>NC_058112.1:1200000-1558750 GCF_914725855.1 Thunnus albacares
ATTTTGAAGTCAGATCATTAATGAAAAAAGTGGTTTCTGTAATCTTTTATGCAGCAAGTCAGATTCAGGATTTTGTCCAATAGTTGTTGAGATACTTCAGTCTGGACCAAAGTGGTCCATCGGGCCCTTCCATCCAAAAGTTGTTTTCTATTGCAAGAAGATGCTGATCAATACAGTGCACAACAGATGGAAGGTGAAGAGAAAAATGAGTGACAAAATGATTATTTACTAGAACCGCTTTAAAATAACACAACATATAAATGATTAAACTAAAAAGAGCGCTCAGATGATTTATCTGATTTTCACCAGTGAAGCACATACACTGCTGTCAGCTGCTGTAAGCCCTTGATTGTACAGTTTTCCACGTTTCAAGTTTCATATTTTTAATGTCTGTTCTCCATCTGATCCACCTCTATAGTAATAATGTAATTTTAAGCTCTGTATGTTAGACCTTATTTTGTGTCCACGTGACATATGACTCTGAAGATCACTATTACACATGACATATTACTCAGAACTAAGTTTGACAGCAGAAAGTAGCCAGTGAATCAACAATGCTGTGGGAGAGACTAACAAAGAGAGATGACAGCGGCCGAGTTTTTCTATTCCTCTTTCCCTCCCTTCCCTCATCCCATCCTCTATCTCTTCTCACCATTCCCTTTTCCTCCAGTTTTCTCCTTCTCTCCACACCCTCCTATCCCTCTCACTCTCTTCCATCCTGAACCCCTCTCAGCTCCGTTGACTTTGTAACTTATTGAGAAGATAATTCAATTTCATGTTTCATTGGCTCAGCTGACAGACAGTCGGAAATAAGCTGTGGCATCCAACTGCCTCAGGAGCGATTTTCTTCTTCTCTGCCGTCTCCTCTCTCACTTCTTTGCCTGTCCCTCTTCTCTGTTCTCTTCCTCTGTCTCTCTCTCTGCTTCAAGCTTGTGGTCACAGCCAGTCTCTCCTCTCCATGCCTCCCTCTCTGTTCATACCTCTACTCAGGGGTGGAGCAGTGATTTTAAAAGTGTGGGGGTTCTAGGGGTGGGACATGAGCACTGAAACCCCCGCCTTCGACCCCCGTTCCAGTCTCCACAACATGCCAAATCAAAATGAATGCCATGCATTTATACAAATTTTTCTACTACTATAGTTGTAACCACTGCTTCAGCTTACCATAAAATAATTACTGAGACGAAGTGTAACAACAAGGAGAATTTATTAAGGGTCTGGTAGCAGTTTACTACCTAAAACCAGTTATTTGTATGGACTGCTGGACTGCAGACCTTATTATACTTCAGATTAAGGTTGGTCCCATGAACAATGCCATTGTCCCATCACTGATTTGTCCTTAGCAAACACCCGTTTAATAGCTTGCACCTGCTCCAGTATTCTCTCCACCATTTGCTGTTTTGAGCCCCATCGTGTTGCACAGTCCTGTCAAGAAAAACATATTCAGCCTTAGACGCTGTTCAAATCACCTTAACATATAAGCTTGGTTAGTCATTCATGTTTGTGTGCACATCGGCTGCTCACACACTTGCACTGGTGTAACAGACTATTGTGTCATTTTAATGTCTTTGTTTGCAAAGCTATTTAGTATGCATATTGCAAATTATTGGTTTTACATTTTGTAAATTTCACACTTAATATTGAAATTAGTTTCTAGTTATTTGGTAGTTAGTTATTAGTTACACTTCTCTAGTTACCATGATCAAGGTGTGTGAGGGAGGTTCAGCTCCTCTTGTGCTTTGCGCAGCTCATGTCTTCTTAACCAGCTGTGGGGAAAAGGTGTTGATTGCCCTGCAAACCCCAAATGCCTGATCAGTGCTGGCCTTCTGCAGGCAAACCTGGCACTGGGATGCCAGTGCCCCCTTCCATCCAGTTCCAACAATCACAACAGCCATCATTAGCAGGGGAATTTTGCACTGGGATGCCAGTGCCCCTGCCTTCCAGCTCCAGCAATCACAACAGCCAGCCTTAGCAAGGAAACCTGGCACCAGCATGCCAGCTGCCCCCCCCCCCCCCCCCCCCCCCCCCCCTCGCTGCCCACATCCAGCAACCACAGCAGCTTGCTCTAGCTGGGGCTCCTGGCTCCTGCAAGAATCCCCCACCCCCCAGCTTCACCAAATTCTTCAAACATCTCCAGCAGTTCATGAGATATACCCAGTCGTGAGATATACCCAGCCATTGCTCTCACAAGAAGAACAACATAACCTACCCATTGTTCGATCTCATCGCCATGACCGTTTTGTTACCTATGCCCCTTCCTTCAGGATCAACATAATGGCATCCCGCAGCACTTCATACGACTCATGGGCCGTTTGTTCCTCCCAAATATATCATTGCTTCACCCACTCAGATCTCAAAGATCTCAGATCTCCTCAATTTTATCTTAAGTAACTTGAGGTTTTTGAAGGTCTGCTGTTGCCCAGATGCTACAGCGGATTCCCCATAAGCTTCCCCTCAATGCAGTCAGCGAGTGGGAGAACTATGCACATCAATTGTTTTCCTTAATAAATCATTCAAACGCATCTTGTTGATGATGTGGTCCTTGCTAGTGAATTGAAGCTTATTCAGCCAAGTTTCAGGAGCAAGACCACATCTCAACTATGCCGCTTCTGGCATTGCTATAAATACCGCCTAACCCTCTCTTCCTCTTTCGCTCTTGTATTCTGCGCCCCGCCCCCTTATTTCTCTCTTCCTGATTCTTCCTCTTCTTTGTAGGGTCCTGAGGGGGTCTGTTGTTGTCCGGGTGCTATGGTGGATCCCCTATAAGCATTCCCACAACGCAATCAGCAAGCTGAAGAACTATGAACATCAATTGTTTTCCTTAATAAATCATTTAAATGCATCTTATTGGTGGTGTGGTCCTTGCCAGTGAAATATGTGTTATTTAGGAGTTGAAGGACATATCCTGATCAAAGATGAATCTGAGATTCCTTACAGTGATGCTGGAGGCCAGGGTAATGCCATCTAGTGTAGCTATATCATTAGATAATGTGTTTCCAAGGTGTTTAGGACTAAGCACGATAACTTCCGTTTTGTCTGAGATTAGTAGCAGAAAATTGCAGGTATCCAGGTCTTTATGTACATAAGGCATGCTTGGAGTTTAGTTAACTGATTGGATTCATCTGACTTCATTGATAAATATAATTGGGTATCATCTGTATGACAATGAAAATTTATGGAGTGTGTCTGAGTAATATTACCTAAGAGTAATATTATATAAGGTGAATCATTTTGATCCAAGTACAGAACCTTGCGGAACTCCATGTCTAACTTGTGCATGCATGATTCATTGTTAACGTGTACAAACTGAAATCGATCTGATAAATAGGATTTAAACCAGGTTAAGGCAGTTCCTTTAATGCCAATTAAATGTTCAAGTCTCTGTAATGGATGTGATGGTCAATGGTGTCAAATGCAGCTCTAAGATCTAACAAGTACAGAAAGAAGTATTTTGTCCAATGCAATCAGGAGATCATTTGTAACTTTCACCAGTACTGTCTCTGTACTATGATGCACTCTAAATCCGGACGGAAAGTCCTAAAATAAAGTGTTGTTATGTAGAAAGCCACACAACTGATTGGCAACTGCTTTCTCAAGGGTCTTTGAAAGAAAGGAAGATTAAATATAGATCTATAGTTGGCTAAAATGCCTGAATCAAGAGTAGGCTTTTAAAGAAGAGGTTCAATTACAGCTACTTTAAAGGACTGGGGTACATAGCCTGTTAATAAAGACAGATTGATCATATCTAGTAAAGAAGTGCTAAGGCTAAGGCTTAAGCAGCCTAAAAGATGGTTTGATGGTTTAGATGAAGAGATTGCTGAAGTTAGTTCAGGAAGGTCAATTGGAGAAAAACAGTTTAAATATATATGAGGTTTTACAGCTGTTTCCAAGGTTCCTGTGTTTGATTGTAAATCGTTGTTGTTTAAGGGCAGGTGATTAATTTTGTCACTATCACTTAGAATGTTGTCATTACTTTTGTTACTTTTTGTTACCCACAACACTGTGTTTGAGTAATGTTTGTTAAAAACTACAGTGACCAGCTGTTTTAGGAAATTACTGAGCCTTTTTAAAAAGTATCTATAGAGACAGACTAACACATTGTTGGTTTAGCTCTCTCATGGGATTTGTTAAGCGTAAGAGGAATAAAGATTGTGGCCAGCTTTATCCTTTAACATGGAAATGTTTACAGGCACCATTTCTAAAATGCAATAACTTGCTGTTTCAAATGACACTTCGATGTTTAGGTCTATTGTGTTACATCTGTCAGCTCTTACACAGCTTTGATACCCATTGATCAACATTCATGAGGAATCATCTTTGTGTCCACCTGTTGAATGGAAGTCCAGTATTCACTCTCCCTTTAGCTTTGTTATGATGTCCGCCAGCTCCTGAGGGAAATATCTGGTTCTTTAGCTGCTAAATGCTCCACTATGTTCACCAGCTAGTCTGACTGTATCTGCCTGCTGTTTGGTGCTTAGCAGCTAGAATACAGTGGGCTTATCAGAGTTTTTTCACTGAGAACAGCTGCCTGCTGTTCTGAGACTGAACTAAACAGTAAATATGTCTTTACGCCAAAACAATGCTCGAAAAGAGGCTAAACTAAAATAAAGCTGAGGGAAATGGCAGAGCTGGGCAGTCATTCTGTGATGTGATCCATTGTTAATATAAAAACATTGATTAGTGCAGCCTGAACATAATTATTTAGTATTTTTTCTTGCATTTATTCATATTTCAGGGCTTTTTATTACAAAATGCAATACAATACAATCTACTGTAACATACTGATTATACAGGCAATTAATATTCTTTGGTTGAATATGAACTATTTTCCATCTACCCTTGAAAAAGTATGATCATTATGGGACTAGAAAACCCATTTCTTTGAATTCTTTTTTCCTTTTTGTGTCTTCTGTCCTCTCAAGGGAGCTTATGTGGACTCATGCATTCCTCTTTCCTCACACTTTCATTTTCCTCCATGTTCATTGTCGTTGCTGCCAAATGAGGAGAAAAGCAAATGGATTCCTTTCTCTTTTTTTCTCACACACACATTTAGGTAATGTTAGGTTACAACAGTGTTGTAGTGCCTTCATCTTGGTGGGTATTGAGCACACATATCTGGGGACCTTTGCTCTTAAACTATTCATGAACTGTACTATGTCTCTAAACCTGTAATCCTTCCCCATTGCAATGCAGCACCTCCAGACCTGCAGCTACAAAACTATCATTTCAGCACAGCATTTGAACCAGCTGCAGAACAGTGCTCTTCATTTTTTTAAATCTATTTAAGTCAAAATGTTGAGAGGCTATGTGTATCATGACATGACCACATTAAAAGATATATTGTGTAACAGGACCTCCCTCTACCCTGCAGACACAAACTATAATGACAGACCTAAATCAGAATCTATTTCCGTTCATCTCCTTCCTCCTCCCCCAAACAGTAGGCCTACTAAAGAATAGGATAGAACAGGGTCTCTGACAGACAAAAAGTACTGCTGCTCTATCACTTTGAGTTTCAGATCATTTCCTTCAAGATAAATTTTTCATGCAACATCACACCAACCATGACGACCATGTGCATTGGCAAGTGCTTTGCCAAAAGGCTAGAAGCTCTTCATAATGATGGTTATCTCTTGACTATGCACTGGTAGGTCAAGGTGCTTGTTTCAGACAATAAAAAAATGCATTTACATGACAAGAGTTCAAAAGACAATACAGTAAAATTAGACCAAACAACACAATATTTAAAAGAAAAATAGTTTGTTTCAGGAAATATAGTTATTCATTTTCTTGCTAAGGCCAATTCGTGCTTTCTGCATCTGCGTCGCCACAGGGTACATCCATGCGCTGACTGCGCATGCACCAGAAAAACAAAATGGATGCTTGTTTTGAAGAGAGGTTGTGCATTGTGCCATTATCCACATTTGTACAATTTGTCTTTAAAGGAATACAAAGAAACTCATGGTGTTAAACTCCTGGTGACAGATATCGCACAAACCCTTGGGAGAGATGAAAATGCCTGCAAGCAAAAGAGGAAGTATCTGTGAGACAGATTTGTCAAAGCGAAGAGAAAGCTGAAAGGAAGGAGTGTCTGTTGAAGACATACTGGTTACTCATTTAGGTCATTCTTGTCAGGTCAGGGTGCAGGAGAATCTAATACAGCAGGCAGAGCATTTGGATAAAGAAAGCCAAATAGTAGTAGTTTAGTTTGGTAGCGGGCTGATGCAGAGTTAATATGGACTGTTGATTAAAATATTTTGTGGTAACTTATTGTGGTCTGGGAGGAAACTCTATCTCATCAGATGTGGATCACTCTGGCTGGGATGATATCTATTTAAAGATGCATAAGGTTAGATTTTACTGCCCCATAGCACAGAATGGCCATTATATATCTGCAGGGGATGATGGGGTTGTTGATCATTACTAAGGACTCACCAGTTACTTAACTTTTTAAAAGTTAAATTTGAATGTTAAATAAATATTTAGGACTTTGTGTTGCAAACCGGAAAGTCAATCACTCAGAAAGTGTTGAAAGCTCCAGTCACTTTTAATCATCAACTGGATGGATGTAATCTATGATAAACAGTATAAACACAGTGGAGAAGTTACAAACATGGATGATAAGTGTGTCACATTTAAAGTCATCCTTATGTTTGATATTCATATATTCTCTATGTCACTGTAGTGCATTTTTTTCTTAAATTGTGTATCATATTTGGAAATCAGGTCAAATAGTTCATTCTTTATGTGCCCAAAATGTGAAAGCAAGCGCTGTTCTAGACATTTGCAGTGCATCCTCAATATACTGTGAAGTATGTACAGTACACCTGTCTGTGTGTAAACTAAAGAGAACCTACATGCCTTTAAGTGTAAGAATGAAATGAGGACCATAGTACATTGAGAGGGAGGAGACTGAGGCAGTGTTAACGCATTTATTGTCTGGGCAAAGCAAAAAAACACTACAGCCAACAAGACTTTCTAACTAGTCTCATTTAGTAAGTGTCAATCTACTGCACTAAAAACAATAGAACCAAGATTATTCTTCTTTACTCTTCCAGGTAGGTTTTTAGCTGGAAGTTTCATGGGGGCAACCCTCCCACTAATGGGTGGAGGAAAGAGCACCAGGATTACTCTATAAATGCTCCCAACAGCAGCATCAGCACCTTGGAAAGCGCTGCCACACACAATCCTGACAGTAAGAATGCTCATAATAATATACAAAATATATATATATTTTAAAAATAAATTTGAAAAAGAAATAATTATAATATATTTTGTCTTTACGGTATATTTCTGCTACTGTCATGCTAAAACAAATGTGAGTTATATTTTTGTTTGTTTACAAGAAAAACATGTAGTAAAGTAAAACACAATATAATTTAATAATTTATCAGTTTTATGCAGTCTACCACTTAATTTAGTGGAGGGATAGTAAAGCATAAATTGCTTTACTTCCACTCAATACGAATTATTATCCTTTTTATATGTTAAGAGATGCAAACCTGGATATACGGATGCAACACAACACTCAAATATCCCAGCACTATCTGTAAAGCTGTGTTTTCGCCTTGTGTTACTTGCGCAAGTTTGACTGCTGGATGATTAGTGTTCACTCCCTCTCAAACAGCCAAAATACATTACTATACATTAGCTGTAAGCTAGCTAACATTTATGTGTGTTTGTGTTCAGTTTAGCTGCTGACTGAAATCCTTCGTCCTCTGTGCGTTAATGAAGTACATTCATAAAGTGAATTTTTCACTCAAGTTGAAACATTTTCAACTTTCTTTCAACTTTATTCATGTCAATTTGCATTGCCTGGCACAAATTTGCGCCTACTCATTTCTTTTCATGTAATTGTGCCATGTGAAAAATTCACTATGCACTCTGTCTGAAGACACCATAATACTGTTGTCTTTTTTCTGCCCTCTGTCTGTGGGCACAGCTCTAAAAATAGCATTACTAGGTAACCTGTCTGTATGGTATATGTTGTTGCTTGTCAATATGGTGATAAACATGACATTAATTATCAATATTACCAATGATCTTGGTTTTTATATCCAAGCTTTAATGTGAATCATGGAATATGAAATAAATTGGGATCAACAAAACAGATTATTTATATTATTCCTAAATCTAATTTAATCTGCGATTGATTAATTTAAATGTAGTTCACATTATTTAAAGTCAATAAGAACTCTGCATTAGCGAGACAACACACATTAACTGAAGTTATTCGTTCTGTACTGTGTCCTTGGGTGCTGCAAAGACCCAACTTTCTCTCTGGATCATTAAAGTTTCATCTGATCTGATTCGTCTTATTGCAGTTCTGTGTAAACCTGCTTCAGCACTTCCCACCTTTATCATGGTATGTTGCACTGATCAGACTGATGTGAGGGGCTGTTCTCTGAAAACACAAATCCAGTCATGTGTAGTGAAGTCATTTTTACCTCTGTGAACAGTGAGACAGTGACACACAGGAGTGCACTAATAAACACACATTTACAGGCAGGCAGGTAGGCACACAAATGAACACACACTTACACACACAAACACGTAATGTATTATGGTGCAGGACTGTATTGAGGGAGCCAGCTTGCCAGCCATACACATCAATAACTTTGTACAAGCGTTTTAATTATTCATGCACTGAATTATAGATTGCTGTATTGTGTGTGTATGTGACTGTGTGCACTTCAGTGTCTATGCATATGTGTGCAGTGGAGTATTTGAACATGTGCAGTCTCTGTGAATTATATCTATGTACTGTACATGAGGGACAGTATAGCTGTAAGCTGTGCAGAGAACAATCAGCTGTGTGTGTGTGTGTGTATGTGTGTGTGTGTGTGTGTGTGTGTGTATGTGTGTGCAAGCCAGTACATTACAGTGGAAAGACACTGCATATACACTTAAACACTTAAAAAATCTGTTCAAATTAAAAACAAATATTCATGTGAGTTGGCACATAAATTAGAGGTTTACATGAAATTTCATCCATTTAAATGAAGATTTCATAACATTAAAAAACCAAACTGTTTCATCCATGTTTCCTTTGGAAAATTGGTTGTAATTGGTTATCACCAATTATTATAAGTGATATAGGTATTTATCCTCAGTTTTTGTGATGTTTCCTGTGTATTTGGATCTGTGGAACACACTGTATATATATATATATATATATATATATATATATATATATATATATGTGTGTGTGTGTGTATGTGTATTTAATGTCATTATAAGTCATTTTAATTTATTATAAAAACTGGCACTGGACCTACAGTAAGTGTGCAGCATCTTTGTTTCACCATATTTGATGTACAAACTATAAAGAAGCTTG
Source organism: Thunnus albacares (assembly GCF_914725855.1). Taxonomy (NCBI): domain Eukaryota; kingdom Metazoa; phylum Chordata; class Actinopteri; order Scombriformes; family Scombridae; genus Thunnus; species Thunnus albacares. The sequence continues at coordinate 1,209,335 of NC_058112.1, forward strand.
ATTTTCCATAAGTATTTGAAAGGCTATTAATGATTTTTGTCAAAGTACCCTAAAGGCTGATTTATGACACTTTTGATAAGTGTTGAGCGACAGAAATTAAAGAGTCATGCAGCGTTTTCAATTTATGCTTTGGTCAGCTAGCTAGACTAATTAAAGAAAGACGATTCAAGTTATCTAAAGTTACAGACCAAAATATGCTCAACATTTCATGTCTGCTCTTGTTATTTGACTTCTCAGTTTAAAGGGAAAGAAGGTGTTGCTGTAGAAGAGCATTTATACTCAGCCATCCTAAGAAAAAACAAGCAGATCATTCGTCTCAGAGACCAAGGCCATGATGTGTGTGGTCTGTGTAGCTCAGGGGTGGGCAATCAGTTCCTACAGAAGGCCACACCAGAAGTCTTCCACAATTTCAGAAGCTGTACACATGATGTCTTGTGTGCTCTGCCACTGAAAATATTAGTTTCTTCATATAATGTTCATTTCTGCTCATAAAAACAAGTCAAACAGAATCTGGTCAATTTATTTCACCAACAATATGTCAGAGGCACATTATGTCATTAGGCTTCCTGTAAACAGTACTGACTCAAGGAAATGCATTTTCTGAACAAAAAAGCACAGATTACATCATGTTCATTTGTAAGAGAGGGTCTGTACCTTGACTTGACTGGTCACTTACAGTGTGTATGTTGGTCCAAAAAGAACAAGCATCCTCTGAGTGTGACCACTCATCTGTGGAACATTCTCCTCTTTGAGTGATGAATAGAGATGAATGAATAGTGCTCTACTAGCAGAGCGCCGGATGGCAGATCAATAAGTTCAAGCTGCATATCACTGGGAGCATTGTCCAGGAGGCAAGATCAAAAGCATGTTACTTTCCTTTGCTTTAAAATCCTCAAATCGCTGCAAAAACTCACAGGCAGGGCTTGCAGCATGGATGCATAGCTCTTGTGGTTGCCAGCTGATGGAGTCCTCTCTTTCAGTATGGGGAGGTGGGTGAATGTGTTGCTCTCCACTTGACAACTGAGGAGCTGCAACTTCCTCAAGAAGGCCTTAACAAGGCTGTACATCTCATGTGCAGAAAGGCCCTTGCCTTTTAATTTGCAGTTCAGTTCATTCATGAGGCTGGTGACATCAACAGCAAATGCCAAATCAGTCAACCAGTCATCATAGCTAAATTCAGAGATTTCCTTTCCTTTCATCTCATAAAACTCCTGAATCAAATTTTTTAAGTTCCACACTCTTTTCAGCACTTGGCCCATGCAGAGCCATATGATGGCTGTGTGGTAGGTCAGGTCTGTGTGTTCAGTGTCTTGGTCCTCCGACAATGCAACAATGTGGTTTAATGATCTCTCCCAAATGAAGTTTACTAGTTTTGTCACAACATCAACTACATGGTTAAGTTTTAGCACAGACTTACAAAGCACCTCCTGGTGAATAATGCAATATTCATTTCTGCTCTGGATACTCAAATGTTGTATGCATGCATTTACTGTTCATTCTGTGAATATATCATTGCCTGCCCAGATAGCATACGGAAGTGGGCCACTTCAGGCAATGATGCGGCACTGCTGGCCTTCTTCTGGCCCGGACAAAATGGATGTGAGCCTGAAATGGCCCACATGTAAAACAGCAAACATGGCCCAAATATCCCAAATCAAATGTGGGCCTTTTTTGGTAAAGATGCGGTGCTCTCAGGTATGTGTATTCTGGATGTGGGCCAGTTCTGGTTTATCTGGTTTGTTCTTGGGTGACATACGGCTTGTTTGTGGCCCAGATCTGGAAAACAGGAGTGGACCGCTCAAGTGCCATCATTCCACGTAGTATGTGGGCCAGATGAAAGTGCTGAAAGTGTTGGGTGTGGGCCAGATCTGGGCCCAAGCAAATTTGCTATCTGGGTGTTGTGCCTTTCAGTGGCTGCACAGAAGCAAGTTCTGTAGTTTTTTAAAATTTTGCATGATTCCTCTTATAGAGATGAGACACTGGGCTGTGTCAACCACATCACAACTTTCAAGGGCCAAGGAGTAGTAGGTGAAACTGTGCTTTCCAGTCACTGCTCCAGATTTGCCTCAACCTGCCTCACCACAATCCACCTTGAGAGTGCTAAGTACTTTTTTCAAACAACTCCTTCTCTGAACAGACTATTGCTGCAGTGTCCACTAAGCATTCTCTGATGAATTCCCCCTCTGAGAATGGCTTGCAGTTCTTGGCATTTTTGTGAGCTGTCACATAACTAGCTTTGATAAATCCTTTATTTGTTTTGCAGAGCTTTGTAAAAACTACTTGCTGCTTTTGAAGCTTTGCGAGCAACCGCTCAGATGTCTGAGCCATCTTGTCTTTTTAAGATGTCAAGGAAAGTCATCAGCAAGAAAATTTTTATTTGACTTTGTTTTGATTTTGTCTCTATCCGGCCTGGGGGCCATATAATGTCCAGGTCTGCTATAGCTGCTATAGCTATTTTCCAAATATCATTTTATCTGCTGCACATTAAGAGGACCTAAGAAGGGAAATAACACTGGCAGAAGTTAAAAGTGCAGTTGATAGCTTTTCTCCAAAAAAGATGCCAGGCAGAATTTTACTCTACATTCTGGACACAAATCAGTTAATTGCTTTTAATTGTTATTAATAATATATGGAGGTACCATGTTCTCCCACAAAAATGTATCAAGCAGTTATCAATGTGATACCAAAACCAGGAAGGGAGGGCAGTACCTTATTTGAATATCGACCTATAAGTTTAATCAATTGTGACAATAAAATTATTACTAAAGACAATTCACAAGTCACCTACAGCACAGGTTTATGTTAGTGGAACTTTATCTGAGATATTTAGACTGAAAAGAGGCACTAGACAAGGTTGCCCATTATCTCCCTCCTTTTTTGCATTTTCAATTGAGCCGTTAGCTCAAAAAATTACACAGATAGAGAAAGTGAGTGGCATTAAGGTAGATAAAGAAGAATATAAATTGAGTTTATTTGCCGATGATTTGATGTTGTATTTAAGTAATATTAAAACTTCTCTTCCAAAGTTGTTGGAGATCATAAAAGATTTCTCCAAAATATCAGGTTGTAAGATGAATATTGACAAAACTGAATTAATGCAGATTTATAAAGGAGATTGTAGCATTCCAGAAGATTTTAAACATTATCAATGGAAAAAAAGGATAAAATCCTTAGGTTGCAATATAAGTTATGAGAAAACACAATTATACAAGGATAACCTTCTTTCTTTAATGAATGAACTGAAAAGCAGCATTAACAAATGGTCTGACTTGCCCATAAATTTAATTGGAAGGATAAATCTGTTTAAGATGATATGGTTACCTAAATTTCTCTTTCTCTTCTTTTCAAACAGTCCCTGTAATCACTCCAAAAACTTTTTTACGTGACTTTATGCTCTATTCACCTCCTTTGTCTGGTCAAATAAAGCACATCAGTTGAATAGAACTCTCCTTCAAAATGCCAGATCAGAAAGAGGTCTGAAATTTCCAAATTTTGAACTGTATTATTATGCTTCACAGATATTCTATGTAGATCGTATGATCAATAACACAGTCGAAGAACTATGGATAAACATTGAAAGCAAACAATTAAAACCTATTTACATCTTTGTTTACAAAACATAATCTAACTAATTTTGTCATAAATAGCATATTAAAATCATGGAGCAAAACTGGGAAAATATTAGGAGTTCAAATTAATATCCCTTGGAGTACACATATTTGGAATAATCCATCAATAAAAATCCAAAAGGTGGAGCTCAATTGGGATACTTGATGTACATAGGGAATCAATTTTTTATCAGACATAATTATGCATAATAAGGTTCAATCATTTTCAGCACTTCAGAATAAATTTACATCGAAAAATCAAGATTTTATTTAGATATTTACAATAAAAAAAATGCATTATTGAAAATTTTTGGCAACCTTTGACAAGGTTCTATTTAAAGAGAATATAATAATAATAATAATAATAATAATAAACTTTACTTATATAGCACCTTCCATAACGTAAAATGCAGCTCAAAGTACTTTACAGAAAAGGTATTAATAAACAATAAAAAACTATGAAGATAAAAAGAGGTAAGAAGATAAAAAGAGGTAAAATCATCAGTAGATAAGAAAGATAAGACAGGTACTAAAAACAGCTGATAACAGTAAAGAGCAAATAAAAGGTTGAGTTAATTAAAAGCAAGACCATAAAGATAAGTTTTAGCTGCCTCTTGAAAATATCAGAATGGAGGATTCTTGTCTAATATGTGGTGGGAGTTTGTTCCGGATCTTTGGTGCATAGCTGCAAAAAGCTGCCTCACCATACATTTTGCATTTTATTTGTGACACATTTAACAAACCAGCGTTAAGCGACTTAAGTGAACGATTTGGAACATATTCTGACAAGCAGTCTGGGAGGTATGAAGGTGCTTGACCTTTTTGGGCTTTAAAAACAAGTAAAAAAATTTAAAATCTATCCTCAGTGTTACAGGTAGCCAGTGAAATGACGCTAATACTGGTGTAACATGTTCCCTTTTCCTAGTTTTGGTTAAAATTGGCTGCTGAGTTTTGAACGAATTGCAGCTGATCAATGGTTTTATTTGGTAAACCTGTATAAAGTGTATTACAATAATCTAAGTGTGAAAAAATAAAGGCATGAGTGAGTTTCTTAGATCAGGTCTTTACAAAGATAATACAAAAAATATCTGCACTTATATTATTGCTAAACTCTAAGGAAGTGGTATGACAAATAGTGTTGTTTCAACAATTGTTAGTGATTTGAAAGAACTTGCTACTGGACTGCACTCCCAAGTTAAGCATGAAATACTGTCTGCTGTGCCTAAAGATGATCCTGTAAGATCTACATTGGAAGAAGGTCTTGAGAATTTTGAAAACCCATTTGTTAGCTTTAATACTGAAAGTAAAAGAATGAATAATGAGAAATGAATTTGAGTCCTCATCATTTTTTATATTCAAATTGTATTAGAATTTTTAATGCTCAAATTTAGCCCATTATTAATGTTTACTATGTACCTATACATTGTATACACAGACTTATGCATTGCCAATGCCACTGTCAGCATGTGGTTGTTGTACTTTCTGTCCACTAGAGGGCATTCTAATATTACCAATAAACAGGTGATAGCTTTCTTTTTAAGTAATAATTAAGCTTAGGCACAAAAGGAATAACATTAAGAAAAATATAAATATTAAATAAGCTTTCATCGTACTGTATCGTAGTAATTAAACTACGCACTTAAATAAAAATAAATGCACGTCAGTATGCGCTTGTTTACATCACATGATGTGTTATTTGGTTCGGGATGCACTGCGAGCCCAAATGATAGCGTGAGTAGGAGCTCTGTGTCCTAACCCCAAACTGCAGGCTGCAGCACTGCTCACTCAGGCTCAAGTCTTTCACTGTGGGCCTGATGTTTTAAATTGTTTTAAAATGTTTGTTGATGGAAATCCAAAAACTTTCCACATGTTGCTTCTTAAATGGTCAGGAGTGATGATCTCCATGGGTGCATCGCTTTCTGCCATTTCCGATAATATAACATTAGAGGTTAACATTAGGACATTGAATGTGAGATTGTGATTCAGTCAAACTCTTTATTGTTCATCAGACATGACAAAATCATTTTGTTTTCACATGCAAGTAGGCCAAGGCGAGATGGGTGAGATTTGCTAACATTAGCCAACACATGCAATAAAAAAATACACATTTGAACTTTAATTTCAGCATTTGATTAGTATTAATTTTTTTACTATTTGATTTTGAAAATTCTTGACATCGAAATTCTTTCCAACAGCCCTACTGAAGATGTGAAAAAATGTGGCTTACATCCTATTCTACAGCTTCTGATTAATGACATTACAACACTGGAGAGTCATGGCCTTAAATTTGCCTTTCTCCACTGGAAAAAGTCCATGGCGCTTTATGTCAGATAACTGGGGACAACTTAGGGATGCACACAATTCTGGGTTTTACAATCTTTTAGTGGACATGATTTCTGTTGTTTATATATGAGTGAAAAAGATGACGCCCAGAATGTTTACAGTGAGGATGACACCAAGATAATCTTGCATGGAAGAGTTTTTTGATATGCACTGCAATGAGTTAAAATCAGACCCACAGAAGTTATCTGTGTTTGGTTTAAAGCAGAATTCAACTGTTAACAGCCTACAGTTCTTCCATGTTTGCCAGACTTTTTCTTGGACATAGTGCACAACATTCTTGAAGGGGTGGCTTAGTATGAGATAAAGTTACTGTTGTAGTATCTCTTAGAAAATGTTTTGTCAAAACCTGATCTGTTCTCTAGAATTTACGCTTTTGACTATGGGTATTTGGAGTGTGAAAATTGTCCTACAAGGATTAACTCGGACAGTAGTGGCAATAATATAGTACTCAATTCCATTCACTTTTTGTCTTGTAAGAAACATTCCTTCATATTTTCTCCATGACTGTACATTTAAAGCATTTAATAATGGAACATCATGACTTGTTCAAACAACTGCATCCAGATAGAAAACTGATCCCAAAACATCACTTTATGATACACTACCCAGCTTGTATAAGAAAAATAGGACCGCTAATACATTTGTGGAGCATGAGATTTGAGGCAAAACACAGGGTTTTCAAAAACACTTTTAAAAACTTAAAGAACATCGCTAAATTACTTGCAAAAAAATCAAATGTCCATAAGATATCATTGGGAGACGTCACCTTTAAACCATATTGCGTATGGACCCTTGAAATCATTTAATGTGGACTGTGAGGACAATAGTGACATGTTTGCCCGATCCCTGCATACTGCTGTACTGAAAGACATCTTCTCTACTAACTGGTTTAAAGTCAGTGGGACAGAGTACAGGGCAGGGCTAATCATATGCAGTGAGATTGAATATAAAATGCCTGTGTTTTGCAGAATAAAAAAGATACTTTTAGTCAACAGTGTTATCTACTTCCTAGTGAACCAGCTTGTGGTTTAACATTTCAGTGCGCATTTTAAAGTGATGAGAAAGATGCAGACAGTCTTGTAATTTATAAGCCCTTTGATTTACAAAGTGCTTATGGAGGAGAGGAGAGCCTATACATTGTACCTTTATTTCTATGTAAATGTGCATATATAATTAGGTTGTGCCCAATGCCCATGGTGCTTGGAAGATCTTTTTCTGAACTTTAAAAAAAAAAAAAAAAAAAAGATAAAATGATAGTTTGTTTTAATGATTTGTTATACTTGTTCACTGTTAAGTCTTGTGGGCCAACACAGATGGTAAAGAGATTTACAGTATGGTAGTGTTCATACTGTTTTTCTGTGAGTCTAGTAGCATTTTCAGATTTGGTGAAAACATTCATGGTGGGAGTACAGTGCATACATTAATATGGTGGTAAACACTTCAAAAATACACTTTTAGATGTTGTAAAACAACACTCTCAATGTTAGAAATTAGCATTTCTAGCGATGGGAAATAACAATTTAATTTAAAAATACACTTCCAGATTTCATAAAACAACCCTTGGATTTTAGAAATTAACACACCTAGTGAGAGGGAAGAACACGATTTAGTGTCAAAAATACACTTTCATGTGTCATAAAACAACACTGTTAGTGTCAGATATCAATCATAACACTATCCACAGTGTAACTTTAGCTTGAAAACAATGAAAATTATATAAATTTTACCACTATGCCAGTTGAATTAAAACCGAGGATTTTGCAGTGCACAGTTAAGCAGAGAAGAAACAGAGACATAATTGATGACAGAGAGGGACAGGTAGAGAAATACAGATGCAACACAATAGAGAGAGAAATCTGAAAGACAGACAGCACAAAAACCCATCATCTGATACCACCGCTGACCTTCCGACCCTACCAATCTCTTCCCTGATTGGTTCCATCAATTCTACAGAGGCCAATCAGCTCCAGCATTGACCTTCATATAGTTCCTGCTTCCAGTGGTAAAGATACAGGGAGAGATGTGGGAAATCATGATGACAGCAGATGTGGCTGATAGGACAGGAGGGAGAAACTTCAATGTTGAATCTCTCCTCTAGCTACTTTCCCATTTGTTATTATTTTATTGCAGAAATTGTCTGATACTAAAATCTTTTTAAAAGAAAGTCTCACCTTGAAGCACTCTTATGAAGAGAGAATATTGCAGTTCTGTCCCTGTTTATTGTTGTGTGTGTATTTTTAGCTACAGGGCCCTGACAGCAGCAATATATTGTATGTATTTTAGTTGGTTGAAGGGTCACTTAAGAACATTTCCAGACATGTATTTAAAATACTGCATGTGTGTGTATGTTCCTCACCCTGTGTTTGACCTGAGTCCATATTTATCTGGTAGGGATTATACTAAAGCCAGAGTAGAACTGACAATGTTCCTGACTCAGGATTTGAGACGCTCTTTTTAAAAATGTTTTTAATACCTTAATGTAAGAGTGCACAATGTAGATTTAAAGCTTACATATGATAGTATTCATACTACTTCTTATAATAATTATACATTTCAAATGAAGGAGAAAACGAAGACAGAAAAATGAACAACAATGGTAGGAGAGAGAAAGATAATAATATATGAAGGGGGAAATACAGAAAGAAAAAAAAAACAACATAATTGACCATCCACATTAAGTCATCTTTGAAGCTATCATACATAAAATTGATAACAGCAACAACAACAATATATTCCTCTATATTGTTCAGTTGTTGGCCTCATATTTAATCCATTTAGTCCACCATCTCAAATAATCCAGTTCTGGATTGTATAAATTATTTATAACCCAGTCTTTAACTGAGTTTCTCAGTGCCTGTTTCATAGCTGCAATTTGAAGTATCCTGTATATATATCCATTTTTAGACTAGGCTCAGATGGTGATAAATAATGCATTTTGGTTCAAGTACCTGTTTAATTTGAACTGTTTTCATAATAGACATTTTTAGTATTGGGGAGAAAAAAAGATGTGCAGTGCAGCATAAGGCAAGCATCATTTTTCCCTTTTTCCTGAAGAAGTCCCCTAAATAATACACATGCAGCCTGATCCTCTGATATGTAGTTATGAGAGTCTGTTTAGTTGTATTTTTAAAACCCAACTTTGCACAACAGCGAATCACCTTTAAATATCAAGAGTTGTTTTTTCCATCTTTATTCAGTTGAATTCGTTGGGAAAAAAAAGTATTATAGATGTGTTTTAACTCTTGTTCTTCTCTTGAAACATATCCCACAGTACCCGGTACACCCAGTGTCCATTGAACTGCTGCCCAGAGCTGTAACAGCTCTCTTGTTACAGTAGCAGTTAATTATGTTGGTCAGGGGGGAGCTTTATTGATCGGCTCAGTTAATTGGTCGTTTAACTGTCCAATCCCACAGGCCCATTCACCAACACAGCTACTGTTTCAGACTGTGTGTGTTTGTAAATGTGTGAGAGTAAGGGTATGTACAGAAACCGCAGGACCCACAATGCACTGGATGCCAGACACCTTCAAGCTATAAATATTCTGCTTCACCACTGTGGACCAAATTATAAAATCACATTCTCTCCCTTGTTTACAGCATCATGAAAGCTACTACTGATGCATCAGGATGCACCTTTCTCTCAGGACCATGAATATCCACAGCACATTTTAGGACAATCAGGCCATGGAATTCCCACTGACTGGCTTCACCATCTTTGAGTCCTTAAAATATAGATACAGAAAACTGGGAGGTGTTGAACAGCTGAAGAAACTTACCGTGATTTTTACAGTAACTAACTGGCAGCAACTGTCAAGTAATTTACTGTAATTTGTTTTACAGTAAATTACTGAAAATATAAACACAGTAAACTTACTGTAAAATAAATTACAGTAAATTTACTGTGTTTATATTTACAGCAGCAATATTGTAACTGTAATCTAATGATACTGTATCTAAAGTTACAGTAGTTGTACACAACTGTAAAATAAAATACAGTAATTTTATGTTACTGTGAAAACTAAAAATATGTCACTAATTTTATTTCTTTATGTTGGGAAATTTGTATTTGTAAAACCAAGTTGTTATGAAACATATCCTGTGAGTTTTGTAATGATTGGACAAACAATTTCTGATTTATAGTCTGATTTGTGTTATAACACACCCATTTTTTAATTTTTGGCGCCCCCTAATGGTCAGTTTAAATGAAACTTTCAGGATATGTTTCAGGTACTTATGTGGACATATCCAGCAAGTTTTGTGATGATGGGTGTTGACCATATCTTGTTGACTTTGGTCTATTTATGTGCTTGATCACGCCCTTTTGAAGTTCATGGGTCAATATCTTGAAAACTAAACATCAACAAGCTTTATGCAACTTTTGCTAAGTTTGATTCATTAATGATCCACAGAAAATTTGGTAGCAATTGGACGGTTAAAAGGTTTAGGAGGAGATGTCCAAAATGTGTGGGCCCATGCACATGTTTGGTACTGGTGGCGTCCCCTATTCAGTGATTTCAAAATAATTTTACACATGTGGTTCAACACAAGGGCATAGGTTTGGTTTTAACTTTGGTAAATCTGCAAGCAAAATTAATATTTAAAAATAACATATAGCCTGTCAATGAATGCTGCATTAAAATAAATGTGTAGAAACCTGTAGATAATGTGCTGCTCTGCAACTAGCTGTCACAAGCAGTTTTGTTGGGGTCCGTGCATGAAGTATAATTCATTTGCAATTGTTCACGAATCCCATTTTTGGGGGTATTTAGCTAAGTTCATTGTCCTAAGACATACAGTGCAATTCAGTGCGCCTGAGTGTCCGCTTGTTCCATTATCTAACTTGTACAATGAGAACTGAAACAGGAGGTCGAGAACCGGAAACAGAGACAGCTCGCCTTCAAATTAAAAGTTGCACATTTTGAAACGAAACATTTTGAAAAATTGTTCACCTGACCACCAGCGTAGCTAACTGTTAGCGTCAGAGGATAACCAATGCTAGCAATGCTAATTAGTTTGTAGGTTAGCTAGCTAACTGTTGTAGCTAACAAACTGCTGTTGTATGCTAACGTTACTGCAGTCTATGTAAGGCTTTATTTTTCATTTATTAAATCAAACTCTAGTGTGGAGACAACAAAGTAAAGAAATGTTCTAAATAATATAACAACTGTCATGTGTCCTGTTTGACAGGTGTGGGACCTCCACTGGTATGTTGATGCATAAACTCACCCAATAACTGCACCAGGATAACCTGGGAACAGCCAGGGGGAAACTAGCAGCTGCTAAATAGAGAGCAGAGTAGAGTCATCATTCAGACAGTGACACATTTGTGACCTGGACAGACCGAGAGCAGCAGTTACCCTGATCCCATTTCACTGCAGAGATGCAACCAGCTGAGTGTCTCAGTGTAGGTCAGTGAGGTTAGGACTGACAGTGACATTTAACCTCGTTTCCATTTAAGGAAAAAAAAAAAACTTTTTGCCTCCAATTGTTTGTACTGACATTAACTTGTCATACTTTGATTGTTTGACATTAAACTGTGGTGCCTCTCTGGATTTGTTCTTAGAGAGGAATTAGGCCAGGCTGTGTATGTGATCACTGACTGATACTAATTCTAAATTCATTTATTATTAATTTTTCAATAATTGTTAAGATCTAGCACCATGTTTGTCTTAGTTCTTTGGACTGAAAAGCAAACTGTCTTTTGCTGTGAAAGCCAGTCTTTGAAGTTAAAGTCAGAGACTCAGAAAGCAGACATATGAAACCACAGCTGTCTTCCCCGGTGTCTCACAAGCTCTCTACTCAGGTCCTCTGGAAACTCTATAATAAAAGAAAATGTTTTGTTAAGTTTAAAACAGATGTCTCAGTGAGATGAATCCATTTACTTAACTTTTACTACACGTCTCCATGCTCCTTAAAGCCTGAGTGCTGGTACGTCTTGTCAGCCTGCGACAGGTGAACAAGGTGAAGGAAGCCAGTGTGGTGGTGTGAGCGAGTAAATCTGGAAAAAATTAAGGCAAAATTCCCTGAAAAAGTCCCAACATATTGTCTACTCCAGTACAGTCACATATGTAATGCTAAGTTGTGCACCAGCAAAGGTTTAATAAGGGAACTGTAGGACTGCTAAAACTGCTCAAGAAAGACTAAATTGACATTGACACAGTGTTGGTTGTGTTGTAATTTCTCTGTACTTGCAGCCATTGGCTTTGAAATGAAACCATGACTATGAACATAAACAGTGTAGAATTGTAGCTTTAGTTTTTATTAATAACCGGAGTCCTCCAATTCTAGTGAATTAAAGGTCATTTGACCAATTAAAACAAACTTTAGTCATGATATCTAATATTGGTGTCAAATAGTTTTCATTCATTGTTTCATTTCAAATAAATATGTCGGAGCCAAAACAACCTAAATGTGTCACTGTCTGAATGATGGACTCTACTCTGCTCTCTATTTAGCAGCTGCTAGTGTCCCCCTGTCTGTTCCCAGGTTATCCTGGTGCAGTCACACGCTGCAACTTGACAATTAGACAAAACAAAAGAAAATTAAGAGAACATCTTCATCAATTTGACAACACATGCAGCATTTAGGAAACAAGCTGCACAACACAACACAACACATTAACAAAGCACGCTGCAAATAAACAAAACATTAAAACACAAACAAGGCCTTCTTTCCTATCGTAAGGCAGACAATGAGCTACAACCTTAATTTCACTAAAACAAGCCCTCCTCTGAGCTGGACAAATAACATTGTTCTCTATGTACAGCCGGCTGTAGGGTGCACAGGGACCGTCTACAAAGCGCAACACCGAAAAGAGATTCTTCAAACAATACTCAGTGACCCCTAACCCTTTTTTTCCCAACAGCAGTATAACCGACAGCAGACCATTGATGTGTGAAGTAATTTTGGGGACACTACACTGTATAAGAGTGAAGTAATTGAGTATTGTACACTGCAGAACTAGCCTGCTCCATGGCAGGCTAACTGTCAAGCTTAATTTAGTTGTGTGTCAAAGAATGTCGGACGGGTGGAAACAGACTCTCAAAAGACAGTTCTGTCAAGTGTCTTTTCGCCCTCGCATCACTTTTGTCCTGTTTGTGTTCAGAAACAAAAGATGGAAGAACTGTGAGAGACCTTTATAAAAATACTTATTTCAGTCAATTCCCATTTTACTTGTGTTGGAGTGAACCCTTTTATTTAAAAGCTTAGCATTTATAATTTAAGAAATAAAAGTGTGACAATTTTGTTTTAAAGTTATTTATTCATTCATTCACTCGTTTTGTTCAAGCTATGAAGACAAAAAGGAAATTAAATAAACTCAAAACCATGAACCTCTCCTGTGTGTAAATTTATACAGTGGAGGTTACACAGTTACAATGATCAACTGTTTATATGGATCAAAAAGACAGAATCATTCTTATACAAAAATGTATGCTGTTTAAATATTTTGCCTATAGTAATCAAGTAGTCTGTCTACAGTGTTTGTTTTGGGTCTTTTCACATGAGAACACATTTTAAAACTACAGTAATTATATATTATATTTTTTAACTATACCCATGATAAGTGGCTGTAAATAAAGAAAAAAATCGGTTATAATAATCATCCGCTTACGATGATATTTGACCCAGACAGATGTGATCACTATAAGTGGTTTCCACTGTACTTATACCCTTCTCCAGTTTCTTCATCTCCAACTGCAATTTCTTATTTTTTAACTTTCATTGACACTTGTAAATGGACATCCTTCGAAAGAGAAAATGAGTCAAATCAAGTAGATATCTTTCAACGTTAGTCTTTTTAGTGCCATAGACCTCTTTGTGTTATTATACTTCCACCGCAGTTCAACAAGGAAACACTTTACAGTCTAAATAAACAAAAAAATCTATAGATTAATCAACATTTTAAAATGATTGTTAGTTATAGCCCTAATCATATTGCTCTATTTAAGATGCAGCCTATGGTGTTTGACAGTTTTGTTATGGAATTGAGCACAGTGACAAATGCTTCTGAAGTTACAACACAAGGCTCTTAATTGCACCGTCATCACAAGAAACAAAAGGGAGAAAAAACCTTATACACTAGAAGTGTCCAAAGATCAGAAAATGATCTCACAGAATGGGGAGATGTTTAAGGAGGGATCATTGACCGTGGATGGGGGGGTACACAGACAGTAAATCCAGAGAACAACATGCTGTACTACTAACATGCAGGACTGGGGAGAGACAGCAGAGAGAGGGACACGGGGGCAGACAGGAGGCAGCTCCTCAGAGGCCCAATATCACCTATATCAAGTTTTTAACAAAGCAAAATATGAAACTGGAGCATGTGGTATGAAATCTGTGCTATGATTTGTGATGAGTGAATTATTTAGTAGTCTGAAAGCCACTCTACCTACGGTAAAGCCTATTGCCAAGGGACGTAGTGAGTCATGTAAATGTAATACTGCCTAACCCCAGTGACACAGACACTGATATGAACGGGACTATGAAGTCATACCCTGCATGGTTATCAAGTCCAGCCTTATTGCTTAGAGAGACATAGTGATGTTCTGCATTGTGTTTTATTTCTTCATCAGACACCTGTCCATGTTTTGTGTTAATATGGAGGAATCAGATATTCTAAAATGTATGTATGCATCAGCGATGGTCAGCTCCATTTATTTCAATTGTAAGGGATCAAAGTGGATCTCAGATTAGCCCCGTTCTGATTTATATTCTCCCAACTGCTGTGATGAGGGAGAATCAACTGAGCTACACTGTAAGTGTAATGGAAGCATAATAATAGTGAGCAGCGACTGCGGCTAACCTGTGGTCACGTTCATCAGGTCATCTATGCAGCAGCAGCATGTGCTGTGAACTGAAGTGTTCTAGAAACATCACTACACATTTAAGGACACTAAGCTTGTTGTTTTGGTCGTGTTACATGGTAAATCTCAGACTCTAGAAGATGTAAATGAGCAGAGATGCTAGATGAATGTTGCACTGCAAAAAACGTCTACAACTTTGTTAAGAGAAGTTATATACAAACAAAGTGCTTCACAAGGAAGGAAAAAAAGAAGAGCAAATGCAAGCAAAAACAAGAAATTAAATCATAAAGGTGACGTGTTAAAACTGGAGGGATGTTGTACAGGAATAGTTCAATATGCTGTAATATGCTTGCTTTCTTGCAGAGAGTTAGATGAGAAGATATGTACAGACAGGTGACAAATAAAAGGAGAAACTGGTCACCCATCTGTATATACATATATATATATATATATATATATATATATATATATATATATATATATATATATATATATATATATATAATACAAATGTCTTGTCTGGTAATAATAATAATAATAATAATTATTATTATTATAATTATGATAATTCTGTCATAAAGAATTACAATGACAAGATGAATTCCCACAGGGCCACCAGTTGGTGTCTTACCAAGGGCGCCAAAATGTTTACATACAGTCCTGCATAACTAAATCAGTGGTATATTTGGAGGAAGCTTATTGAATACCTTTAAAAGTCAGCAGTAAAATGTTAAAAGCAATGCAGGGAGCTAGCAGGGAGACAGTGAAAGTTGGTTTTGGACAGGAATA
The DNA here is from genome assembly GCF_914725855.1 of Thunnus albacares. Classification (NCBI taxonomy): domain Eukaryota; kingdom Metazoa; phylum Chordata; class Actinopteri; order Scombriformes; family Scombridae; genus Thunnus; species Thunnus albacares. Next base: position 1,224,882 of record NC_058112.1, read on the forward strand.
ATATGTTGCATATCCAGTTATAATTCCAGCAGCCCTCTGAGTGGACCTATTTGATGATGATGGGATTTCCCTGGAAGAACTTTTTTTTTAATATTTACCTGATTATGACTAATTATCAGGACTAACTGCATGTTTTTCACCAACATATAACGTCTATATACTATTTTCATTCCTTCAGATTCTGTTTGATCCGACAGGTAAACCAGGTAAAGTTGGATCCAAACTCACAATGAGGACACTAGAACAGTGTCCTCTGCTGTAACCTATGCAGTATCAAGACAGACTGATGACAGATTAGTTGTAATTGATGACAGCATGCTGCTCTGACTTGTGGCAGAATAGCCAGTAATTACATTAGATGCGTCTCAGAGGGAACCCTGCATGAGTTGAGAGATTAAAGAATATTTCCGACAGCTCCAGGAGGAGGAGACATGCTGAAACAAATTACAGGCTGATGATTGAAACTGACACAAGCAACTGGCATCTCTGAAAGATACCAGTATGAAAATATGCTATCGTGTTTAATTAGTCTCAAAACCTGCGCACATAAAAACCAGGCATGTATACGTGATACGTGCACACAAAACAGTACTTGCGAGCGGAAAAGCATCCTTGCGAGGGAGCATTTCTGCTCACATGCAGTCCTGCAAGCATGGGGATGTGACGAGCGTGATGGAATAGGCAGTCAGCTCCTGTGATTGGTCACTTTGAATACTGACCATGAACCTGTTTGGTTTGATCGCTGACACTGTCAAAGACAGGCAGTTTTTTTTTACCACTTACACTTATGAAAAGGCATCGTAGCAAAAACCAAAAACCTGCTTAAACCCACTTCCAGATTTTTTGAACCTTTATTTTGCTTATTAAAACATAAAAAAGGCAATTTCACTGATATTTCTCCACACAGACCACATAAGACCAGGTCTAGATCAAAAACCACTATACTCAGACTTGTCAAATCTGGACTAGATTACCCAAGGAGACTCCAGGCAGTGGATGATTTTGTGGAGTGGTCTGAAAGAAATCATCTGCTTCTGAATGTAGCCAAGAGCAGGGACATCGACTGAACTGGGAGACTGATATTGAGGCTTGAAAATCTTCTACCAGTCTGTTGTGGCCAGTGCACTGTACTTTGCTATAGTCTGCTAGGGGAGCACCACTGGAGCAGGAAATCTTTCCTGCCCAAAGCAATAACTCTCTACAACACCTCACATCTGTCTAACAGAGAACTCTCAGAACACTCACCTTCATAGTTTGTCTCAACCAAAACTCTGTTTTGCTCCTTCAATAACTTTGCTCATGGTGAATTTGCAAATCTCTATACTTTTACTATACTATTTTTAAAACTTCAACAACTTTGCACACTTATTTAATATATATAGTATGTTATCCTATGTTTATATTTTATATCTTGTTATATTTATATATTTTTTCTTATATTCTGGTTGGCTGGCTGTTTTATTTAGCTATTTCATTTTGTTATTTGTTGTATTTATTTTTCTATATATATATATTTCTCTCTTCTATTGTCAATATGTATATTAACTGTGTATTTGCTGTTCCCGTGCAATGCCTGGATGACCTGCTGCTGTAACTCAAGAATATCCCAATTTGGGATCAGTAAAGTACATCTATCTATCTATCTATCTATCTATCTATCTATCTATCTATCTATCTATCTATCTATCTATCTATCTATCTATCTATCTATCTCTGACTCTGTGAACAACAAACCCTGAGTTTCTCTCTGTCTCCTCCTTCTTACAGAGCCAAAATCTTGGTTGGATATTAGTTTGTTACTCAAGGACTTTTTATGTGCATCAGTCATTTCTTTGAACAGCGTTTTTTGCTCTCACATTCAAATATTCCACAGCGTGAATTCACCTTCAGCTCAGAATAAAACCTCTGCATTTGCTTCTTTAATAACACTGTGACACTGTGCACGCAAGACAGCTGTCAGTTTGTTAGAGCAGTTCCTGAAATGTTTATTGCACCTAATGTGTAATCTCAGTGAACAGGATTGTGGTGCAACTGCAGTGTTACACATTATTACTGGATCAGATTGTGAGTTTACAGTCATGTCTCTATGTCTTTGACCTAAATATCTACATATATATATATTTTTAAATATTTAACTATATTTTCATCTTCAGATGCTGCTTCCTGTGTTTTGTCCCCTGTCAGATTAAAGCAGAACAAATATATTCGAAATGTAGCCTGATACACAGTAGGATTCCACTTTATCATCCATTAAGGAAATTGAAGTCTGTAAATGATGAATTAATGGACAACACTGAATAAAACTTTGTTAACTTATTGACACTTTCCCCACTCTGACTCAGGCTCTTTTTCTTAAAGATAAATGTGCACCGTCTGCATACACATGCATTAATATCTCTCCCTCCACTGGAATTAAAATGGAGGCTCTGTCTTCTATTTACCTGTTGCCATGGTGAATAGTAGTTTCAGAGTTCCATTGATGATGGCTTTTTTCATTCACCATGCAATTGCTTAGATCAGTGTGAACATACTCAGAGTGGATTGAACTGACTCTGATCAGCTGGAACCAACAACTTGGAGTTTCCCATCTCAGCATTCATCAACACAGAGTTCAAGGTTAGACTCAGAGTTTGTGGTGGGTGGACCAGGGTAGAATACCTCTTCCTTCGCAAGAGGAAAATTGGCCTGAGATTGAACAGAGGGATTGCTCAAATGGTTGAGAAAGAAAGGAAAGGAAAGGAAAACTTCAATACAGATCCAAGCTGATCTTCAAGTTCAAGGTACAATAGTTTCAAGTTGCACCATCCATTGTTGTCTGAATGAAAATGGGCTCCATGGTAGAAGACCCAGGAAGATGAAATCAGAAGACTATCAAGGTATTTTGGAGCGAAACATACAGCCCAGTGACAGAAAGATGTGTCTTAGGTGTGTCATGGGTCTTCCAGCAGGATAATGACCCCAAACATACATCAAAAAGCAGCCAAGAGTGGATGAGAAGAAAACGTTGAACCGTTGGTCAGCTATGAGTCCAGTTCTGAATCCCATTGAACTTCTGTGGAAAGAGCGAAAACTTGCAGTTGGGAGACAGCACCCATCAAACCTGAGAGAACTGAAGCAGTTTGCTCAAGAAGTCAAACTACCAGTGGAGAAGTGTAGAAACCTTATTCAGAGTTACAGAAAGCGCTTAAATACAGTTATTGCCTCCAAACAAGTACTAAATGCAAAAATGCCAAAAAACAAAAGAAGCTTATTGAAGCCTTTTGAAGCATTTCTGATTAATTTCTATGACATATACTGTAAGGTTTCATGCATTAAAGACATGCCATTATTTATTTTGTAATGGAATATTAGTTAAGGCAAAATAAATATAAACTACTTCAAAATCTATAGTGATATGTATTGTAATGCTACCTGTTAGTGTTTTTTTAGGTCGTTATGTACTGAGTGATGAAATTTTCTTGTTGGGAGACGGATATTGTCAGTGTTCTGCTACCAGAGTTATTTCTTAGATATGGATGAGGCGTTTTTGTTGCAACAGTGCATTCTCAATGTGAGATTAACTGTTGTGCCGAGCTGCATTTTGATAAAGAGATCTGTGTGAATCGTTTTGAAAAAGTGAGAAATGTGTGCTAGCAGATGTAAAAAACTGTAATTTAGATATTTAATGTTGTATGTTAAACAAGCAAGATTTAAAGTTTTTTTAAAGGTACATTTGTGGTGTTCACTATCCAAAAAATTAATAATCTTTACTTTTCTCACTTTTTTGAGGAATGATGACAATAACTTTGTCTTACATGGATCAGTATACATTTTGTCTGATCTGGAATATAAAGTCAGTATAAGATATGCAAAGGCAAAGAATAAGGCCAGATATGCGTGCATGTGTGTGTGTGTGTGTATGTGTATGTGTGTACGTGTACATACGTGCTTGTGGTGCTGCAGGAAAAGTGGTCCAAGTATGTGATGGCAGATTGTGTGTCACTGATGCAAAGAGACACCCATGAGATAATGTGATGAGAGAGAGAGAAAGAAAGGGAGAGATTACAAAAACTGACAAGGCAGGCAGAAACACACACACACACACACACACACACACACACACACACACACACACACACACACATATCATCGTACCAGCTCATAGACTTTGAGTAGAAAGGATGGGTAAGTGGGAGATGAGAAGATTAATGAGGTAAATGGATTTAACGACCACAAAATGGGGGGAGAGTGAGATGCAGAGAGAAAGAGAGAGAGAGAGAGAAACAAAGAAAAACAATTGAGAACGAGTGAAATAAATGACTGGCAGATAAATGAGAGACAAGGAGAGAAAATTGAGCAGTGAAAATGTGCTATTCTTTAGTTGAGCTAGGCTGTTTCCACACTAAATAGTTTGATAATTGTTTTTTTTTAAAGTCTGGTGAATTAAGAACAGATTCCCACTGACAAACAACTTAAGGCCAATTATCAGACAAATTAAACATGAGAAGAACCAAATCCAAATATGCATGATACTCGCCAAAGTCCATTTTTCACTCTTTATGTGTACACTTATGAAAAAGTCACATCTTAGAAAAGCGAGTGAAATCGTCGTTTTCGATTTTTTTGTCTTGTTTTTATGGGTTTTCACAAATAGCTGTGTAAGAATGTAGGGGGGAGAGTGTCAAGGGATATAAAAACCATGGTAATGGGATATTCTAAGTCTTAGTTTAGTCAAAAAATGTAGATATATTATAAAAAAAAAGAAAATAATATTTCCAGTGGATTTTTTCAGTCCAATTACTTTTCTTTGTCTTTGGTTTCCCATCATGTTTTGGGTGATGTAAATAGGAAGTATAATGTTGTTCATGTTGCTATGGAGTAGGTAAGTTAGCTGTGAACTTTGCCTGGACCTGTATCACAAATAGGGCATTTCAACTGCAGGAAGTTTCCCAGGGGAATAAGAACCTTTGAGGAACTCAGGGATTAAACCTATGTTTGGACCAGGGACTTATGTAGTTCCTGTAATCTCAGGTGCTAAAACCACCATGGCAGGTAGAGTTTGCAGAGCTGACCATCGCTGATTGGTCGAACACACACACTATGGCGGCTTCAACTTGTGTACAGCTTTATTCATAAAACATGGAGGTCTCTAGAATCAATATTAGGATGAGGGGAGGACAGTTCTTGTCAGTTATTAATGTTAAAGCAAACTTAGGCTTTGCTGTCGGCTTTCCAACTTGTTTTAATAAAGAGTGAAAGAAAAGCACAAGTGAGTGAATGAGAGAGAGTGAGAGAGTGGCGGTGGTGGTCGAGCAAGCGAGAGAGGGAATGGGAGTAATAAAATTTTATTCTTTGATAGTTTCATGATTGTTACGTTCTAAAGCAGACATAAAATAACCATCAAATACTCAACAGATGAGAAGATTGCAGACGTTTTATGGGGAAGGAAATGTATTAAACACAATTCTTAGACCTCAAGGATACACACAATGAGTTTTGGTAAGCAACAGAAACTTTTGTTTGTTTACATGTATGTAAGAGGTCAAAACTCCAGAAACACTTGTAGTATACAACTTTATTGTTTGACCAATGTGTTGCGGCTTGTGTCTTGGTCAAACAATAAAGTTGTTCTTTATACTACAAGTGGTGCCGGAGTTTTGACCTCTTTAGACTTCTTTCCCTTCTCCGTGCACCTTGGAAGTAGTGAAGTTGTGCCAGAAACCCCTACTCTGCATCACTCTGTGTCACAGAATGACACATATTCATGACACTTATAGGAACAGCCACTTGTTCATTTTAGTTTTAACATGATCTGCATCAACACAAAATGAAGTTTACTTTTGTAAACTGGCTTCCATCCAGGAACATCAATTATACAACTGTAGAGTCTTTACTGCTCATCAAGCTTTGTTTTCATACTGAACAATTTCAAGTATAAAACATTTATTTGTGTAGTACAACATTTACTCTTTGTGATGTGTGTATTTTCATATGTATAGACTACTCTCCTTCATCACCACAGGCAGCCAACGTAAAAAAGCTCTTAACAGTGTGTGCATGCACTTTCTGCTTTGGGGAACTAGTGAACAAATCTAAGAGCATTTATAGAAACACTTTTAACCTCTAAGATTGATTGTTATCAATGAAATAAACCCTTAAACAATCACAATTATCAAGCAGCTGCTTAACAAATTATGGTAAAGGTAAAGCTGTTACAGGACTATAAAAAGTACTTGAGCCTTCATTTTACTGATTTGGTGGTGTGGGTGGATTGATTTGGTGGATCTGTTATTCCAAGATGAGCAAAGGGACAGTGAGTTCAACGAGGAAGTATCAGAGGAGGGGGCCAGCACAATTTGTTGATCTTCAGTAGCATGTCTGTAGGCAAGATGGCCGCAGAAAATGTTATTCAGATGACTCCAGGAACTACAAGACTGTATTGATTGAGCAGTTGGATAGAGAAAGAGTGTATGTGGTTTTAATCATATAGCGATGCAAGCAGTATTGATTGATGGTTTTCACGGTTATAATAAAACCCACTCGACCAATCATAGCTATCCACCTTTCATGACCTGTGTGATGTCATCAGAAGGAGGTGCCAGGAACAAGAATGTAAACAATGGTGTCTGAAGCAGTGTGTGTGACATTGGCTGTCTGGTTGCCATAGAACCACAAACTTTTACTCTGTTTCCCAGTTCACACCTCGCAGCACCAACAACATCATTCATCTTTCGCTTCAGCGTGTTTACAGCTCTGTGCTCCTATTGGACAATGTCATGGAACACACTTTTGTCATACTCAGTGATAGGAGGTAAAAAAATTCTGACACACTAGTCTTTTTGTCGGGATGTTGTGAGGCATCCCAAATGCAGCATCAGATGTCGTCCACAATGATACACTACATGGGATAAAATGATTAATTGTCGGTCCTACGCCCTAAGTCTGTTGGGACAGGCTATCAATCAGCTGATATCATGAAGTCTGAACCTGGCATTAGTAATGCCCAAAAATGTATTGATAGTGCCAAACAAACAAAATATTGAAATACCATTTTCATTGATTTTATTACTGATAGTTTTTGCTGATTGCAAATGTTACATGTTGTAGCAAGCCATCAGTATGCATAGCATCATCACACTGACTGATATCAAACTGTGATGTTTTCTTTTTGTTACATGATGGTGAATCTGCTCCAGAGTTACATGCTGTGTTTGCTTCTCAACTCTTCGGGTTTACACACAGACATTGATGTAACTGTAAGAAACTGAACGGGTTATTTTTTACTGGAGAAAAAGTCAGAAATTTTGAACCAAGATCTTAAGTAATAAGGAGATGATTTCAAAGTGGATTTACTCATGCTTTCCTTAACAGATCATGGAGTATGTGTATGATGTCTAGTGTCTGTTTGACACAGTTCTGATTTTGAGGTTAAACGCACAATATATAATTTCAGCCACTAGGGGTCTCTCAATCAAAACAATAACAAAAGACAGAGTGTGATGATGGTGTGAAGTAGCGTGGGATGATGGGAGTACACCGAGGCATACATCTTGTGCACTATACTCTTTGGTAGAGGGGTGTGACGCCATTGACAGGCGACCAAATGAAACGGTCGGTTACCTTGATTAAAATTACAGACTTCTCTGGGTTTGAAAATTGTTGGAAACATTTGGGATAATCTAAGTACACAACTCAACAAAATATACAACATAGGTCTAGTTGTTTTTAGACATTTTCATGCAGAATAGTTACATATTATTTAAGAAAAAGGGACAGATTTTGACACAAATTGTGTCCCTCAGGTGTGAAGGGATAGCTAAAATCCCTTTTTCATATTTCTGACATAACTATCATTTAAAAAAGTGCTTCTACAGATTTATAAAAATGTTTTTATTGCTCTTTATTTCTCATCACTTTATTGTAAACGCAGAACTTCAATTTTCAATTCATGGCAGGAACAGCAGGAACAGCTGGTAAAGGACAGAAGAAGGACATCAACACGTCAGCATGGTTTATGGGGTTTCCTGCGGATGAGAAAGCAGCATCCTGTAGAATGATGACTCAGGTTTAGTAAGCAAGACCATATTTTGATCTGATCCTCTGAAGTTGGTCTCACCAAATGGCGTATGAATAACATGCCAATTTCTTAAGTTATTTTGTGTGTTATCACAACGTATTTTTGCTTCACATGTCATTTCACACCATTTAGGTTGAAAAAAAGTGACCCATAGTTACATTTGAGTGACAGGGGAAGTGACATATTTCAGATGATGTGCATTTGTTAATTTTTTCCAGAAACTTGTAGAAAGGAATTCTGCAAAAGAAATGCAGAAAGGAGTTCTGCATTAGCTGCACTAGTTTGCACTGTAACCATGGATGTACAGACAACAATCACTGGATTACTTTTGAAAATTTTGAAATTCTTTTAAATACCAGCTTTAAAACGTGGATTTACAACCAATTTTAGCATGAGGATGGGGTAAAACTCATTAGAATTAAGGTAATCTTAATGCTACACAAGTAATGTAAAGAGGACATCAGTCCAAGACACTTAAACAGAGTGCAGAGCTGGGTCCAAAATTGCATTAAAGTGCATTCCATTCATGTCCAGGAGGACAAAACATCAGTTAATGCAGGTTTAATCTTTTGTGCCATTGTGCTCAGAGATGTCAGTTGAGCTAAAATTTAAAAAGGACTGTTTAACTGCATTTACTGAGACTTCCAGGCTGTCACTGAACATGCTGTCAGTTCAGAGGTGTTGAAGCCTGTCAGTCACTCCAGATAAAGACAGAGCACATTTAAGTCCCACCCAACCTAGAGGGGAAAACAATTCATTTAAGAAAGTACACAAAAGTGGTTAACGTTACAGGGCTGTGTGGTGTGTGCTGGGAGAGACAGCACCGACCTGAGCTGCAGGGACAGCCTGTAGCTCAAAAACCTCCATAAAAATGACACAAGTACCCGGATACACTGCTAATCACAGAGAATACATGTGAAAGTAAAACCAGACCTGCTGTTTAATTGAAAGGTATGCAGTGTTTGGAATAGACATTTAAATCACAGAATAGCTAACCTTCATTCATGTGAAATGCTAACTGTAAAAAGAGCCTGAATGGGAAATGATTGCATGTCTGTCTGTAATTTCCCACCTATGTTTACAAACTGTATTTGCCATATCAGCTGTGACGCTGAGAGTTTGCTATACAATTGTGCTATCTCTACTGTAGATGTGATGTCAGCGCTCGCATTCATGTATTGCCTCTTAATGTAACAGGTTTCAGCATATGCTATAAACTATCTTTTCAATTCTGGTGGATAGGGTGCTGAAATAATCCTTTGACATGCTGAAATCTAATGTTTTTAGCGAGCTACAGGCATTAGCGTTTCAGCCCTTGGTCTCATATTGTAGTTTTAAGAGTAAGACGTGTTGTGCTCTGTCTCTATACCCAGACAGTGGCTGGTGTGAGTGGCAGAGGAACCAACCACACCCGGCAGCGGCAGAGGCAGCTGCACCGCTGTCTGGTTAAAGATGAACCCAGCCAACTTAGCTGCACTCAGTATCAGAGCACGGAAAAGAAATGAGTAATTTGTTTCTAATACAGCTAGTTTTGCTCTTAGATAACATTAAGAGAAGACTTTAACATTTATAGTCAGTCATTCTGTTGTCCTGTGTTGCAAACTGACGCTTGAAAGCAACCAATATTGGACCATTTTGTAGTTTTTTCCCAAATACACTTGTAATGCCAGCATTGAGATAAACTTGTTGCTCTATCTTTCAGTAATTCCTCTCCTTATCAGTGAAATATGAGATACTGAAGTTGCAGCTTTGTATTAACTTGGAACCGTGATGGTAGCTTAGCATGCCTGTAAGTAGTAGCGGCTGCTAGTAGCTAAAGCTACCAGTATTTAACCTATATGCAGCTGCATGTAGGTTAAATAGCTGAGTGAAAACACTTGAATGTTTTTTCATAAATAATTCACCTTCAGACAAACCCAACAACAAAATCGCGAGCACCACAAGCTTCAACATTGCCATGCCAGTATAGTACCAGCTGACTGACTGGGAGTGAGAGATGTTTTGCTGAAGCAAAAAGTTAGAGATCTTTTATGTTATGAGAAGTACATTTTCGGTTCAGTATTTCAAATTAGACTGCCCCACCCAAGTTCAAAAACTCTATCTAGCATGATCTACATGAACTATACTATACTACAAATGACCCCTGTATGACTTTTCAACCTTTCCTTCAATACCCAGTTCAATCAGCCAACTCACAAAGAACAGTTTTATTCATATGTGAATAAATGTACCATTAATGTTTGGTGTCTAGCCTCTGACTTGGTCAGTAAATAGAAGCATACACTTAAGCCTGCATGTATAGGATGCACAATAGCACAGGCATGTCAACAAGCCTACAGTGCTGCCCTGGATCCAGGAGTCCTTTATGTGTCATTTCACCTGAATGTCTAAAGCTATAGCTTGCTGCGCAATGTCTGTTTGAATATCAGATATACAGTATAATGCTAGAACTGTGGATCATAGAGATCCAGGTATTTATATGCTTCAATGACTTCCTCCTTGTTCATTGTGACAGCTAGGACAGAAGAGGGCATGCTATCAAATGAGAAGTCAAGGTTTGGCATAGCCTGACCTAAATACAGTATATGCAGCTTTCTTGGGTGTCAAGTGTATTGTGATGATGTGCGTTCAAAGCAGTCTGATGAGTTGCATCATCCACTCATGAACAGATAAATGGATAAAGTTAAAGTGTCCCCCCCCCAAATCAAAAATATGTTTTTCTTGTTGTTCCTACAGTTGGATGTTTGAGCTTCACTGAGCAGAATGACGTATGTGCAGAGTTTGACACTAGAAGACTGTTTTTACATTCATCTGCTTAAAGTGAAAAGTTCTCTGTGCTCATTGAAAATCTGATTGTTAGGGTGGGTCTACAAGCATGATTTGTGAATTCACAACTAGTTTGGAAGCAAATCCTTTGTGACGTGGACTCTAGTACACATACACTAAGAATTGGCTTTACTTTAAAGTAGGACACATCTTGTGTCCTGCAGTAACACTTCTGAAGTGAAATATCTTTGCATACTCATAAATTCTGGAATTTTTAATGAGGGGGAAGGAGTAGATGCAATTTTAAGGATTTTAATAAGATAATTCAACTTTTTTTGTGGAAAAACCATATCAGATACACATTATTGTTCCAAGTATTAATACATGTCTGGAGGGGATCTTTAAGTAAAGATGTCTAATAAAGCAAGGCAAGACACTTTTATTTGTATAGAACCTTTCAAACACAGAGGCATTTCAAAGTGCTTTACATAACACAAAGAACATTAGAATGGCATTCAAAGACACGATAAAAGGCTAAATAAAATCACTTAAAATACTATAAATTGAGATAAAAAATGATCAAATATAATTAAACATCATTACTAATCTTCTGCTGGTGATGGCATCAAGCCATGGAAGAACAAACTATAATGAATATGTGATACAAATAAAAAGTTAAAAGCAATGTCAGACATGTTATTCTGAGCTGCAATGATGGGATGAAAGTGTAAAAGCATCAACACTGTCAGGAATCCCTTTGGGAATGAAAACAATGTTATAATAATAACCATAATAACAATAATAACCAGTATGTATTTAGTGTCATTAAAGGGGAACTACTGTGCTTTTCAGTCATATATGTAATGTTACAATGTCAGATGTTCATATTGACATGGCCAAAGTGTCAAATAATGTAAACGTATGTAGAAGTAATCCCTGTGTGCAAAAATCACTGGCTTCAGACTACTCTGAACGCTCGGTTTACAGCGTTTTTTTCTACTTTCAGCCTGAGCCAATGTCAGCTCATGATGTATTTCTTTATATGATCATCTGCTCTATGCACAGCGCGTGAGTTCACTGCTCTACTCTGCTAACATTATGGCATTTTTTCCATTGTTTTGGGAGTAGTCACACTGAGCCATGACTCCATTACACAGCAGGGCAAAGTAAAATAAGTAGTTTACCTATTGGAGGTGTGCTGGTTGTCTGCAGCTCTTCATCAAACACCATCATCACTGTGGCTGTTTCTGCTTGTACTACTCCTCCCTGCATTATTTCTAACTGATCCGCTCGACAAAGAGCTCCAAATATCTTCAGATGTTGTTGTTTCCACCTGTTTGCATCTGTTTCCACTAACGAAGCTCCGCTAATTCGGTGAGGAACACATTTAATTTCCTGTAAATTCTTCTTATTAAAAGTCTCCTGTTATTTAGTAATTTAAATCTTTTAATTTGAAGCAGTAAAAGCAGGAAATGTTAGGTTTGCATCCAAGGTAACTTAACATGACCCTGATATGGCTGCTAGCTTCTGGAAAGCTGGCCAATCAGAACAGAGTGGGCTCATCGGGAGGGGGGCCTCAAAGAGACAGGAGCTAAAACTGCCTGTCAAGAGACAGAAGCTGAACTGAGGGGCTGCATAAAAGGCCAGTTTAAGATACATAAGGAGTTTTTTGAACTGTGAATCATGCAAAGCTTTTCTAGCGGAGTCCAAAAACAAAAATAAAGAGCTGGAAATAAGAATAATAGATCCCCTTTAACTATCTCTCTGTTTGTTAGAAGCTCTGCTTTAAACCCAGAGTGACACATGAATGCCTGGAACAAAACAATGCTGATCTATGAAGATATCTATGTATCCCTTTATCTGGACTTAAGTCCCTGTCAGTGCTCGATGTTTCCAGGGATCTGATTGGTCACTAGTCAGGCTGTTGGTCTGGAGTAGGTTAACTCTTCAGCATAGGTTACCATGGTGATGTACCCTGGCTAACCCACTAATCTTGCGTCATGTATTGCATCACCCAGCTCCATTCAGTTAAGTAGAGCAGTAATATTTATGACTAAATGGTGTGTGTGTAAGGGGCAAACACACTGTTTGTTTACCAGACAAGTGACTGTAATGGAGAAGGTGATACAGCTGAAGACTCAATGAAACATTATCGACTTCCAAATGACTGAATATTGTAAGTGCTCTGAGATCATGGCTGAGGTCCTTACAGAAAGAGTTAGTGGTGGTTTCCTGTAGTGGAAAAATGATATCTAGACTTAGGAATCTCCATTTTTCAATAACACACTCACACACACACACCCACACACACACACCCACACACACCCACACACACACACACACACACACACACACAAGCTAAGATGGAAAGAGCCATGTACAACTGTGATAGCACCAGCAGTAAACTCATCATTTGATGAATACAGTAAATGTTTCTGAAATCTGAAATACGTTTTTGAAATTCGAACTTGGCCGCCTGCTGTACTTTGTGGTCAGTCACTTGCCTGCTGTCTTTCTTTAAATATTAATGAAACCAAACCTGACTCCTCCCTTCATTCATTCTGTTTCTCCGATGGATAGGCATCTACCCTGCAACTCTATACTGAAGGGCCACAGAGAGCAGTCTCTCTGTGTGTGTGTGTGTGTGTGTGTGTGTGTGAGATAGAGAGAAAGAGAGAGAGAGAGAGAGAGAGAGAGAGAGAGAGAGAGAGAGAGAGAGAGAGAGAGAGAATGACAGACTCCTACTCAATAACACTACACAGTTAGGATCATAGGTCCTGAAGGGATCCTGTGGCCCCTCACTGGGGGGGTCCAGGGGAATCCTGGGGCCTCCCACTGGAGTCTTGCAGGGTCCTGGGGCCTGCCACTGGGATTCTGGAGGGTCCTGGAGCCCCCCACTGTAGTCCTGGGTGGTCCTGCAGCCCTAAAATCTGAAAAAAAAGTGCTCAGCACTGTTGAAGGTGAAATTCACAGTCCTCTGCACTTGGTGTGTCAACACATACGATCATATAGAAGGTACACTGAGCTGTAGTAGCGTTTATCTGATCCCTGATCAGTTCCAATGCTGAATGATCTGTTTGGTTGAGAGAGTGGCAAGAGTGAGAACCTGTCTCGCTCTTAGTACATTATTACAATTCAGCCATGTGTTGGTGTTAGTGTTGTTATCAGCTGTGAACTCCACTAAGGATTTTAAATGTGTCTGCAACTTCAATACCAAGGAAGTTGTCTAGTTGTCAGTGATGACCTCTGAACTTTTCATATATTGACAGTGATGAGTGTAATAGCTGTTGTGTGTAATTAATCAAATGGCACTGTGGTAGATAGGATAGTGTCTAGTGTATTAAGGATCATGGCAGCAGCATGAGCATACAGGATATCTCTGAGAGACTTAAATGACAAGTGTAAATGGTCTTTCAAGGGTATATGAGTAAAACACATGTAGAGTGTAAAGAAGGAACTTCTTTGTTGAAAAGGAGAAGTTGAAATTCTATGATATATTAATTAAGTCTAGATGTATCCTGGTTTCAAATCTCTGCTGCCCACATTACATTTCTCATTCAAGTGAATGGGAAGATATGTCCAAACTTTTGACATACTGTATATAACAAAGCAAAGATCCGCAAACATTGAATATTCATTTTCTAAGCTTGATCTTTCCAATTCATCCTGTGACCAGAAGTCCCTCCATAATGCGAAATTTCTACACAGGAGTTGTAAGAAGCCACTAGGCTACTGCAGAGTGGGAAGGCGGCAGGCCCTGATTGACTTATTAGTGAACAGAACCCATGCTAATCTGTCAACCCTGTCTAATCTGTCAAATTCATGTGACATTGGCCTCCTACCTCCATCACTAAGAGAGGCTGACATTTTTTCAGTTCTCAATAAATTGATCTACCTACAGACTCATATCACTATGTTGACCTCATATTTTTTTCTTTAAGTTTTAGAAAGATCTAATAGGCCTTATCAAAGGCTGCAGCTCATTTAATAATATAAGAATAAGACTAACTGTGATTCAGGTTAGCATCAGCAACAGGCAGTGGATGATCTTTTGGTCTCTCCAGATGCAGAGAAGGGTTTCAATTGTAGTAAGTGGTCTTATCCATTTTCACCTTTGAGCAGACACTAACTTTTAAATGGATGAAGGTCCTTTGTGATCATTCATTGGGAGTGGTCAATGATATTACTGGGGTTATTTGACCACTTAGTTATTAGACTTTAAATTAGACTTTAATTTGATTGGACAGGGTGGATTTATAGGGTTGCCAATGTGTCTCTGAGCTTGTTTTTCTGTCCAGTATTGCATCACAAGATGACTGATTAAACTTTGTGTTCATTCTTTATTTTGAAAGATGATCATGCTGACAATTTTAGAACTGGAGACAGATCCTGGCAAACTATTAATCTCAGTATTTTTCTCAGTAAGCCTGTAACCTAGACCGGTACATTATTGCAAAAAAAGTGTAGTGAGTAAAAATTTCATCATAAATAAAATGCAGGTATTTCAATGTACCTGTATTTAAATGTAAACCGGCTACGACCTGATAAGAATTGTGCTCTGGATGGGCCATTTCATTAAAAAAAAGGCACAGAATGCAATTTTGATTATTAAACAAATCAGATCTGGAGGCATTTGATATTTTGTAATTTTTCTGGATTATAGAGAGGATTTACTGTTAATTTTAATGGTATTCATGTGTGAGAATGATTACTCACAAGTGTAAGATATGTCAAATATTCAGATTACTGCAGGCCTCCTTCTATAGGGGAATATCTCTATGCTCATTTTATTGATCCAGACAAGACTGACAGCTGCAGTGACTGAATGTCAGTTACTTCAGATTGTAAGCACGCATCATTAAGTGTCAGTTTTATCCCTGCTCTGTGGTTCCTTACTAATGTAGCCAGGTGAAAAAGTTGTTATTAACATTAACCACAAGAGGGCACGTATTTCCTAAGAATGCAGGGAGGGGGGTGAGAATGCTGAGCAGCGTGAAGATATAGATGCCGCTGAGGCGGATGGAGTATTTTATGTGGGACTCAGTCAGCCCTTGTAAAGTGTGAGTTGTGTTGATTGGCTTTAAAGTAACCCATTTTGCCTCAAGGGCTCAAAAGAGACATTTTCAAATGGTATAACATCTGTTTGTCTCTTATTTAGAGGGGAGACAGCTGTACATTTCTACAGTTGTTTAATTTTTGTCAGATCTAAACTTCAGTAACTTACTCAGTTCATTTTTGCAGTTGATTGAGAAAAAAGAAGAACCAAGACCAATTTTCATTTAATTTGAGGGATGGATAACCTTTGTGCCATTTTTTTGAGTTTGTCCTCAGTTTTCTTAGTTTAAAGCACCAGAGGTCTTGGCCAAATTGTCAGTTGGTAAGAGGTGTCCTGTGAATCTCAAGCAACCTTAATGCTGCTCTCTCATTTATTGTAGTAGTTGGGAAATAAAAATACCTTATTTTGTTCATAAATTGTGTCCTGTTGTGTTATTTCCCCAGGTTTCATTAATATACATCACCTCAAATATGCTGTCAATGGTAAAATGAACAGACAGCTGATACTGGTGCTGCAGCTGCTGGCATACATATAATGTATTTGAAAATATTTATTTATGTCTTTAAAGTCCAACAAACATGTTAAATATCTCTACCGTCAACCATGCAATAATGGACAAACTAGTCAAAAAGAAAGACATTTCATTTATGAAAAGTCAGTGTTATGATGTCCTAGACAAAGTGGCATGATATTCCCAATTATTTTTTAATCATATAATTCATCAGGCATTTTTTACATTCTACACTGATTGCATGTCTCTTCAACTTTGTGAGTGCATCTCCCAAGCCTATAGGCACTCCACTGTGGTCCAAGCTCAGTCCACAAGTGGTGTAGCAGCATCTATGGCCTTATTCAGTGGGATGAGTGTCAAAGACATATGCACGGCAGTGTCTTGGTCTACGACTTGTTAGTTCATAAGGTTCTATCTCTTGGACATGACGGGCTCCTTTTCAAGGTCTGTGTTCGCAGGAGTGGCTCAAGACGTGTGAAATGGGTGGTGCTGTGATACATCTGACCCCCCCCCCCCCCCCTTCGGCAATATATGCCTGCATTCTCCCGTGATCCAAGATGACTCAGGGAATGCTGTGTGCAGCGTGTCTGTTGTTTGATTGTGACCCCCACAAGGTTAGGCCATGGTTACACCTGGTTCATGTTCATGTTAACTGGGCTGGGTTGAGCCCCCTACTGCCCCACTTAAGTGGATTGGATTATAAAGTATTGGGAGGGCTGCGGCAACTAACCTATAGCTGGTTGGGCTCAGTGAGGCAGTCTGATGACATGTTCCAGCAGGGCAAACATTCATATATGTTGTATTTGCATACACAAAAAAACGAAATGCTGTTCCTCCCAGCCCACAGCAGTGCAGCAACAACAGAAAGGATAACAATATACTGTATATCTAAAAATTCCCTTTAAAAAGATGATAAAAACATATAGGAATTCCAAGAGAAAAACAAAACAAAACAAAACAAAACAAACAAAAAAACCAAACAATGAGCAGTTAGCAGCACAGTGCATTAAAGTGCATTTAGAGAGAAAAGTACACGTCTCAGGTCGATGTAGACAACTCTTGCATATCAACGAGTGACCAGCACTGATGGGAGTGATATAATCCATTTTGCTGTCCAGGGAACAAACATTAGGGAGCATGATTGTTGGAACTGCCGGTTTGTATGGGTTAACAGTAAACTGAGCTTGCACTCCTCCATGCTTGCCCCACTTCCACGTCCTCTTGCACCTCTTTTGATGTTTCCTTTCCAGCGCAGCTCCAGGCAAGGTCGTAGTCTTCTTTGGGTCCACTGGGTGTAGCAGACCAAGTGCACTCAGCTGACTTAGCTCTCCCAGCCAATATTTCTTGTGGCAAAAGTCTTTGTTACAAATGTCCAAAAGAAACTGATGATCATAGATATATTTCCTTTGCCCTCCACACGATGACACAGATGTAAACATGGGCAAAGACACCACATAGTCGGAACTAGGAGAGGCCGTCACAAACGTTGGTGGCGCCGCCGTGACACCAGTTCATGGAGAGAGAGAGAGAATTCCACCAACAAGGTACCCTTAATTTCACCTCTTATCTTCACAAAATAACTCTTCTGTTAGCTTCCTCGGTGCAGTTTCTCCTTGGGAAGGTTGGTAACAGTGACAGGTAGCGGTTAGCAGTTGACAGCTAGCTAGTTGTTGTGATTTAAAAAATATATCAAAAGATTATATTTCCTCTTCTGTTCTCGCTGATTAATGCTGTTACCTTTTCTTTAAAGTCTGAAGGTTATTTGCAGGTTATTTTGCAAAATGTCACATTTTTAGGTCCAAGTTTGAGATGTATTAAGGTGCCCATCTCTAGTGCAGCCATTCTCTCTCATAGAACACAGCAGACAAGATTCAAAATTCAGGATGCAGTGACAGGATGCAATGACAGTAGTGTCATGAAAAAAAAAAAAAGAATAAAGCTCCCCTACATTGTCAGTTCTGAAAATACATAAGCAAATAAAGAGAATGAGAGGCCTGCAATGAAATGAAAAATAAGGTTATTATATAAACAAATAAACAAATAATTTCTCCCATCTCCCTCCTCTCCAAAATCATGGGCTGACATTTTTTCCTTTCCTGTCTTAATTGCCTTCTGGAGGTTTGGATGGAAGTGGCACTCTGGCAAGTCCCTCCTGACAAGACCTCTGGCTCAGACTGACTCTCACAACCGATGTATTAGCCTCAAGCACAGCAGCAGTTCAACACATGACCCCCATCATTTTGCTGTGGTTGGCCTGCATTTATGATCTTAAGCTGAGATGTTTTCTGGCAGCAGGGGCACCAGAAAATGTCTTTTAAAAACAGAAACATACTGTAAATTAAAAACATTGATAAACTGTAAAAAAAAAAATATCTTTACCATAATTAACATCTATTACTGTAATTTTACAAGAAATTGCTGTAATTCCATGAAATATTTTATTTTTGACATATATTAATTGTTAGAATAGTCATATACCTCTAAAAACTTATTTCACAACCATTCTTCATTTAAATAGCTGCAAAAAAGAAAAAAAAAACTTATCTTACTGAAGAATAAGATTTATCTGCATAATAACTTTAAAACATCTAATTGCAGCAGCCCCCCCCCCCCCCTCAAAAAAATTACATAAGTTGTTACTACTCCAACACTCATTTATTTATTTATTTATTAGTAATATAAATTGCTCCACAACATAAAGACGTCTTTGTTCAGCAAATTACAAGAACTCATCAGCAATAAAAACTCATAGTTTTCACACTGAATTCCATTTTTTAAAGCTGGCAAACCAATTTCTAAGTACAGCCTCACTGATTGCTCTGTTTTTAAGAAACCTATTCTGCACCTACCTGGCTTTAATTATAGCTGATAACTGTTTAGTTTCATAAAGCATGCTCAATTTACTTTTTGAAAACACAAAACTCATAATAAAGTCAGATGACAGCACCACAAAGAAATCAAAACCTAGCATATAGCTGGACCGTGTATGGTCAGTGTGTAAAATTGTGGCCAGTTGGTTACATGGACAGTCAGTGTTAATGTCTATAATGTGAATTCCTGGATATTAAGCGTTCATCTGCATCTTTAGTGGTTCCAGTAATATTTGTTGTTAAAGTGTACTGAAGTAGTATATCACATGACATGGTCAAGCAATGTTTGAGTCAAAAAAAAGGTTGTAAATGTAGTTGCAAGAGCAATACTTTCCACTTATATCTTGGGAGGTTTGATGTGAAAGAGAACTTCTTTTAATTCTAATTGTAACTATTCTAATTATCTGTTAACCCCCCCTGCTCTTTCATCTGTTTCACTCTGTAGTTGTCTTTTCTTTTTCACTCTGCATTGAGTGTTTTGTCAGAGTGATGGTTATTTGGGTGCTTTAACTCTGTGCTCTCCCTCATGCCTCTATGTGTCTTTTGTTCTGCCTCTTTCCTATTGATGATCATGGAGGCTGTGGTGAAAATTATAAATTAAATTTCTGACAGCATTTTGGGTACAATTCAGACTTATCTCCGCCTGGTTAATGCAGTTACAGTCAAATCAAGCGCACCTGCAGAGCAGCTGCCCCGCACTAACCTGATATAACAACTACATGAGTCTCATGTTTAACCTGCAAGACTCGTGTTTTAATGCTGTTCTTCACTGTTTGTGATGTGACAACGTCAGAGAAATAAAAAGTTTGCATCCTGGTATTAGTTCAGTTATAAAATCAAGTGTCTCTCCTGCTGGCTGTCAACAGCGCTGTCAGCCGGAGAGTCGATCATATTGGACAGTAGAGGAGGAGACAGTAGAGATGCTGGTACGTATCTGTTTAAAGAGGAATTTAGCCGACTTCACTGCATTTAACACCAGAGCTGAGAGTGTCAGAGCCCGGAGCAGAAACACAGTCACTCTGCATCACACTGCTGTCCTCTGCTTCCACTTCCAGCAACGGACAATGAGGAAACGCCAACAGTCAGCTGGCCAACCAATGGTGTAACTTCATCACTCTTTCACTCACTCACTCACAGACAACTGCGGTTACTGGGCTGGTCTGTGGCTGGTCCAACCAAAAAAGAACAAAAAAGAAAACCTTGTTGTTAGTCCATGAAGCAGTTGTAGCTATAGCATATGGATTAACAAGTGAATATACTCAACCTTCAACTGCCTGCTGCCGGTAATGCCTTGTGACACATCACTGTAGATTGTTGTAACCATCTACAGTGGTTATGACAATTGATATTTAAGCTCATTGGTTTTGACTGTAAAGGTCTTTCATTGTATATAATCTCTTTAGCAGGCAGGGTTCCTCATTGCCAGATGGAGCCCTGATACTAGCAGTCAGAGAGCTCAGATCAGTCTTCAGGGACATGTCAACTGTGTTATTGTCAAACTTGACAATGATGTTGTAGTCTTCAGGAGCTGTGGGCAAGTAGGGCACAGTGCAGGTACTATCTTTGCTGTCCTTACAGGGTACTTACAGGGTCCTGGCAGTGGACGGTCCTTCTCTGCCTTAGAGGGACCCTCCACTGCCAGTGATAGACCACCAAAGAAGGGGAAAAAAAGCCAAGCTTCTTACTTTTCTAGAGTTTGTAAAGGTTGACTGTATTGCAACAAATCCACTCTGCAGCTGTAAATATCCCTGGAAAATGTAAGCCATTGTACCATCTCTTGTGTTCTCGATAGCCACAGTGAAAGTGTCAGACTTGTTCACCATGCTAAACACAGAGGGGGAAGAAGGGCAAAGAGTAGTAAGTGTTATATAAATGCATTGATTCTTGAAAATAATAAAACTACAATCTGTAATAATATTAAGATTTATTAGAACTATTTTGAGTACACAGTAATTTTCTTACCTGTGAGTCGAACACACACACACACACACACACAGAGAAGTGGGCTGTATTTACGTTACAAAAAACAAAAGAAACACTTTTCCCCTGACTCATAAACCGCCCTGCAAACATGCGAAGAAAAAGCGGAAGCTGCAGCTTGCTGTGAGAGAGAGTCTCTCCAGTAAACAGAGGCTGAATCTGTTCTGGTTGTGTAAAACATACCAGCAGTGGATCCTTTGGGCTCTGTGCAGACTCCTCCGTTATCAGTGATGCTCCGTAGATGGGTACTGATGATGTTCTGGGTGTTGATGTTCTTTTGATCACCCACTGCAGAGTCTTCCTGTCTTGGGTCATGCACATCTTATGCAAATTTGTGATGTTCTTAAGTTTCCTTAAGAAGTACAGTTGTTTCTGAGCTTTTTTATAATAGGGTGGAGATGTGTGATGTCCATGACAGGTTCTCTGTGAGGCTGATACCCAGGAACTTAAAACTGTTCACCTGCTCCACCTAAGCTCCACTGATGTAGACAGCGGTGTGTGTCTTTGCCTCCTTTTTTCTAAAATCAACAATCAGCTCCTTGGTTTTGTTGATGTTAAGCAGTAGGTAGTTCTCTTATGGGGCCAAAGTAGTGACATTGAAAATAAAATAAAATTTGGCACTCAAAACAAAATCTTAACTGTATTTGAAAACATTGTATTGGCACTGAAACAAGTATGGGCACTGAAAAAAAAAAAAACACAGACATTAAAAATTACAATTTTATCTTATTTTATTTTGATATTTTTTTGCATGATGATGTGTTTTTCAATGTCAGTCTTCGGATTTTTTCTTCATGTCTGTCTTTCTTTAGTGACAGATTTTTGTTATGCTATCAATATTCTTTCAGTGTCACCTGTTTTCAGTTTCAACGTTCTCTTTTTCAGTTTCAACTTTCTGTTACCGTTTTGGCGTAGGTAGGAGGGCCCTTGCTGGGCCTACATTACCCAGTGTGCCTTGCGATGCGACGCAGATTGGATATCCCAGAGTGAGGCGTCATGGCAGAGATTTTGAGCCAGACTGTTGTAATTTTCACTCTAGGACTGTTAATATCTCACTTTATTAAGATTAAATATTTTTTCAGGCAAGAAAGTAACCCTGTAGATTCCAAATATGTGGTCAGTTTATCCAAATAACACCTGTTTGTAAATCTGTTGCGATGTTTTCTGTGAGGAAGTCCAATATCCAGTTGCAGAGTGTGATACTCAAGCCCAGAGTGCTACGTTTTCCAATCAGTTTCATGAGTGAGATTGTATTAAATGCTGAGCTGAAAGTGACAAACAGCATTCTGATATAGGTGTTGTTATTTTCAAGGTTTGATTTTATTGTCTTTGTGATCACCACATCATCAACACATTGCTGATGTATGATGTCTCTGTTGATGTATATTCCTCAAGATTGATGTGGTTCTCCTGGGTGGCGGCATCTCTGAACATGTGCACTGAACTGTGCACTCAAAACAGTCCTGTAGAGCTGCTATAGCTTCATCTGTCCACACTTGAACAGTTTTTACTGATGGTTTGACCATTTTTATCAGTTGAGAGTAAGTAGGCAGGAGAAGCAGGGAAATATGGTCTGATAGACCAAAATGGGAATGAGGGAGGGCTTTGTAGCTGCCAGTAATGTTGGTATAAACATGGTCCAGGGTGTTACTTCCCCTGGTGGGGATGAGGACATGTTGGTGGAATTTAGGTAAAACAGTTCTGGGGTCTGTTTGATTAAAATCACCAGCTACAACAAAATACCATCCAGTTGTTTTGTCATGTGAATGCTGATGACCTCATACAATTCCTGTATTGCATTTTTTTGAATTTGCATCTGGAGGAATGTAAACAACAACATACACACTAGTGGATTCTCTGGGCAGACAATATGGTCGACATCTTAACATTAAAAACTTGACATCTGGTAAACATTGTCCATCCACTTTGACTGCGTTTTAGCACCAAGCATCATTGATGTAAACACAGAGTCCGCCTCCTCTCCTCTTACCGGAGTCTTGTGTTCTGTCAGTGCAAAACACCGTCCACCCATTAAGTGCAATAGCTTGATCTGAGATGTTGGGATGAATTTAAGAAGTTGCAACTAGAATGTTGGGTATTGTTTCTTATTGTTGCAATTTATTCAATTAAGAAAATTACCATTGTGTGATTTTCTGATGAGTGATGGATTGACTCATTGTTTTAGCTCTAGGTAACACTGACTAGATGGTGTATTGTTTTTGAAATGTTAAAGGTAGATGAATCATGAGGAATTTAAAACAATTAGCTAGACAATTAAAAAGCTCTAAAAGGTTAACATGTGAATGTATAGAGGATGTTGCTTTTGGATAAATGATGGTTACATACACACATACAGACACTGTTGTGTCCTGAGCAAATTGCCCTGCATGCTTTGACAGAGGCTCATTTCTCAGAAGTCACCTCTCTCTGACATCTGGCCAAGAGCACAGGGACATACACAGACATGCACACACACACTGTATACACAGGCGCACATGCACACACATAGTGTTGGGGAGGTAGAAACTACAGCTTGTGAAGCCACAAGCTTCTATTCAAGTCCTTCAACCACAGCAACACTACATTGAAAGTAGCAGAAAAGGCGACATTTACATTATTTCAAAGCTTTTTAAAGTCTAAGTTTCATCCTGTACCTCTTTAACTCTTTGGCTGTCTGTTCCTGCAGTTATCAGCTGATAAAATCTTGTTTTAAAACGTTAAATCATGGTGTAACCAGAGCTGTTACTGAACCTGTCCAACCACTGCTCTGCAGCTCTGCTCCGCAGCAGACAGGTTTAGTAACAGCGGAGCTGCTCCAGCAGCGGACAGGTTAAGTTTCGGCGAGCTGCAGTTGGACAGGTTCAGTAACAGCTCCGATTACACCATATCAAACAAGTTAACTGCAGGAACAGACAGCCAGAGAGTTGAAAAGAGATGTTTTAGAATGCAGTACCTCTTTAATATTCAAGAGAAAATAAAATGTAGTGATGTAGTTTTTGATCATGCTACCACTCTGTTAGTAAAACGTTTGCAACTGGAAAGGTTAAATAATTTGGGAAGTAGCTACGCTACCCATCCACCACTGGGAAATGTAGTTAAACTAGCAGTGTACTACAGATGCAGGTTTATGAATTGCACAACAGTCACATTCTGAGGCAAAAATGTGATTGAGTGCTTGTCTTGGTGCATTTGTCTACTCACTGTCCATCCAAGATGAAATTAAGAGTGAATATTGACGGTCCCCAGAGAATAATTCTGGATTCGGTGATCTCCTGACAATAATAATAAATAATTTAGAGAGAGTCCGTTAATTCATTCAATGTGCATATGTGAAGCCCTTATGTTGCACCATTTTAGACTTGTCAGTAAACCTGTTGAATAAAGCAGGGTTTTTTAAACTGAAAATTCGGTCAACCTGATATGCTCAATAAAGTTGCCAAAGGAATTTAGGCTATTACTGTCATAAATCTCCTGCCATCTTGATATATATCTCAATTTATAGTTTAAAAGTAAGGTTGTTTTCAAATTAATCTGCTGAGTTATTTTGTGCTCATCTTAGATCTAAGTTTAAGGCATGTACCTACAAGAATGATTTGTGACATCATGACTAGTTTGGAAACCAATCAAGCAGTTAAACTTTTAACTCTTTTTTTTTTTTTTCAATGAGGCAGTAGTAGTAGATAGAATTAAGAATAATTAATTGATTCAACTTTTTCATGGAAAAACCAGATTAGACAAAAATTATAAATCAAAGCCAGGTATTTATATTTTTATATCTTAGAATATATCTTCAGGGAATCTTTAAGGTTGATAAAATTGGTTTGGGTTAATACAAATACCTGAATATGAGGCTACAGTATAGAAGACCCCCCCCCTCACCAAAATCTCCTCATCTTTTCTCCTTATCTCTCCTAAGCCCCATGTGACACCCAGAATGCTGACACGTCCTCTCCTGTTTTCTCCGCATGGAGCCTAGAGCCTGGAGAACATCCTCACTTCTTTTCTCCTCTCCTCCTCTCTTTCATCTCCTCTTTCATGTTTTTTTCCCCTCATCTATACTGCTTTCATTGTTTTCTTGCTTTTTATCTTGTTCATCACTTTTTCTCTCATACACAGTTTCACGTGTGTGCGGGCGCACACACACTTACACACACACACACACCTACACACACACACACACCTACACACAGTTCTTTCCTGAGCAAATTGGCCAACCTGCCCTGACAGAGGCTCATTTCCCAGAGGTCACCTCTCCTCTCTCTGTTGTCAAGCTAACAGCACGAACACACACACGCACACACATACAGAAAAAGCTGGCATCGCCCTCCAAATCTCATTTTCTGAGGCTGAATCCTCCTATGCTCTTGTCCAAATAACTGCAGCCTGCTCTTAAGGTAGGAAGAGAAAGACAGAGAGCCAGACAGAGAGGGAGAGAGGGAGAAGTGGAGAGGAGCCAAGAAGAAACCAAGACAGAAATAAAGAAACAGAAGGGAATGACAAGATAGAGGAAAATGCAAGTGCAAATGCACCACAAGAGCTCAAAGCAACTGATTGAAAAGAAACATGATGCAAAGTCAAAAACATGCAATCCATCAAAACAACAGCAATATAAAAGCACTGCATTTTCAGTGAATAAAAGAGAAGTTCTGTGGGCCAAGAGAATATTTAGAGGAATTGCCTGTTTTTTAAATAATGTTTGGCAGCAGGAAGAAGAAGGGAAAAATGATGTCATGGACACTGCAGCCAGTTGTCTGTTGCAGGATAAGTCCACTTTGTCACTCTTCATCTTCCACCATATCTATCAGTTATTTAGGAAAACTAGTACTCTTCTCTTTGTTTTCTGACAATTTCTGTTAAAGCCCAAAGAAGGTCTAGGCTCAATCAACGATAACCTCTAACCTCAAAAATATAGATGTATATTCAACTTTGGTTTGGAAATGCATTCAAAGGTAAACTAAGAATCCTCTCTCCACATTAAAGTGTCAGTTTTGGCTCTTCACAGGACATTCACAGGACAATCTCCTCCCATTCTACCTCCAGAGACTCCCCAACTGTGTCAGTGAAGAAGAAATCTATGAAACAAACTAAAAACAACTACATTCTTTGGCAACTCAAATCTCAGGAAACACTGGATTAAAGGACATTCACTGACAAAAAGAGTCTGTTTTACCACAATTGAACATTATCAGTTTGTTTTGATGAGTTGGGACAATCCTATCTATTCCTTCTAACCATGCCTACACACACACACTCACATATCAACATACTTATCCTCCCCTTTTTGTTTTTCACCCTGGTGTGACTCCAGATAAAGACTTTTACTAGGCCCATGTCATAAATTAAGGGAAGTCTTGGCTTGAGTTTCTGTGTTCCCTAAAGCCAGAAGTCAATTCAGTGTTTACTAAGTATATAACCATCTTGTAATCTACATAGTATTAGTAAAAAAGTAATGCCGATCAAAATGGTCTAACTCTGAATTCTCTGTGATAAAGTATAGCTGAGATAAAAATATTTAGATTCGATTTTCACACAGCACATGTATCACCAGTGCCACCCAGTGCTCAAATTTTATATAGTTTTGAACACTGAAGAAGAGGTCTCTACAAATTAGGGATGTGCAGAAATCCCAGTATTTGTATTTGTATCTGTATTTGTTGAGGCAGCAAAATTATTTGTATCTGTATTTGTATTTGAATAAAAGTGGAAAGAGGCTTACAAATCCTGTTTTTGTTTTATGACACTTTTAATTTTAGATAATTAAAGTGGTACAATAAGTGTTCATGAATAAACTACCTTACGAAGGAGGTCCACACATCGGGTCTTGAACTGGAGTCTCCCAGATCATAGACGACTGCGCTGATTACTGAGCTAAAACTTTACTCATCACCTCATTGTAGGCAGACCTTTAACTATTTATACACCCATAACACAGAGACAGCACATCATGTAACGTATAGGGAGGGACTTCAAAGGCAATTATTGCTTTGCACTTTTCATTTATTGCCTATTTTTTACAACCTAACTTTGTGGAAAGGAGAAGGGGAAACACAGGTTATGGAGAGTCTCTTGGGAGCACTTTGCTTGTGTCAGTAGCTCAGCTTTATCTCTGGGGAACACCCCCAACAAATAATTTTTTAAATATTTGTATGAAACAAATATTCGTATAAAACCCACTATTTGTGCTTTGCCGAATAATGTATTTGTATTCGGGCACACCCCTACTACAAATACAGTAAAATGTTATCCACTAAATTGCTATTAAACTCTATATAACTTAGTAGAAATTTGATGTGTATGAAGGATTACTTTGATAAGTGAAAGAATCAATATTAGTAGTTATAAAGTCGAACTTAGTTAATATTAGAAGTAGTTTAAATAATTATAGGACATTTTAATTAAGCTGTACTGATGATCATTAACTTTTGTATGAGAATATGTTATTAGAAGTATAGTCAACAAAGAATGCATTTTCATTCTAATCAGAGGATTCAACTCAGGTATTGTGATAATGATTACATTATGGATGTGTGTCTCTGAATATTTGAGTAACATATTGAACTATGCAATTCACGTTTAAATGTGAATGACCACAATGAAAAATGTACGATTTAATTTAAATTTAATTTCTTGTAATTAACTCAGAGAGATCATGTGTTTTCTCTTAGGCAAAGGATTTTCTGTTTTGCATGGGAGAATAACCTTCTCCACCCAAAAACACACCCCTACCGCAGGTCAGAATAAAATAGCGTGTCAGCCTACGCCCAAGGTTCTCTTCCTTTTGTATCTCCGAGGAGACATACATTGTGTCACTAAAGACTTCCGCCATCTTAACTTTGTATCACACAATCTCTTACGTTAACTTTTTCTTTTAAGCTACATGCAATATTGTAACTTCAGTGAAACAAACTTTATGTTGAAATTGTTCTGTGCTTAATATCTTGAAGTATAGTTTTGTTTCAGCCGGCGAGATTATTTTTCAAGTTATTTAGTAAGAAAGTTATTATAGTCAGTCAGGAGCTTCAAAGCAAACAACCTGCTCTCTCCACGGATCAAGACATCTTCAAAGCTGTGTTACCAGAGACAACCATATCATATCAGCCTGTCTACTCCATCTAATGGTCAAACCCTGTGGTGATTCAGTGAATCACCTGAAGAAAATATTACAATAATGCTTTGTCTTAAGACTCCCGCAATGCTCACGAACAGAAAACATCTGCTGGGAAACACTGATGCTGAAGCAGCTGACGCCAGCAGACAGACCACTGAGTCATCTATCTATATGGGTTAACCTGTGTCTGATGCTGCCCGGGTTTCATGACATGGCTTTGCCTGTAGGAATGGAAATAAATTCAATGATAATGACAAAACAAAGATACAAATAATTAGGAAAATCTATGAAATTTTTATAATCGAATTAAAGAGGACAGAAAAACTGAAAGAACTCAATTTGCTGGTCATTAATATTCGTAGGCAGAAAACAAGCCTAAAAATTTGCAAAGAGGCAGGAGCACTATGACAGTCGTCGTGCCTCTGCTCCTTCTCCTCTGCAAGTTTTTATGTTTGTACACTGCCTATTGTGATTAAGACATCTTTTACTTTGCAGCACACAAGAGATACTGAATATTCCCCTTACATTCTGTGAGGATTATCAAAAGGGAGACTGTATTATCTGTATTTTTTAGGGATTATGTAAGTTCCATGGCATTTTTTGTTGTCAAATAAACACCTTAAAAAGTAAAAAAATTAAGCATTACACTTTTCTATGACCCAGTTTGCTAGCTGCCCTGTAAACTATAAACCCTTGTTTCCCGACTTCACAACATCTATAATTACTGTCACTATATAGCAGACTTGTGAAGAGTTCCTGAATTTCCAGTTTCATGAGTTTTTAGTTTTTTGAGAGCATGAATGAATGTTTGTTCCCGAGGTTCCTCACAATGCAGTTGCTTTGGGGTCTTGCTGTTTGCACCTGTTGGCCTTCATACAACTGTAAGAAAAACAATCCAAGAGAACAAAGGCAGCAGGGTGGGTTAGCAAAACCTCATTCACTTGTCATTTCAAGTGTCTCATATCCAAATAAAATGCAGTGATTAATGTGATAACCACATGTACATGTAGCCACATATATGCATCTCTGTTAGCCAGGTCAAAAATCTGATAAACCTGAAGCTGTTTAGCTTCACACAGTGGAACAGTTTAGCCAGATAGCAAACAACCATCCATGGACTATCCATCAAAGGATAGGTTCATTTTTTTATATACCTTACAACAAACTCAAATTTAGACTGGAAAAGTTATTGATCTCTGTAATTGTCATAGACTTTTTGTGTTTTGGGATTTTTGGTGTTGTGCTGTGTGTGTTTTGTATGTGCTCTGATTTCCAAGTTGATTGTGACAACTGCATTTGGGTTTCTTTGTGTAGTGCTTGAGCTTGGTATTGTTTTTTTTCTCTGAGTCCAGGGTTTTATTTTGTTTTATCTCTGCCTTGCTTTGGTTTTATTCTTCTCAGTTTGTAACCTTTTGTGTGCCTCATGTGTTGCCGTAGTCTTGCTCAGGCTATTTTCCCCTGAACACCTAGGGGGTGTTCCATCAACACAGCTAAAGAAAGCTGCGCTTACTTGAAAAAGCCTGGCTAGAATTAACGTCAACTTTCACTTGAGGCTCAAGCCGTTCCACTAACGCAGTTTAGCTGCGTCTGGTCAACACTAAGTCTAGCCAGACTGGAACAAGCTTGCAGTGTGTGCGTGCACGGAGTACATAAGCAGCCCAGAACAGTTGATTGTCAAAAATACGATACTATGTCGCAAAAAGAAAAGAAAACTAGAGCGGTGTTCTTCTCCGCAGCAGAACAAACCTGACATCTCTAATTTTGCCAACAAAGAAGGAAAGAAAATTACTGCAGTCTTTATTTGACCAGACAGGCACATTCAGAGGGGCTGGAGTAACGATGTTGTTAATAGTGTCAACATTAAATGTTGGAGATAAGGTTGGAAAAATAAGAAGCCCTCACATCTTTAATCATGTTGTTTAGCTCGGTTAAAAGGTCTTTGAAGTGAAGACTGTAAACAATGAGCTCAGTTGATTTCCACAGTCGCTCTGCCCTCCAACATCTACGTCGGAAACAACAAATGGTGTCATTTAACCAGAAAGATGAATTTATGGATGGAACAGGTTGCAATTTATGAGGAGCCACTTTGTCCAAGATGATGAAGCAGTGAGAGTTAAAAGATTGGACTAGACAATCCGTGTCTGCTTGAGGAAACAATACTGCACTTGGATTAAAAGATGTAGAAAACTTTCCAGCTGTGAGGTGATTTAAGATGCAAGAGCATTTTAAACTTTTAGTGGGCAGAGAATCTAGGTTAAAAGACAGGTTGAACAAAACACAACTATGGTCAGTAACAGGCAGCACCTCAGAACAAACAGAGTCAATAGATAAACCATGTGTAAAAAACAAGGTCCAGGGTATGCCCCCTAATGTGTGTGCCCAGACATGTGTTGAATAAACGGGGGGAAAGGTGGCCTCAGCAGCAGGACAGAGAGTGGTGGTGACAGGCTTGGTGACTGGAGGAGAAGCAGAACCAGCAGCGGTGCTGGTGTGTACTGGACTGAGAATGATGGTGTCCATATACTGCTCAGCCTCTTGGATTTTATAGAAAGTGGAAACTCGTCTCTCTAATTCCTCAATCTTCTGAATGAGACGGGCACAGCTGACACAGTCAGAGGTGAGTGGAGCCATATGGATGTGTCGCTGGGAAACAGAAATAAAAAGGAGGCCGGTACAGGGTTAAACATGCAGAAAAATAGTTAAGTGACCAGAGGTTGCATAGAAAGCAGGGAGGGCATGGGCACTTACACACAGGGGCTCCGAACTGGAGCCCACATTGTAGATCATGTATTAGCACAGGCGACCCACGAAAAAGGCATCAAGCATTGGAACTTACCGACACGGGTCCAACAAGTGGACCCACTGTGGAAAATTGGCATCAGTTAGTGGTTGTAGCTTCTTGATGGTCAGTATCTGGAGTTCCAGTTGGCTGATGCTAGTTAGTTCCCATGCTAAAAACAAGCCAGGTTGATCCGACAGGCTGATCCAACCTGGTGACGTGTAACTTAAAACTTAAAATCTGGCACCCAAGAGCTAAAAACCCTTACATCGTTAAAACTTATAGATAAAACAGTCAAGATCTAAAAGTGTAACATACAAAATGCAGTTTAACACTAAATAAAAACGTCTATTTTGGTGGAACTTCTGTCAGACAAACACAGCACCAATCCAACTTAGACTTATGAAGCCTGATATTAGCTTCAGCTGACTTGTCAACCTGTCCAAACAGAGCCATTATGAGCATCTCTTCACAGCTCTCTCACCCACACAGATTATTCAATAGTTGAATAGTTGAATTCTTTAAATGGTCATCCCTGCTGGCTGTGGTTGGGTCAACATCCCACTGCTTCTTGCCTCTGGAGACAATGTAGGAAAAACAGCTTTTCTTGTGTATGTCATTTCTCCTCTAAAGTCTTTTAAGCAGGAGAAGGAATCCAAGGATAAAAGAGCTTGCTGCTGGGTACGGTAATTTAAACAAGTAAAGATAAGATAGATAGATGAGGTAACAGAGTGCCACTTACAGAGACTTGAACATTATTTTAGAAAAAAATTAAATGACACTGATACTTGCCAGAGAGTGATCTCTAGATAGCACTTTGCGGAACACTTAAGTGGCAAGTGCTAAGCAACCAAGGTGGAACAAGTGGGGAAAAAGAGCTATACATTTAAATAGTACATTAACAGAAAAGGAGAGTGGGAGAGAACTGTGTATGTGTGTGAACAGTGAGAGGGATACATTACAAGGGACCATTGTACCATGAAGGACTAGAGATTTGAGCACATTTGTTTCAACCCAACAAGCTTGGATAAACAAGTCCATGATGCTGCTGGTCAGCAAGCTGAAATACATTCATATTTCCTCTGTGATCAATTGTTAATCTCAGTCGTAACAAATTACACAGTTCAGTTCAGTGTATGATTCACTTAGTGACAGTGAACTATTATGGTAAGACTCTTGAAAATAAGTTTATACACCTCTGTTTGCCAGTCTCCAACTTGCTGCAAATGTGTATTCAATATGCTTGTAAAACAGCAAAAATGTTGGAAAAACAACTGAACTAAGGCACAATGCAGCAGAGACACTTAGCTATTTTCACAGCAGACATTTTGACTTGTCCTAGCAGGAAAAGCAAAGGTGGACCTGGACCCTATTTTCCAATCTTTTTTTGTGTAAGTGACAAATGGGGACAACAGTTTTTGAAATTAGTCCAGTATTGAGTGAGAGTGCTGCAGCCAGCAGTCATGTAACAGGCTACAATGTAGTCCTTCGGAGCAGATCGTTATTATAAGTCTCTGACAACATTATGGAAAGGACCATACAGAGAAATAAAATGTTCTTCTTCACCTTTTGCTTGATCCAGTCTGTTTGTTGTTGTGTATAACCAAGTCTTGCTCAAGGAGAAGTCTTGTTCTGAAATCTTGCAAGAGTTGAATTGTCGAAATCAGCTAAATATTCAGCCAGGACTTTGAAAAGCTTTTAGACCAACACCAAGCTATGCTTTCTGTACTCCAACACAACAGACTCCTCCAGGCACTCCTCTTGTCCAACTCTGTCATGGCTGAAGTGCTCTCGCTCAATACTGGACCAATTTTCAGAAACTGTTGTCCCCATTAGTCACTTAAACACAAAAAGATTGGAAAATAGGGTCCAGGTTGAAAAATACCAAAGTTTCCCTAAGTGTTCCGGTAAGCCATGCACAATAGCAGAGCCTGGAACTGGATGCAGTTGTTATTACTGTTATTACTGTTATTGATTGGACCTGTATTTTTCCTGCTGTGACATGTCAAAATGTGTGAAAAATGTCTATAGAAACGTGGCCATAGATGAAAATATAGTCAAATGATATGCATATGGCACTGTAATGTTAGTAAAGGATTTCACTTTTTGAGCGCTTTTGTGAAGAAATCTGTCCAGATGATACTAAATCCCCCCTTATTCACAGCCCACAAGTGGATGTTGGGCTTTGAAACACTATATGAGCAGCAGTGGCAACAACAGAAACATAGCTTTCAAGTGAGCAGTATGGCAGCAGGCATGCATGGGAAGGAGTGTACCGATGGTTTCAGTACACCAGCATGATTAAAAGGGTGCGGTGGATATATATTGCGGTGAGAGCAACATGCCATGTCAATGAAGTAGTACAACACAGCAGGGAGTGGGGGACTTCATTAAAACAGGCTAGCTGGCTGTGCTTCCCGCCAGTCATGCTGTGGCTAATGCTCCGCTAGCCTCTCAGCTAACGTTAGCCCCAGCTCTCCATGTAGATCCAACCAGAGCACCGAGCCCTGGTTTGTTATTCAGGTTAAAGTGGGAAGAAGCAGTGGGTCTGACGGGCAGCTGAGTGGAGCCTGCAGAGGAAACACCGGGACCATCAGGGTGATACAGTCCATCAAGGAACTGCTATGTTCGGCTGCACAGATAGGAAACACTTTGGCTGACAGGATGTACCACTCTGCTTGGAAAAAAAACTTCTTCTTTTTGGTTTATAACGGCAGTTGGCAACCAGCGTATTAGGTGTGTTACTGCCACCTTCTGCTCCGGAGTGAGGAACAGAGATTAAATCCTACACATTAATCCTGTCTGTCTAATAAACTCAAAGAAAACTCTACTGCTCCTCCCACTTGGCAAATTCATTAAAGTTTTAATGCTGAGCTCCTGAACTCCAGTCTTCCTAAGTTCCTCCTTCATATATTGTCTTTCTTGATCATACTTAGTACAATCTATTCTTGCATGCATAATAGTCTCCTCAGCCAGCTGGAAAAAAAAATATGTGCATATATCGGCATTGGCAGCTGGCCACAGTGAGTTGGAAATATTGGCATATCGGATATCAGCAAAAAATCCAATATTGTTCATCCCTACCAACAATACATGGATATTAGCTTAGATTGGCAATTAGTGAGTTTAATTACTGAGGCTGAGTGTAGCAGCAGTGTAAACCATTGGAATATACAGTATAAATAAACATCAAACATGCAGTATACACAAGACACAGGGGCAAACTGACTTAAATAAAGGAAAAAAGTCTGAAACATGGGATATACTAGGAACCCATGAAATATTACCTGCAATACCTGCCAATATTTGGCAAGTATTGCAGCAAAGAAGTGAGAAGAGCAGTACACAGCTGTAGTACACCGCCATGATTGAAAGGGTATGGATATGTGTTGCAGTGAGAGCAGTATGCCATGTGACTGTAGAAGCAACTTGGGTTGGGCACCTGAACTATCTTCCTGGCTTTGCATCATGAACATAAAAATTTACAGAGTTTGGCAATCGATCCCTATCATGAAATGTTTTTTGCTGATGAAGGAAAAAGTTTTTGAGGAGTTGCACTTCAGTTACAGCATAACTGTGACACCTGTGTCCAGCTCATCTGCAGTGGCACTGTTAGATGTCTATACCCATTTATCATAGGCTACACTGTCTTCATGAAGCCTGAGACAATGGAGGAGTCTCCATGAATTTCACCATGTGGCACTGCATGTTATGGTTTAATGGTGTATCGATGGAGCACAGTATTTTGGCATATTAGGCCATCATTTGTTTGCTGCTTGTTGAAGACATAGCTGCTAAGTTCCTTTCCAAATCTCAGAATAGTTTCACTGAACCTGTGCTGATGATGATGTGTTGTAAAGTACACCATACAGATGCTAAGGCAGGGTGTTCCTCCACAGAGAAATTAATCTACAGTCACCCTGCAGCCAGAGGCAAATTTCAACATGAATAGCACCCAAATTTGTTTTGTATCGGAGTAAAATATTTTGCCTACACTATGCTCTTTGCCTTGTGCAATTTGCTGGATACAGCAACACTGCAATAATGATTATAAAGACACACATAGGTGAAATTTTTCCATAAAGAAGTACTAACCTCATGTCACTAAATGCTTTCATATTTTTTTTTATATTCTGCAGTATTCTATGATCATATGGATGGAAGCAGACACTCATCTTCAGCCCATGTTTCATGTGTCAGAGGGGCTGTTCAGTATCTCTGATAGGCCTGTGGTTATGTAAATGATGTAGTGCAGCAGAGCCAACCAGTGTGTGCCTCTGGCAGAGTGACAGCTGTGCTGTGGCTTTGCTGGTAGTTGGAGAGCAGACAGACAGGAGAGAAATATTGCAAGTGATGACAAAGAAACAGCTTGTTCAAAAATAATGAAAGTTAGAAATGTTCAAAGATGTCAGCTGAACTGACTCCATTTTGGTCAAAGTTTAGTGTACTGGCAACTAACTATTCACTTATTGAAGACAAACAGCTAAATAATTGTGTCATTTTAACACGGTTTTAATTTAATTACAACATAGCAAATGCACATAAAATATATACATTTTTATTAATTATTATTTGTTTTAATTTAAGCATTTTAAATCTGAGTGCAAAAGTACAATGGCCAATAATATTCCTGAATGTAAAATTAATGCAAAAAGAAAAAAAAAAATACTGATATAAAAGAAGATGAAAACAAACCAGAAAACATGTACAAGTGTAAAAGACGGAGGGGTGTATGCATGAGAGAGGATGGTAAAATGAGGGAGCAGAGTTTGTGTCTGGCACCAGAGGAAATATCCTCTGAAACAAAGCTTGGACACTCACACACAACTGTTGGGGTGAATGTGTTAGTGATTTTTTTTTTGCAGGCAGAAAGGTAAAGCACCACACAGCATGCTAAAGCATCAGAGAACATCCTATCCCACAGACATTACACAAACACACACACACAAACACACACACACACACACACACACACACACACACACACACACACACACACACACACATACACACACACCTATAGCCTTTGTAGAGAGCTTGACAGAATATTCCAAGTTGGAGAAATAAGATCGATAAGGCCTCAGGGTACACTTTGAGTACACCTGGTACACTTCCAGAATGTCATTAAAAAATATATATGACAATTTGACAATCTCAGCAAGCTTCTCAAGAGAGAGGAAAGTGGTTTGTGTAGGAGTTTTTTGTGTATGTGTGCAATCCTGTCTCCTGCGGTATGTCTATCAGCAGCTAATTTGTTTTCTGCACGTATACTTGAATAAAACCTAATTGCTGCCTGAATTTTGTCCACATTCAAATGCAGGGAGTGTGATGTTGCAGGTTAGGATCAATGGCTGTGTCTCTGACTACCCTGACATTAAAGCTTTAAATGGTACCCATATTACTCTTTCTGAGTCATACAAATATTTTCAAGATTCAAGAATCATATTCTACAAAGCCTCTAAGGGGACATGGGGAAGAAAAAAAAAAATCTTTAAGTTTCTGGTGCACATGGAAAACTATCTGTTGCACACCAGAAACTATCCCACGGACACGAGAAAATTTCCTGTTCTGACTAGAAGTATTGCGTGCACACGGGATATCTGGGGCGCACAGGAGACCACCAAGTGCATTTTGGCCTGCTATCTGTCTGTGTGGAAATTAGGGATGCGCAGAGAGCCCAGTATTTGTATTTGTATTAGTATTTGAATAAAAGTGGAAAGAGGCTTAAAAATCCTATTTTTGTTTTTATTACGCTTTCAATTTTAGATGATTAAAGTGTTATATAACTGTTCATGAATAAATTACCTTACGAAGGAGGTCCCCGCACTGGGTCTCGAACTGAAGTCTCCCAGATCATAGACAAGTGTGCTGACTACTGAACTAAAATTTTACTCATTGCCTCATTGCAGACAGACCTCTGCCTATTTATACAGCCATAACACAGAGACACCACACTGTGTAACGTGTAGGGAAGAACTTTTCATGTATTGCCTATATTTAACAACCTTTGTGGAAAGGAGAGGGAGAACAACAGGTTATGAAGGGTCCCTTGGGAGCACTTCGTGTGTGTCAGTAGCTCAGCTTTATCTCTGGGGAACACCCCAAATTCCGGGTGTGATGTCCAAATTAGGAAATGTGTGTAATGTAGCAGGTAGATGTAACTCCCCTTGTTGAGACCTGCTGGTAGACGTAACAGTGAAGCAGAGGAGAGAGACTGAGATAGTGATGTAACTGATCTGTGAGCAGGTATTTGACATCTTTTTTATTTTTCTTCCCAAAAACAAATCATTTTAAAAATATTTGTAAAAAAAAAAACACATTATTTGTGCTTCGCCGAATAACATATTTGTACACCCCTAGTGAAAATGACAGCACAGTAGTGAGTTGAGCTTTATTTTAACCTTGGACTTCGTCATAAGGACTTTACTGCTTTGCTTGCAAGTTGTCAACGTTATATTGTCTCTGAATTACATTTAAAACAAATTTTAAAATCTTGTAGGCTGTTTCCGCACAAGGGATACACCAGTTTTGATAGTGTAATTACTTTAATTTATGAACAATTACAAGCATCTGGCCAACTCCATGGGCATACACTGCTTATAGAAAATCCCATCATCATACCCCTTTGAATTAGTTACCTTATTTGTTGAACAGCCTGAAATCAAAACCCATTAAAAAAACTTTTTCCAGCTTTATTTACAAATTTATTCTTACGGCATCAAACTGATGAAAAAAAGGAGACAATTCTGAAAATTAATAAAAAATAAAAAACTAGAATAACAGAGTTGGAAAAGTCATCAGTCCCCTGATTTAATACTTCATAGAGCCACCTTTTGCTGCAATTACAGCGATCAATCTGTTTGGATATGTCTCTACAAGCTTTGGGAATATTTGCCCATCCTCCTTGCAGAATTGTTCAAGTCAAATTCCATGGTGAGCGGCAACGGACTCCTCTCTTCAAGTCCATCCATAGATTTTCAGGGTTCTGACATGGCCACTCAAGGACATTCACCTTCCTATCCTTAAGCCACTGTGTTGTTCTTTTGGCGGTATGTTTAGGATCATTGTCGTGTTGGAAATTGAATGACCTGTCCATCTTAAGCTGTCTAACAGAGGGACACAGGTTTTCCTCAAGAATTTGGGTTTACTTGGCAGCATCCATTTTCCCTTCACTCCTGACCAATTGCCCAGTCCCCGCTGAAGAGAAACATCTCCACAACATAATGTTGCCACCACCATGTTTCACAGTAGGTATGGTGTATTTTGGGTGGTGTGCTGTGTTTGGTTTTTGCCAAACACAGCATTTGGAGTTCAATCTAAAAAGTTCAATCATAGTCTCATCATAGAACCGTTTTCCATGTGGCAACAGAATCTTCCAGGTGTGTTTTTGCATAGCACAAACAAGACTGAGTGTAGTACGTTCTCAGAAAAGGCTTCTTTCTTGCTACCCTGCCATACAGGCCAGCTTTGTGTAAAGCTTGTCAGACTGTTGTCACATGCACAGACCAATCAGTCCCAGCCATAAAGACTTGTAAGTCCCTCACATGTGTGTAGCTTCTTTAATTAATGTCCTCCTGGCTCTGTCATCCAGTTTCGATGGATGGCCTGATCTAGTCAAGGTGGTGGTGGTGCCATACACTTTCCACTTCTTAATGATGCTCTGAACAGTACACAAAGGGATAGCTAAAGCCTTCGAAATCTTTTTGCAGAATTTACCTAACTTGTGCCTTCCTACAACTTTGTCCAGGAGTCCTTTTGAAAGCACCTTTCCAACCATGGTGAATTCTTTGCAGTACTATGCACCACTAGAAACAGCTGATTTTATTCAGATGTAATCAAATCACTACAATTGATGCCAGGTAGGGGGCAGTTTGCCTGATGTTTGATCTGGAAGTTGATTGGTTGCACCAGAGCAAGTTGGGGCTGATCACTTAAGCAAACCAGGTATTTCACTGATTATTTTTTAATAATTGTCCAGAATTTTTTAAAATGTTATTTTTGCTTTGATGAGGGTTATAATGTATGAATATAGTTAAAAAAGTTAGATTTAATTTATTCTAATTTCTAGGGTGTAATGTGACAAAAGGAAAAGATATTCACAGGGTACAATGACTTTCTACAGGCACTGTAGGTGGATGTACACAAAATGCAAGAAGAATGGATTACACATCAGGAAAGATGACATCGTTTAATTCTAAAAGAACTAGACTCAAGAAGTGTTGTACTCAGAGGAAGTAGAGGTTTCCATCAGCGATGCTTTTTTGCAAAAAGGTCTAAATATATTTGGCACTTGGACTCCTATGCCAAATTGAAGCCATTTGTTATCTGTATCAATGGCTCCATTGACAGGTTTTCATGGAAAATCATCTGGATGAATGCATTTAAGCAGTGACCCAAAAATTGTTGGGAGGCTACTACATGGAGGCAGTCAAGAGATTAGATGGTACTTCTATCTTAAATTGTGATCTCCACAATAAGTCACAAATCACTGGGTGTTTATATTCTCTAATTAGCAGACACTGCATGGCTGTTTTTAGATGAATATGGCTGAATGCGCTCACAATAATTACTAGGCCAAAGATTACTACTGAGCTGTTTGGCAGAAGTTGATATTGATTATCCATGATTTATAATCATCCAACAATTAATAATTGTGTGATGGTCTGTTGTGAATAGGCCTACATAAAGTAAATTCTGTAGGCTATACAAAGTCAGCTGCTGTGAAATAAGCTCACAGATCCTGTGCTTCATTCGATGGCATGCAACAGAACAAGTAATTGATGGCCGGTCTGTGTGTGTGGTCAAAAAACAAAGCAGCATTACAGGTCATCACAACATATCACAACTTAAGTATATTTTATACTGAAGTTGATTCACATGTCATCAGACCATCAAAGAATGACAGAGTACCCAGCGGTTGACCCAGAGTCATGTACATGTTCCCAGAACTCTACACAACTGATGACTGCATTTCCCCAGTGGAAAGAGCTAATGCACAGTGGATTCGGAGTAACTGCACATTTTGATCAACAGTGCCGTGTGACACAGGCATCTACAACATCTGAAACATTCTGATGGTGGAGTCACAGTTGCATCTTCTGGCTGATGCTTATCAAGCTTTGGATTTGTACCTACATTTGAGGAATAAGATCAGATTCTCTCTCTAATTTAAAATGGAATTACATTTGTATCCATCTAAACGAAACACATCCCACAATTCTTTTCCAGTCCCTTATGCTTAATTCACCATACATTTTCATCTATCTTAACTTAATCAGGGTGGTGTCTGAGGTTGTTTCAGGTTTTCTTATATACAGTTAATTGGTCAGGAATGTATAGTATACAGAACATTACCATTACTTTTCAGAATAATATTCACCATATATATTTACTTTAGAGTAAATATTTACTCAAGGGTAAATATCTTATTTTGTAGAAATGTTACGTGAATAGAATTGAATAATCTAACAATAAAAGCATAGTAGACTAGAGAAGAGTTGTATGATGTCCTTCTGTGCAAAACTGTATTTAAAAGTTTATCTGAAGCTAAAATGAAACTTCAGTCATCCAAATGAGTCAAATCAAGTAGATATCTTTCAACGTTACAGTCTTTTTAGTGTCAAAGTTCCTCTTTTTGTTACTATACTTCCAACGCAGCTCAACAGGGAAACACTGTCAGGATAAACAAAGAGGGAATTTGATGCTAAAATGACTGTAAATGTGGCAGATATCCACTTGATATGACTAACTAAGGCTGCTAAAGCCTCATATAAGCTTCACATCAACTTTTAAATGCATTTTGCACAAAATGACAATGTGGATTTTGGCCTCCATCATTTACATTGAAAGAACATTTGAAGGAGATCTTTTAATAACCAGTATGAGCAGGAGGAATGATTACAGCGAGGAAAACCTCTTTCAGTGTTCATATGGACACCTGACTGTTGTTTTAAGACACACTTGAAAAACTGTGAACCTGTCCTTTAAGATTAATTCTATGGGACCATGAATATCTATAAAAAATAATGGAAATGCATTCAATATTTGTTATTATGGCATTTCATTTTCTTCTTGGCTATAAGAATGGTTCTATAAATGATTTAAAATGTGATAATAAATTGGTAATGACTTTTTTTTTTTTTTTTTACAGCATATGAAGGTTTTGGCTTTGTAACATGCATATGAACCCTTCCAGTTTTCACACATTTTGTGCATGACAGCAGTATGATGACCTTGTAGTCATGACTGCAGTGACACGCTTTGCTTGTACATGTAAATGTTAAATTACAGTAAAAAACGTGTCAGTGATTAATTGCTAATTACTGAGAAACATGAAGAAGAAAAATGCTTTCTACTGGCAACAGTGCAAAAGTAAGTATTCACATGACTCATTAATCAATAATATATGGATCTAATGGAAACTTGAAATGGGTGATCTGTATTCAGTAATAAATACATTCTCTAAATAAGTTTCACAACTTTTCCTGGAGAGGTGCTGGCCGAAATAAAGACAAAGAAAGACATGAGGACACAGCTATTCAAAGATGGAGTAACTTTTAATGAGTCTGAATCATACACAGCGCCACCTTAAAAGTTCACCACATCTGAGCTTTTTAAAAAGACATTATATAAGTTGTCAAATTATTCTAATACATAGAGTTATAAATGATAGTATGGAGACAGATATACAACACTTTACCCAGAGAGAGAGCGAGAGAGAGCAGAAGAGAAAGACAATGACTTATTATTGAGTAATGATGGCTTTAACATATTCAGCTTTAATACTTTATATGGGAAACATGATGCAGGAAAACACTCGAGAGAAAGGGAGAGAGTGACGGAGTACATGAGCAAGTCAGATCGAATAAATATCATGAGGGAAAAAAGAGAGAGAAATATTCCAAGTGAGTATAGAAAGAAAAAAGAACATGTTGAAAAAGAACAAAAAGAAAAAAAACAACAACAGAAGTACAGAAGTATAAATGTCATGTCAAAAGCCAACAGAGAGAAAAAAGAATCATTTCGCTAAACTCAAGTATACAACAAAGACTCAGTCCATGAAAGCATAAAGCTGTGATTACACAAGACACATTTTAGCAGCATGTGTGTCTGTTTCTAATATTTGTCAGTGAGTTTGAAGTGCACTGATTTTGTCCTCCAGGAAGCTTTCATGCACTAGTGCAGGCCTAGATGTTTCCAGCGTTCCAGAAAAGTGTCCTGAGGTGCTAAAAATGTGTCAGGTCTACTGTAAAAAAGCCAAAGTTAGAGCTTGTAGCTGCCCTGGCTGCCTGACTCAAAGGAATCTGTCTACATGGGTGTGTCCTTCAGAGCCCTGAAGGCAAGCAGGCTGAACCTTCCCTCATTTGTGACCTCAGCACGTACATCACTTAGTGATTCCCCACAGCAGTGAATGGTGCAGTATTTGGAAATATGGGATTTAAACATTTCTTTTGCATTTTCTTCCCAGACAGGCTGACAGTAGACATCTGTGGGATCACTTAAGTACCTTTTGAAGATATACCCTTCTTCTGGATAACTGGTAAAGAAGGGGGAATACAGGCACAGGAAATGCTTTGTGACTGAATCACGGAATAATGTACAAAGATCACAAGTGGGGCTAGCTAAACCTGTGTCACCTCCTGAAATGGTGGTCTAGAGAGGATTCACCGCTGTGTCCACATCTGTTACAGCTTCTAGCCTCACTGAGATCAAACCCTAACAACGTACCAGCACATAGTACATTTTGGAATAGTTATACACCAATTCTATTCTACATATTAGAGAATATTTGTAGTGTTTAATGCCAGTGTTTCATAATTTAGTGTATGTTTGTTTTCCCCATGTTTCAAAATACATTTTCTACAATATGGCAGATCTGTGACATGACACAAAGTCTGGTCCTAGCTAGAAAGTTGGGTGAGCTACAAGGCTGAACACACTCCTGCATTAGCTTTGGATGTAAATCATGACTGAAGTCCTCGGTTACTCTGCTGGGCATTTAGGGGGACTTTTAGACTAGGATGCCATCATCCATACATTTATGCGTAATTGGTCTAAAAAGAAGAGCTAGAACTTCCCATGAATTGGGAAACAGCTGTGATCAATAAAAAGCAGCATGTTTTAAGTGTTGTAACTAAAATGGATGGTGAGGATTTCTGGTGAGGATATCACCAGCTAAGCCACCTGATTGACTGACTGAAAGGATTCTACCTCTGAAATCACAGCAGTGGGCCT
Source organism: Thunnus albacares (assembly GCF_914725855.1). NCBI lineage: Eukaryota > Metazoa > Chordata > Actinopteri > Scombriformes > Scombridae > Thunnus > Thunnus albacares. Next base: position 1,268,242 of record NC_058112.1, read on the forward strand.
GGTATTTCTAAGTCTACAAACCTTGTCCTTGAGAAGTGTGAGTGGGCCCAAAATTCTCAAGCATTGTTCAAAGTTACACTGGTCAACTTCAGTGCCTAGAAATCCTGTTGGGTGAGCTCACAGACCGGCATCCAGCAAGTCATGTTTACTAACCCTGATTTCTGCGATGCTTTTCTGAATATCACAGGGATGAATGAACTCCAGTCTGAATTTCTCATTTCTAACTTCCTGTCTGATGAGACTGACAGCAAAAATTAATTTGACAATCCAAAGGGATGTTACACTGAGATGCTCCTCTTTGTTGCAGTCACTTTGTGACTGAGACTGATAAAACATATGTGATTTTATATTGCTGTCTTGCCGTGTGCAGTTTTAATAAGTCTGGAGTCTGTGAGAAATAAAATGAGAATCTTCAAGGTAACCGCTGTGAGATTTCCTGTAAATATACCTCTGCCACATCATTGAATTGACTAAATGCAGGAAAGATCACCATGGGGTACTGTGTTAACTTTTTGTCTTTTTTGGCTAGCATTAGAAAGACTATGCCACCCAATGCATTGGGCTTGTTGCACTAAGAAGTTGATTAGATTCAACAAACAGTTATAGACGTCTAAGTCATCAGGCACATGAAGCTATTGACTATGATACGTAGGAGAAAATTTACTATTTACTCTGGCTGATGAGCTAGTTGCTCAGCACTGCTCACATCATTAACATTTAAAAGACTGTTTTACCAACAAAATTGAGTGTACCACTAGCACAGAATCAGTGGGAACAACACACAAATGTCAGAAAAGATAACTTAGGAAGGCGACCAATGAAAAAGATTAAAAAGTGACATAACATCCTCTGAAACGCTTGTTTTTGCTGACCTCCAGGGGTTTAATTTCTCATCTTGGTGTGACATCACTGTTAGGGGTTGTTAGAGGTAAAAGAAAGCACACTCCTGACCATACCCAACCAAGGTGAAACAGTTGAAACTTTCAACCAGAAAGGGCAGAGAAATACTGTTCAGTCTGTTGTTATGTTATTCTTTAAAGACATTATGGTAGTGGTAAATTATTATGTTTTAAGAGAGAAGGGCCATGAGTAAAGGATATATATATATATATATATATATATATATATATATATATATATATATATATATATATATGTGCATATTATATATATATATATATATATATATATATATATATATATATATATATATATAATATGCACACTTGAGTGTAGCTCAAGAACTTTTAGTTCAACTAAAAAGCAACTTTTCAACTTTACTGGGTCTTCAGCCAACATCAGGCAAAAATTCAGGAATTATAATCCACTGTAAGAATACTGCTTTTCCTTCCACTGAATGCTATCCTACACCTGGATTGGATGTGCTTACAACCACCTTTTTCTGTACCTGCAAGATTGTTATAATGCTCCAACCTTTTCACCTCTTTCACCATTTATCCAAGAGGCTTCATTCAACAAGTGATATCTTGAGCCTCTGGTCTTTAGGACATGTGAAGATGTTTGGTTGGTCATTGAGGGGGCTTCATCAGTTCTTATTTGGATGAGTACTCACACATCTTCAAGACCAAACAGCAGGTCCAGTTTACTTTGACATACTTCCTCTAAGAAATCAGTCTTTAATTTTGGAACTTGTCCTTTTGTAACAATTTCTTTTTTTTTTGGCATTTTGGCCTTTTTTATAGGCGAAACTGCAGAAAGGCAAGAGAAATGGGTTGAAAGAGGGGTATGACATGCAACAAAGGTCTGTATGTTGCAATTTGTGTGGTATGCATCTTAACAGCAGGTTACCAGGGCGCCCCAGAGCTGATTAACTTTAAAAACTAAGAGCAGTCTAACATATCTTTGTGAAACCAATCCCAGGGGTGTGAGCACACTCTGAACTACTTATGCACAGCTCCGTGCTACTACTCCGCTGCTAAACAGTGCAGTGTATCCAATTTTTGTACGCCGTGTGCATGGAAAGTGCTACACATGAGCATATAAACAAATGACTGAACTTCTTAAGTTCCTCCCAAACACCTAATAGACCTTATTAGTAAAACAAGACTTCCTGGAGGACATTTATAAACAAACAAACAAAAAAAACAAAAAAATTCATAGTGAGAGAAAGATGTAATGTACAGTATAAAGTATTGATCCACCAGTTTTTGTACACTCTGTCTTTTACACTTTGTAACAGACACTTTTTCAGTGTGAAAGACAATTTGCTGTAAGTACTCACTGAAGAGCTGCTGTAGCTGAAATGAGTTACTGTGCCTGCGAAAACTCCATCTTCATAAATATGTATACTTGTGAAATATAACTGTTTAATGTGGTTACAGTTAAATCAGAAAACAGACACTAATAATTACAGTAGTAATGGTATCATACAGTAGTTCTTGGGCTTACAGCGTGTCTACACAGGCCACATAGCTGCTCACAATCCACACGCTTAACCATGACCCGAAGCATATTTTAGGCTTCAAGTCTATTTTCCTCCATTTTACATACATACAGGGATTGTGTATTGGGCTCCTAGCGCTTCCAAAATGTGGTTGACCTACACTCAACACTGTACCCGAATGCCTCCAGTGTAGACACACAAATAGGACACTCACTGCTCATGCTATGCTTTCTGTGTAGACACAGTGTTAGAGAGAAAGGCTGGAAAAGTTCACACTCTGGGCAAGGTTTCACACAAGCACCTTTGCTGTAAGATACTTTGGCCCTATTTTATCCTGGCGTTGTAATAATTATTTGCTGTACATATGAACATATCATTTAATAAAGACTCAAGGCTGCTTTTCCCAAGTTTGAAAAGCATTGAAATGAGATTACATCTGTTCTATCTGGATATATTGTCTGTCAGCATTACAACTTAATGCCAGGTAGAAATTTGGAGTTTAATTATTTTGCAAAACAGTGCTTTTGAGAAACTGGTTCTTAGACAACAACATCAGATACATGACATTCAAACATCAGTACACTGAATAATATGACAGTTGCTTACATGGCTTACATCTCACAGCTATCAGACCACGCTAAACCTTTCTCAGTCTTTTCGCCCTGAGGGACAGACGAAAACTGTGGTCCTTTCTTTACCTTTAGACAGATAACACATTAATACTGTTATGGCTATCATCTATCATTTAGGACAAAAACTGAGCAAAGGTTCATCATTTTGTGGTTAAGCTGACTCATCTATGATTTTGCGTGGGGTTCTTGTGTTAAGCTAACGGACAGCTGCTGCATTTTGATTGTTAGTTGTGTTGAGTAAAATGACAAAGACATCATTCTTACTCATTTTTTCAAGATGTCAGCTGAAAATTTTGAGTTATGGGCACAGTGACCCAATGCTAAACCCAGCCTTTGCTCACTCACCCAATGTTTTGCCTTTGACAATATATCAGGTCTATCAAACATGTATAGCATGTCTAGCTAACTACCCAATACGCTGATTTGTCATTCCTGGTGAGATCTGGATCAACGGTATTGTCCCTAAATGTGTACATTTAATGATTTGCGATCAACTTCATCAGCAAATCTGACAAGTATGTAAGGATGGAGACAGATATCTGAGTGCTCAGTTGAGTTAGTGAGGCTAACTATATATGTATGTTAGCATTTTCTGGCAAAACTGTAAGATCATTTTATCAGGCCTCTCAGAGTAAAGCTGTGTTAAGTGGAAAAAAAACAAACAATGTATAGTGTAATAAAATGAAACGTTGCAAAAAAAGGATCCCAAAGTGACCAAAATAAGTTACATGTTGATTATTATTTATGGAACAGTCCGACATTTTGAGAAATTTTGCAAGCTTGTGGTAAAACCGATGCTCTGTTGAGAGGACGGATTTGGAATTGTTTGTAGATGTATGTTTTTCACTTTTGTGGGATCTAGGCTAGCATTTTCACCCTGCCCACACTCTTTATGGTAAGCTAGGCTACACACAGAGCTTAATTGATATCAATCTTCTTTGGGTATGATGGCAAACAAAAGTAAATCTCAAAATATTGAACTGTTCCTTTAAGATTGAAGAACATTTCTGATCCTAAAACAGTGCTTGCACTCTGAGCAGGTTAATTAACGCTTTCTCTACCGTCCTGGCTCATACATTACCATTCAATGGTTAATGAAAAGTAGGATGAATTTAAATTATTTAAATGTGATTAACATGTTAAAATGTTGAAAAGACAGTCTATGACTAGATAAAGTAAATAACAGTACTTACAACTGGAAAGATTATCAAAATATCTATTGGCTTTCACTTAACCATATAACAACACATCAAGAAGCTAAAAATAATCAAATTTCGGAAAAGGAAATAAGTTAACATAGCCTGTCTGAAGATGTAGAGATTTACAGTATATACATTCTTTTTAAAAGTAACAAGATTTTGTTCATTGACTGGTAAGTCAGTCGTTATCTTCTCAGTTCAGACTTTCTGTTGCCACAAAGCTGTTTTTGCTTGATCATCTCCCAGGATCTGACGTCTGAGTGGATCTTGATGAATCAAACTACACAAAAAGGCTTCTTTTAAGTCATCCTTAAAGGCTTCCTCTCAGCCAATTGTTTGTCTATTAATGATGACCATTTATTTCCTACCCAGTGTCAGAATATTCCAATGGCTTTGGAGCATGGCAGAGGTCCACTCTTTGATTTAAAATAAAAATAAATAAAAATATATTGAATATGTCTTTAAAAAAAAACAGAAAATGTAACTTCACCTTGGGTAGTTCAACATTCTTGTCACGCTGCAAAGGATACAAAAAAAGCTCTTTTTTATTTATTTATTTATTTTTGCTTTTTGCCCTAGGGGGTAATTTTTTTTTTTGTATATGATTTTCGTAATTTTATTCCTGTTTGTGAGGGTTTTTTGCAATATATAGTGCTGAAAGTAGGTTTGTTTGTAAGAAAGAAGAGGAAAATTTACAGCTAGTGTACATTTTTAAGCAGGTAAACAAAATGTAAAAGTGCTCTTATTTTGAAAGACTATTTTTTTGAGTTCCCAGTGTTTAGAAAGAAGTAGGAGGCACTTAGGTCCATCTCTATGGCGACAGACAGTCATTCAGGGCACACTTCCAGGCTCAGGATTGGAAGGTCTGATCAGGATCTTGCAGAAGTGAACATCTCAGTGGGCTAACATGAGCCAGGACTAAAAGGTGTATCTATGATGGCTTTGCAGATGAAAACATTGAAGCATGCTGACATTGGACTAGCACTTAGGAACACAGTGGCTGCTGTACATGACATGATTCATTCGTGCATGCTGTCCTTTCTTGGTAACCTGCTTCCTTTCAATGAGGAACAGTGTTGAAAGATGATCCTGGTCCTTTTGCCTGGTCCTCTTGTTGATATCTAGAATGCAGCAGTTTACGCTCAACATGATGTTTGTGTCAGGGCAATTCTGGTTGCAGCCACAATAATGCTGCTGATTTCAGCACTAGTCATGGCCAAAGAAAGGTCCCCCCAAAAATGATGCAGCAGTTCAATTCCTCTCTTCATGGTTTTACTAAGGAAAACCCATAAAAGCTTACGATCATCTGTTTGGAATGAAAAACTCCATCAGAAGCAATCAATGTTTCACACCAGAACAGTAGGTCATTAAATAGCAATAGAAATAAATCCTATCTGATTTAATTAAGAGACATATTTAGGGGAGTCATATCATCATGATGATACTATAATGATGTTCTTGAAAATTTGCCATAAACATGTTCAGGTTTTACATGTGAGGCATTCAGTACAGTCGGGTGAGATTGTGAGTTATCAGGCAATTCCCAGGATCTGAAATTACTGGCAAATTACAGGCAAACAGACAAGCCTGAATAAAAAAAAAAAAAAAAAAAAAAAGATTTCTTTTGGTTACTCTGATTTACCACAGGACACCGAATAAAAAAACACTTTTGGGTTGAACAATATTATCTAAGACAGGATATTTGTCTATGTGGCCAAACCAAGACAGACTCTACCAGGCTACATCAGGCTTCTTCAATACCTGGATAGAACCAAAGCTGCACCATTCTAGACAAGGTGAAATGAGTATGCATAGGAAAGTGAATGATGGTACCTTAATTACTGGGGTAAGAAAACCAAACTAACCCAAACCCTACCAGTACAAACAGGTAAATCCAGTCGTAATCCATACTTCATGGTCAAGTCTTTTTCATCATGAGTTCATTTGAAAAGGAGCAAGACAAGACCACAGATCAGACCATTTATGTAGGTAAGGTCCAAGACAATTGCTTTGATTATAATGCGATACAATGCAATGTAATCCAGTTCATTCCAATCCTGTTAAACAAGCATCACACCACTACAATGTTCAATCCAATCCTTATTTGTCAGGCAGTTGGATGCAAGGTATGGTCCATTCCTAATCCCAATGCTCATATTCCATTCCAGACCATGTAAATCCAGGCTAGACTTCCACTCCAAGGCAATCCCTTTCAGTGATGATTTAGTCCAACCTAAAACACATCCCATTCCTCTCCATTCTGTAAAGTTTCTATCCCAGTATGTCCAGATAGACTGGCGTGGCTTTCATCAAAGTAAACAACATCTTCTGAATGTCCTTTATATTGAGGCGCTGTTGTGGCTCTCTCTGCCAGCAGCCCAGCATCATATCATATACTTCCTTGGGACAGAGCCTGGGGCGCTCCAGTACCCTACCCTGAGTTATACACTCTATCACCTGGGAATACAGAGAGACACATGATTAAACAAGTAATAACATCTCACACTATTAAGGAAAAGCTATGGTTATGCAGGGATTTGTCACATCTGAAGTTCTGTTCAAGTGTGCTGCATAATTTGATACACGTTGTTTGACTCCTGTAGCACACACTGGACCGTCATACAGACAGATAAAGTAGTCAGGATACAGCACAGCACAGTAGTTGGAATTAGGGATGTAACAATACACAGAAGTCACGGTTTGGTATGTACCTCGGTTTTGGGGTCACAGTTCAGTACGTTTTTTACAGCAGAAAAAAAAAACAGGAAAGGTAGAAAACATTACAAAAACATTTTGGTCCTTTATTTTGAAAAATGTTAACATCCAACAATAGCTCATTGGCCAAAACTTTTAGTGAAACAGTTTAGTTTTACTGCAGTCGAAACTATTATTGAAACAGTTAAGTATTGCTGCAGTGGAAAAGGAAAAAACATCCTTTCTGTTTCTTGCAAAGAGTCAGGACACCTGCTGACAGCTGTTTTATGCTGATTTATGGTTGTACAGAACTGGTTCTAACAACGTGCTGTCTGACTACGTCAGAAATCAAATGTGTTAATTGTATGGGTGTATGGTTTATAGTCGTTCTGAACGGCTTCACTCAAATGTTGAGTGAAAAACTGACCACTGAAGAGAGGGGAGGGGTATGGAGGAGACGTGACATTCTTTAAATACGGAGATAATGGCACATATGTAAATAATAGTATTGCACTCAGCTTGGGTGTCTCGATTGTCATTCCGATGGCAGAAACACTACATAAGCATGCACTACATAAGTTTTTGTCTGATGTTTTGGTCTGATGTGCTGCTTTTAGCTTGATTTCAGTGTATGGTGGATATACCTTTCAGATACATATATACAGTATATATTGGCCATGACCTGGAAGTATATTTTTATAGAATTTGTGAGAAATGGTCAAGTGTCTGGAATACAGTCATGGTGGTCAGTCAGGTCATGACTGACCACACTGTGACCAATTTATGTTGTGGTTGTTGCAGTCCACTTTGGTTTGATCATTTTGGATGTTACTACTTTTGTGTAATTAACTGTAGCTGCTTTGTAGTTGTGATCTTTTTGTGTATGGGATGTCACCCCACAGATCCGTGGATCTTGATGTGTGGGGGTGGCCTCCCAGTTCGTCAGGTCACTTTGTGTGTTGCTGGTTACCATCATCCATCACAGTAACTTGTGTGTGGTTTTAGACAACATGGTGTTGGTGCATGGCAGCAACTTTGTAGCTGGTGTACTTGTTGTGAACCTTTTGGTTTGTGGCTATTGCACTCCACTTTTGTATAATAATAATTGGTCACGTGTGTGTGTGTGCGTGCGTGCGCGTTGTAGGCAAATGCAGTAACTTTGTTTTTTGTGATGTTCACCTCAAAGTGGTAGCCATTTTGTATTTAGTGGGAGTGGCACCCACTTGCATGGCTACCTGCTAGAGTGCTGCTCATTATCAAACTTGGTGGCAGTAACTTTGTTGGCCCTTTTGTGTCTCAAGATCTTGTTTCTGCTGTCCCAGCAGTTTTGTTTGATCCACCTTTGACCCAGGTTACCACTTTTTTTTTTTTTTTTTGTCAGCAATAGTCCCAATAATCTTGTGCCTTAATTGCACTTCCTGTGTCCATGCTGAGGAACTTTTAGTAATAACTGGCAAAACTATCTTGTGCAAGGGTTCCAAGTACAATATGGATTGTTATATGCTCACAGGTAGTGAGGTGTTTAGCAGGTGTGAATTTGTTTTACCTCTTAACATACAGCCTTGGTAAGTAGCACTCATTTCAAATAAAAGGCAATGAATAAATGTGGTAAAGTGGTAACTCACAGTTAACTGTGATGTGCTATATTAGTGCTGCAGTGAGTTTTAAATGTTTTCGTACTTGTGATTGTGGGACAAGCTGTTTATTCATTGTTTTAAGGGTGGGGGTGTTATGTCTGTATGTGTTGCCTGCGTGTTTTTTGTCTCCTTTCTATGCTGTCTGTTGCTCCGCCCAGGTCATCAACAATCAGCCCACAATGAGGTGTACCTGGCCCAGGGAGGAAGAGCTTCAATTTTCCATGTTCCTGTGGCAGTGAGAGGCTTTTTGATTGTGGACTGCTGGTCTTGCCTCGTCATGGGATTTTGTTATTTTAGTTTTTCTGTTGTATTTTGATTGTTTATCGCACTTATTTAGTGTCCTTGTTGTTTTGTATCTTTTACGTTAATAAATCCCATGGCTTGGGTTTTTTTTTTTTTTTTTTATAAAGGTGTCGGAATTTTAAATTTGGGTAAATGGGGATTGTTGTTCACCCCACAGGGTTGACCAAGGGTGGGGCATAACAGTGAGGCTATGTTAAGTGTTCTCTGAACTTTTCAATTCCTTGCCAATACATCTCTGAGTTTGATGTCTTTGCTCAAAAAGGTCTATAAAAGGACACAAAGAAAGGATCACATACCTAAAAAGGTGCAGACTACAGGTATACTTAGTGAGCATTAACCCAACTGTTGTTATGATGCAGTATCATGATTGGTATTCACTGGGACTGAGAAGATTAGATCATTCAATATGTGTTCTACTGAGCAAAAAGGTCATTTTGATATTAATTCATTTAATTAAGTCCTCATAGCCTAAATGTTCATTTTGCATTTATAATTTTAAACAGTGACAATTCAGGCTCGATGAATAATCTGAGGTTCCTACATTTTTATTGTGCTGTATATGACAATGAATGTCTCCTATGTATATTCATGTGATTAATGCTACACACATCTTTTTGTATTTCTAAAGCAGTATGGAGCCCCCAGGGGTCATGTGGTAGAAATAAGAGTGGAAATCTGTGTGCATGGACTGGCAAATAATGCCCGTACCATGGCTGCCACAACCTATTACACCTTCATTTTTGCCCATCCTGTTCTGTTATCTCATATACTGTGTTGTAGTGAAGCCAAACTCACAATATAGTTGTTCTCATATACATACTGTATGTGCAAATATTATACATAATGTGCAACATATTTGCATATCTTTCTGTTTTAGAGTGTGAAATTTGATCTTGGCTTGTTTACACTATAGGAAATGTTGACCAACAGTCATTACCAAGCTGCTGCTGCTGCTCAGATAAAGTCATTACTATTGTGATCAGGACATTGTCAGACAAAATAAACAAAATCCAGGTCAGTGACAGCAGCTGTGCTGTGAAGTTGGCTGTACTGACTTTTAAAATTATTTATTTTGCATGGTGTTAGAGGAACTATTTGTATTTGTTGACTTAACCTAAAATTTGAAGGCAGCCCATTCACTCATATTAGTAAGTTGAAACAAGTAACATTTTACAGTGTGGTACTCCCTGTATTCCTGGCTGGACTTTTAACATGTGGTGTTATTCTGAGAAGATCATTTAGTCATTTCTGTTGCTCTCTGCTGTCGGAGGGGGGGGGGGGGGGGGGGGGGGGGGCTTCATTTCCCCTTTGTTTTCCTCTGTGTAGTTATTTAAAACAGCCCCACTGACACTTTCCACTTGAGAATGCCCTCCCTCTGGCTATTTGACCAAGGAACTGATTATATGAATTTTCATCATAATAGTCAAAATAGTCAACTTGTTGTTTAGATAAATTCAGTATGATGTTCATTTCCACAGCACTAATTCAATCAGTGCAACAGCAGAGTAATGTCATACTCACCACTCTGCTGCTCTTATTTTCTCTTTTTGACAGATACACTCACTATAATCAGCTCAATTTGGTTATACTTTAATGGGTTTTTTTGAGTCACTATTAAGCTACTGTCAATGAAACTTTATTTTCTTGCATAGATGGGTATCATTAAATACATTTCAGCAGCTGAAAGGCCACACTTCCTGTATTCTGTTTCCTTGTAGGTTTTAATGTGAAACATCTGCAGGAAGTGTTGGTAATTTTACCTCACCTCCCTGGCCGGTGACTTTAATAGCAACTCTCATTTATTTGTTCATACCTGCCACACCCCTGGCTATTATTCAAATACTAGTTTTCATTTGAGAATTTATGGTAACTCAGCGTGGTTAGATGGAACAAACCACCAACATGCATACCATGTCTGCTTTGAAAGTTGGATAAGGCATGTCCTGTCTTATAAAAGCCTCTCCAGGGTTAAAAGGGGGTATGACAGCTACTGCAATCATGCCGTTTAAAAGTGCCACTCTGCACTTATACTTAACATTCTAGACACATAGACATGTGCTCTTTGCAGCCATCAGTGAGTGAATGAGGTGAATCCAGGCAGGCTATCTTTACTGATCTTCCTCATAAAATCTATACAACTGACAAAACAGTGTATTTAGACAAATAGAGGCAGACCAATGAGAAGGGGATTCAAGAGGCCACGACACAATATCAAGACTGTCTGTAATATTCTGCTTCTTCAGTTTTCTGTGCAGGTGAGGAGAGAGCTTTTCTGTTATTTGATTGTTTTGCTACATGCATATAACCCAGCCCAATTGTCAAGGTCTCCACACTCCACTGACATCTCATTCACATTTTTCACATAATACCACCACAAGCCAGGGTGTGCATGAATATCAGAACAGACCTTGTGATGTCTGCAATGGAAAGGCACCTCATAAAATGTGCAATTCTATGACACATACACCTAAAAATAGATGTTTGTCAGACTGATCACCTTGAGATTTACCCATGACCCATGATTCACTTTTGCCAAAATGACTACCTAAAGTCATTTTTTTTATTTCCCCAGAGCACAAACAGACCATAATAAATCTGCAGGGAGTTATGCTTTTGATCAATACCTACTTACTCGACTATTACTTCACCAGGTGCTGAATTTGCTGCCTTTCAAACGCCCCTTTCTGGTCCATACTCTGTTTGAACTAAAAATTGCCCACTCACTGAAATGTCAGTGTGTCTGTCTCCACACTAAAGACTAAAAAGCCTTGTTCTTGAGGCCAAATGTGAATGCCAACTGTATTTCTCCAGCAGTATTCCTAATTTGGCATTGTAATAAATCCACTAATGCTTGAACATCTCTGAAAGAATGCAGAGGCCAAGTGTTTCACATACAGACAAGCAGATCCAGGAATCTTAAGATAAGTGGTGTAATGGAACGTAGTTGATCTGTGATCCGTACAGATCGCCCCCACAGTTTGGCATGCATGTGAACTATGGATTAGCTGCAAAATTTAATGTCTCATTTAAGACAAAGTAAACAAACCGCTGTAGCTACAAGTCATGGACAGACAGCGTGTCGCTAACAGGGATTTTGAAGAGCAACGACCAAACCAGCATCCAACAGGTCCAAAGTGACAGCTGTAGGTATATTTACACGCTGTTTAATGTGCTGCAGCTGAGCAGCTAATTAGCTATCTAGCTGCCAACTGAGGTTAGCAGTGCACTTTTCACCAGTGAATGTTTGTTTAGTGACTCGTTCAACAAACTAAGCTGCAGGACAAGACGTGTTTTCATGTTTGTAAGTTATCAAGTTTTGATGATGTGGACACAGACTGTTGTTTCATTCACTAACATGTTTAAAGGAGGAAGGTATCAGGCCTCATATTGCACTTTAATTTAACAATTGAGTATTGAATATTTTATATATTTTAAGATTTCATTTAAACATTGGACATCTTGAATGTTGTTTTCATTTAAGACCATGGACAAAAGTTCCTGCTGTAAGTGTTTTACAGAATAAATGGACAGCAAAGTTATATTTGTCTCCCTTTTTTTTGCTGACCTGATCCGTGACTCAAAACCATGATACTAGGCGAACCGTGAGTTTTGTGGTCCGTTGCACCCTACTTAAGATGCTCTTGAAGAAGAAAACCTTGGTTACAGAGAGTAGTCTTTATTCTCTACCTAGCCATCCTTCTTATCTGTTATTATTTTGTTTTTGTCAGTTACACATATTCACCACTGTGTGGGAGCCCTGCAATGAAGGAGGAGACACGTTCAATCAGCCTCGAAGGATATACCGTATTTATTACGACTTGGGCCTTATTTACAGGTTGTAAACAAACCTCCCAGTCAGACAAACTTATTTGGAATAGAAAACATGGGATAAAATTGTTATCAAAGCAGTCCAACATTTCAATTTGACCTCTAAATGGTGTCCGGATAATAAATAATAATAATAAGTGGTTATAAATAATTTGGATAAACTGTTTGTTTACAAATGGATGATCATCTGACTGCTGTGTCTCTTGACCCGTCTGACTTCATTTTAGGGATGTTGCCACATTCCCTGATCTCAGTTTGTGCATGGTAACTAACAGAAATGATGGACAATGCCATGAAAATAAGAATACATGAACACATATAGGTGATTGTGTACCTCATTATTGGCCAGCTGGAACCATGGCTGTTTGCCGTAAGTGAAGATCTCCCATAGAATGACTCCGAAGCTCCACACGTCGCTCTCTGTGGTGAACTTCCTGTACATGATGCTCTCTGGGGGCATCCAGCGGATAGGCAGCATGGTGTGACCTCCCACCTGACCACAACACACACACACACACACACACAGGAGAGACACAACGGTTAAATATAAAAAGTCAGCTTGTCTCTTTTAAGATTTAGTTTATTGTCATTTCCCTGTGTACTTGCATACACACAGAAACAGAAAGGATAAAGATATATATCTAAAAATCCCTTAAAAACGATAAAAACATGTAAATCCCAAAGAGAAAAATAAAAAAACATTAAAGTGCACTTGGAGAGAAAGTACATGTCTCATTTTCAATGTTGAAAGCTGATGCATGTCAACGAGTGACCAGCACTGATGGGGGGGGGGGGGTATTCTTCTGGATTTGGCACAGATGCTCCTGTACCTCTTCCCAGACTGCAGGAGGGAAAACAGACTATGAGGAGGGTGGTGGGGATCCTTTATGATGCTGGAGGCTCTGCAAACACAGCGTTGATGGTAAATCTCCAGCAGGAAGGGGAGTGGCACACCAATGATCTTGCTAGCTGTCTTCACTATCCTGTTCAGACGATGTTGTTCGGATAGTTCACAGTTACCAAATTATATAGATATATAGATATATTCAGGAGCTCATTTTGGTGCAGCTACTCCCTCTCATAGAACTTTCTTATGCTTCAAGTCAGTTGACTTTTTCAATATCTAACCAAGACCACTATCTTTCCCTAATCTTAACCAAAAGCTGCGAGTTCCTAAACAGAACCATGAAATACTTGAAATATTCTTTTGTTCCAAGCAGATTTTGTATTACAAGATATTGTCAGAAAAAGAAGCTTGCTGATACAATGAACGATACATCCTGAATGAACAATTGCAAGTTGCCAGATACATTTCTTAAAAACAAGTCCACAATATGTTTATAAAAAAATGTATTTCAAGTGGGATTACATTTCTCTCAAAAGACATTTTCTGTTGTAAATCAGTAGTAGGAAGACACTGAAAATCAGTCCATTTTGTCTGTAAGTAAACCTTTGAGCTTAGATTGTTGTGTACATTTAGGGCCCTATTTTAACCATGTAATTGCAACGACAAGTGCAAGGTGGTTGGTCTAAGGCGCACTGATTTTGTGGGTGTCTCCATGCGCACCTACTATTTTGGTTCATGTTTGTGCAGCAGCACAACGTGCAAAAGGGCTAAGTGAAGGTGAATATAGATCAGAGGGTGTGGTGATTATTAAATACTCTGTCAGCCACATCACATCACTGGTCTCATAGCTCTGAAACAGCTGAGCCAAACACGGTTAAACGTGATGACGACAGCTCAACAAACATAAAGCTTTTCTTCAGGAAATGTCAGAGTGTCACAATATGAACACACATCACCACAAATCTGCAGGCAAAGACAGATGGAGTAGTTTTTTTCATCAGTTAGTTATGATAATAATGATAGAAATAAAAAATAAAGAAATTAATTTGGTGACGCCGTTTATATGATTATATTGGACTGACGATATTATAGCAATAATCATAATGTAGCTCACCATGTACATGGTTGTAGAGTTTAGTAATTAATGTTACACAACAGTATTTGCTCTGCAATGTGTTTCAAGGATAAAACATGACAGGCTACTTTTGCTAAAAAGAAAGTTGGAAAAGATGCTATGATAAGCCCTGTTAACCCAACATCTCCTTCATAAAAAATAAAGAATATCGAGTTATAACCGATCAGTCTGGTGTGTGAGTGTGTGTGTTATGTGCATTAGATTAGATCCTGATAAACAGGTTGGCAGTCGGAAGAATAGAAATACGTTACATAAATGCAGACCATTTACACCAAAACACACATTTCGGAAGTTTTGGTGTTTTCTACCTGAGTAGAACCTTTGACTGCAGATAACTTCCATGACCCCTGAAGAAGCCAGTGAATTCATTAACTATGAAACACATTGTGAAATTGTTTAAAGGCAAAGGTATCTAGTGCCCTTTTGGAGCAAGGATTCTTTCCTCTGACAGAAGTCATATGATAGATGGGAGATCAGCTGGTGCTTCCTATTATAGCACATCATGTATATCAATCACAGTGTTCATCATGTGACTGCGACATGTGTCATCAGTGACTGCTGGAGGTTTGGAATGGATGGTATATATGAAGCACAGTAGTTAGTCCCTATAGTATGTGTGGACAAAAAAGGTCACTCATTTTATCCAATCTTGTACTAAAACCTGTTACACTAGTAGTACAGTTTCAAATTACTGTTTTTGCTGCCATACATCAGATTCTGCTTACTTTACAACACCAAAAAGTAGAAAAGTTCATGCCCAGGTGCGTAAAAGCATATTAAAGATATTTAACTTCACTGTTTTTTCAACCCAGAATGCACCTCAAAACCACCAATATCATAAATTTTAAGATAAAACTTTGCTGCAGCTTCTCACCAAGTTTAAACGCATTCCCATGTGTTTGTCACTTCAGCCTTAAAACACACTGATATACAGTAGTAGTAAAAAAAAAAAGATCAAAGCATATAGTCAGAGAGGTCTATACAGGTCTATACTTTTTTGGCTGATTCAAACAGTAAAACACATTTAAAAGGCTTTAAAAAGTTAGTTCTGTACCTCACTGTATCCACAGAGAACAGCAGCTGTGGTCAGCTTGAGTCCATAGAACCTTCTCCAACTACTGTGGGGCCCAGACATATAAATGATGCACAAACTGGTATTTATAAAAGAAAAACCTGCAGTCAGAATGTGGACACCTCACATATACTGTACTTCTTCAGACCTTGGTTTTCTAGAGTGAGCCAGATGTGATAGTCAAAAGGAAATGAAATGTATATGAGAGATGGAATCTAATAATAAAACATTTTTCGTTTAAGTTGTTGTTGATGTTGCAGTTAATTTCTCTGATTTGTATAATGTTTTACAGTCTACACAGAAAACTATAATATGCCAATCTCAGGTGCATTTATAAATGTAATTATTTACTCTAGAGTGATCAAATTTACACTTTTATTAAAGTCAAAACATCATGTTACTGTGTTTATGTTGTTTTTATTTCACCATTTATAAATTCAGTTTTGCACTTTTTGCAGCCAATAATGTAATAACTACTGTAATCATTTTTCGATTCTTAATGTAGTAATAGTCAATAAAGTAATACATTTTCTGAATCAATAACATAATAACTTTTTGTGCATAATGTATTAAGTTTTTACTTTATTGACTGGTTATTACATTATTAGCTGGGTTAATGTAATAATATACTTATTAAATTTCCCTTCGGGGATCAATGAAGTAATATCAATCTTGCCCTGGGCTGCTGTGTTTGTTTATTTCTCCCTTCAGGTCCAGGTAGGCGCAGACTGTATCAGTGCAACTGGGTGCACCTGGCCAGTCCATCCACAATGCATTTAGGATCAGCCATCCCCATTCCTTGGTCTCTCACTTCATCGCTGGCTCTCCCCCCTGCACCACATTTTCTTTTGTTTGGTTGTGTTGCACTTCACTTTAGTTTACACCATACATCACGACACATTCACACATCCACTCACCAACTCTACTGATCTACTGACTGACCATTCCCCGCATCAGATTAATATTTTGTTGCAACTTCTTAAAAAATAGATATAATTGCTTGATTTTGAGTGCAACCGTTTGTATTTCCCATTATTTGTCATGGCCTAAGAGCTGGGTCATAACACACTACATCACAAGTTTTATTGTTTGGCTATAAAGTGTCACATCTATTCCTCTTTAAAGATGCTTTGTCCTCGAATACAAAGTCATCTTTTATTCAACATATTTAAATCACTTTTTCAAGCAAGCTGTTTCAACCACACTATTATAGCTATTCAGCACTCTCTCTCTAAATAACACTCCAAAGGCAAATAGTTTGGCAAAAACCATGCAGTTTTGCATTCAGTATAATTTTTTTATTTTCGCAAATTCTAAAAATAGTGTATTTGAATATTTCTGCATACTAGAGTGCCAGTCTAAGAATTGCATAATTGAGTAAGACTGGAAAGCTGAGACTCTTGTGGATTCCATGAGCCCCATTGTATTCACGTGTTATGATGTTAGTCCCCATTGTAGCCATTTCATTACAATGAGACCATTTTTTGAAATTTGATCTCACTGTATAAAATGACCTATTGTGACAACTAGGATAATCACAGCATCATGAAACTTAACATCCACAAACTAGAGACGGAGGGCATTCAGAAGATGTATGGTATCAAGCCAAAAATTTCTGCAACAACATATGAGACTTAATTGAGCATGGGAATGACCATCACATACTTACATCATAATGTTCTAAGCCCTTATACACTGTAAACTTTCCAAATTTAAATAGGCACCACTTCTATCTAGCATATAATGCTATTGCCCCCTAACAATCCCCTGTCCTCCCCTAAAAAAGACAAAAATGGGTCTATGGTGGGTCTTAAGGGTTTAAGTTAACTGACTCCGGCTAGCTGTAGGCTAATTATTTGCTATCTATGACAGCAATTTTATAATACCAGTGACACCTGGTCCTTCAGAGCTTGTGCGGAAGACTTAGTTCTCACCAACCGATTAATGAAAATCCCAATTAACAGTATTTTGTAAACCGTTGTTTAAGAGCCAAGTGTTGGAAATATTGTTGTTTGTTTTTTATATGTAATTTCTACACATCAATAACATTATGGGGAAATGCTACATGGAGAGAGATTGGTAATATATTTATGTAAGATACCTGTGTATTGCCCCTTAATTGCAACCCTCTGTTATACGTAGGCTTATACTGTATGTTTTGTCCAATACTTAGAGAGAATTAGAGAGAGAGTTTAGAGTTTAAAGAAGGGAATAATGTACCTCAAAGGGTCGTAGAATGCCTTGTGCCACTTTCCAGTTTCGTAGTAAAACTGAATTAACACACATCAATTCCATACAAACTTGAATGCCTCTCAAAACCCATAGTACTCACATCTGATTAGACTAAGGGCCTGCACCCTCTGTAGTTTTTCAGGACCACATCACTACAGTAATGATAAAAAAGATGAAGCAATTTAACACCATTTCATGTATTTTACATTTCTGGAACAATGAGAATACTGCAAACAATCATTCTCCTGTCCTGTATCATTTGGGTATATACAGGACATGAACAGAGAGCAATGTCATATGAGACCTATGATTTGATACTCAAGGCACTCAAGGGGGAATTTAATGTCCCTGTAGCACAGAGACCCAGGACCCAGCGTGCTGCTCTTGTTTGGCTGTGGCAGAATATACAACTTTACGCCCTCAGTGAGGATGGCCAGGCAATTACATTTGCTGGAAAATTGGTCGCTAAGAAGTCAACCATCCCAGCACTTGTGAACAAGGTTCTTGATGAAACAAAAGGCTCTGGTACAAGACAGGTGAACATGCACATTAGAGAAGAATACTCTGGCATCAGTTGAGCTAGTATGCAAGACATATTGGACAGGTTAAGACGCTACCAACTGCATAAGATGACATTAAGGAACAAACCCATTCCAAAATCCATTAAAGCCAAAACAATTCAAGATCATCACTAGATTGACCTTCTTGAAATGGTAAATGATAAAAGGAATGCACTTATATAGCACCCTTCTAGTCTTCTAACCACTCAAAGCACCTTACAGTATATGTTAACATTCACCCATTCACACACACATTCATACACTGATGACAGACGCTGCCGTGCAAGGTGCCAACCTGCTCAACAGGATCTAGTCTAATGCACATTCACACACCACTGGCACAGCCATTGGGAGCAATTTGGGGTTCAGTATCTTGCCCAGAGACAAATCAACATGCGGACTGGAGGAGCTGGGGATCGAACCACTGATCTTCCGATTAGTTGATGACCTGCTCTACCTCCTGAACCACAGCTGCCCTTAATGGGGAGTTGAGGCCCAAATGCCCTGAAAGCATCTGACGTGCGTGTTTTGAAGTACACCTATTGTTTTTAAGGGCCAAACACACACCAAAAGCGTTATGAGGCAATTGTCCTGACGCCCCATTTCCAACCATGTTTTGATTTTGGAAGCGACCAAACCTGTTTTCTCTGCAACCGAAAAAGATGGAGAACTCAAGCCAGCTAAGCACCGGAGAGCGAGAGAGAGTGAGACAGCGTGGCGGTGGTCAAGTCTCTGAATGAGAGAAATAAAATATTCTGATTATTTCATGGCAGTCACGTTTTACAACACAAATAAATAACCATCAGTCAATAGATGATTTACTACTACTACGTTCTTAGTTTCAGTTTCATTTTCCTCCTCTGCATTTCTCTTTTTCATTCCTTCATTACATCCAACTAATGCAGTGATTAATATAAAGAACAAATTGAATTAAAGCTGCAAGCAGCGTTGGTCAGGACCTCGCACTCTGGCCCATCAGGATCAGATCATTTTGCTTTTTAAAAATGAGGGATATTTCTTACAAGTGTGGTGTGCTTTTATTTTGAAAGTTTGATTGACAGGATGAGAATTTTCTGCAGGGTGAGACATGTCTGTCTTGCTCACACCTGTGTCATCAAAATCCTGCAAGTTTTGGGCCCATTCACTTGAATTTCAATTAGTAAATTGAAAACTCTTGATGAGTTTGTGTGTAAAACAAATTATTTTCCTAATTTTCATCAAGTCTATTTTTAGAAAAGGAAAGATTTTTAACCTACATGACCTGGTCAAAGTTTGACTGAAATGTGTACTGTAAGGTGTATAGAGACAATAAGTAAGTGTAGCTGGACACAGAAAAATAGTCATATATTTGAATGGAGAGTGTGAGAGAACCCACATCTTTTTGAACATTTACTGCTTCCACATAGTTTTAGATACAGACTTGTCTTGCTCCTCCTGTGATTTTATAATGAGTGTGTATTGCGGAATTTTTCACAGCACTGAGGGAGTGGCATCACCAGGAGCAGTTGGAGAGGAGGATTTTAGAGTACGCTTCTTGTGAAATCTCCTCATAAATCCCATGACTTTGGTCAAATCTTACATTAAAAATCATATCTTTTGGTAGGAAATTTTGTGGCGAATCCATTGATACAGGTTTGAAAGTTGTCAGACTTATAGTTTAGACGTCAGGGGTGTCAGTGTATGATTTGTAGGTCTTGATGAGATGAATAATTGAATTTTGGTTTGATTTCTTCTCTTTTGACATTCCTACGGGCCGTGGCGGCCATTTCAGTTACATAGGTAGCGCTAGAGAGCACATTTTGGCACTTTAGGGGTTTCTTTTTACATTTTATCAAATTTTTCACCAGACCTGATGTGCGTGCCAAATTTGGTGAGTTTTTGAACATGTTTAGGGGATCAAATTTAGGTGTGAAGTCCCGTAATAAGAAAGAAAGAAAGAAAGAAAGAAAGAAAGAAAGAAAGAAAGAAAGAAACAAACAAATAAACAAACAAATAAACAAACACACGAAAAACAATATGGTCCTCGCCCTTAAGTGTTGACCCCATTGTTTTACAGTAGTCCTCTGCCTTTTGGGCTCGGTCCCTAAATATAAAATATTGATCCTTATTTGCATTTGAAAGGACTTATATGAATTTTGTGATTTTGGGAAAACATTGGATTTGAAAGAATGCGTCACTGCTTTTCATAATTTTATAAAACGTTCCTGCAATGTTGCATGTTTACAAAGGTTTACATTGTGAGAATGTTTTGAGGATGTTGCTTTCAGTGAAAATTCTGTTCAAAATGTGCCAAAGTGATTTTAAGAATATGTGTTTAATGTTTTGAAAATGTTTTGAAATCATGGAAAAAAGAGGCTGCAGAACTTGCCTGAGAATTGTCACATTTTAAAGGTTTCTTCAGTATGAAAGTAATCCAGTGATAGTTGTCCGGACATCCATGGCTACATTAAAAACAGGACTTGCTAAAAGCTAATTCAGCAGATTTTTAATGGAGACTGTTTGTCAAAATGTAAACAAACATTAAAATATTTGGTGGTAACACACCAAGTAATTCAATGAGTTGACCCCCTATCTGGCCCTCTGGCTGACCCTGAGCCTGGCATTCTGGCTGACACTGAATTTAGCCTTCTCACTGACCCTGAACCTGGACTTCTGGTTGACCTTGAACCTGGCCTTCTGGCTCAACTTGAAGTTCAGTCTATGGCCAACCCTTTGGTTGACATGGTAGTGGATCCTAGCAGTGAGCCTGGAACTCAATACCTACCATCAGAAATCTTATCAAAAATTATTCAATTATCTCTCAGTCTAGATATGTCAGTGCAGGGGACATACAATAAAGTCTCATTCATATTCTGTGAATTATCTAGACTATATCATCCTAACCTGTACATAAGGGAGGCACTTGCAGAGCATTTGGAACTAGAAAAAGAGAATGACTGTTTCATTAGTGTTATGAAGCTATATGAGGCTGCTGGACACAGCAGTGGTCTCAGCACGTGTATAAAAGAGTTATTTGGTAAGGACAAATGGTGGATGAAAGCCTGGATTCTATTCACTCACATAGCCTTTGGACAGTACAAATTTAAGGACATCTACCAGAGGAATTAATGGCCATTTTTTGTTGGTGTTTTTTTTTTTTTCATCAGATAATTTCATCTAGATTCTTTGAGTTCTTTTTTTATATCTGTAAATGAATGGAAGTTAATTGCGATTGAACTTTATCTCTACCGCCTTACCTCCACTTTGTCAAAAGCACATTATCAACACAATGTTTAGTTCTTTAAAAAGACACCATAAAACGTCCTTTATTATCATTAAAAAACTGAAAGATGTGTAACCAAAGTTAAGTCGTGTTATATACTGTATTTTACAGTTTAGAGGTTTAGAGTTTAGAACATTTAGAGGTTGAAAGTTGAGCACGAGGGATAATAGTGCTAGTTTGGTTGAAGAAGTTGTTTAAATACACTTGATAAAAGATTAAATTTTTCATGGAAAGAAGTGGCAGTATTTTTTATTTGGGAACACAGCATTTTCAAAAAGGAATAGATTTCATATTACACAACGGCACTATCATTAGGTTCATTGTGAATGACACTCGACTTTAAAAAAGAAGATTATAAAACAAAAGAGGTTAGCTCCCAAACTATTAAAGCAAACATCAAAAAAAGTTGAAAGGATATGGCGTTCCACTAAACTGGAGGAATCTTGCTTTGTCTGTCAAGATAGTCTGAAAACATATAGAATTCTGTAATGCCAGAATGCCACACTCATCATTAATAGAGGAGAATAAAAACAGCCCAAGTTTCCCTTTCAGCACTTTGGTCAGGTTGACAAAGAGTCATAACTCTATTGATCCATGATTGCTATAGCTCTCAGTAGTAATGACTTCATGAGCTCCTCTGATGATAAATTTCTAACTATTAGAGACAAAATTCATCACCTCCTGTCCTCAACAGGCACCGATTTATCTCTAAACACAGGAACCTTAGAAACAGCTGTGAAACCTGATATACATGTTTTTACACTGTTTTTCTCCAATTGACCTTCCTGGACTAACTTCAATGGTTTCTTTATCTAAACCATCAACCTGTCTCTGTCTACCACAGTCCTTTCAAGTAGTTGTAATTAAACCTCTTCCTTAAAAAGCCTACTCTTGATTCAGGCATTTTAGCCAACTAGAGACCTATATTTAACCTTCATTTTCTCTCTAAGATCCTTGAGAAAGCAGTCACCAATCAGTTGTGTGACTTTCTACATAACAATAGTTTATTTAAGGAGTTTCAGTCAGG
Organism: Thunnus albacares; assembly: GCF_914725855.1. Lineage (NCBI taxonomy): Eukaryota > Metazoa > Chordata > Actinopteri > Scombriformes > Scombridae > Thunnus > Thunnus albacares. The sequence continues at coordinate 1,291,074 of NC_058112.1, forward strand.
GTTTATACTGCATCATAGCACTGGTGAAAGTTACAAATTAACTAATTGCATCGGACAAAGGACTTCTCTCTGTACTTGTCTTGTTAGATCTTAGTGCTGCATTTGACACAATTGACCATCACATCCTATTACAGAGACTGGAACACGTTAACAATGAATCTTCCATGCATGTAAAAGTTAGACACAGAGTTCCACAAGGTTCTGTGCTTGGACCAATACTATTCACCTTATGTACCGTATGCTTCCTTTAGGTAATATATAATATATATATTTAATTGTTATGCAGATGACACCCAATTATATTCATCAATGAAACCAGATGAAACCAATCACTTAACTAAACTCCAAGCATGCCTTAAGGATATAAAGACCTGGACGACCTGCAATTTTCTGCTAATAAACTTAGACAAAACTGAAGTTATTGTGCTTGGCCCTGAACACCTTAGAAACACATTATCTAATGATATAGCTACTCTACATGGCATTACCCTGGCCTCCAGCACCACCATAAGGAATCTGGGAGTTATCTTTGATCAAGATATGTCCTTTAGCTCCCATATAAAACAAATCTCAAGGACTGCCTTTTTTCACTTACATAACATTGCAAGAATCAGGCACATCCTGTCTCAAAAAGATGCAGAAAAACTAGTCCATGAATTTGTTACTTCTAGTCTGGATTATTGCTATTCAAAAACTAGAAAAAAGGATCGCCTTTCTAGTCTTCTGACCACTCAAAGCACTTTTTACACTACGAATCACATTCACCCATTCACACACGTTCATACGCTGAATGGGTACAGGGGCTACCATGCAAGGTCCCAATCTGACCATCAGAGGACAGAGAAAAGCTAATCATTCACACACATTCACACACTGATGGCACAGACATCAGGAGCAATTAGGACATTGACATGCGGACTGGAGGAGCTGGGAATCAAACCGCTGATCTTCTGATTAGTGGACGACCCGCTCTACCTCATTAGCCACAGCCGCTTAAATGAATAGTTTTAGATAGAGACACATGATAATAAATAAAACTTAAACAGTGATATAAGTATATTATTACATTATTGGCTCCAATTATTACATTTTTAATGATTTTTTTTAACTTAGCTAATAATGTCATAACCAGTCAATAACGTAATAACTTATTTCATTATGTGCAAAAAGTTATTAGGTTATTAGTTTAGAAATTTTATTATATTATTGGTAAATTGTTACATAATCAACTTTTATTACATTAAGAACAGAAAAATACTTATGTTATTGGCAGTTATTACATTAATGATAGTTATTACATGGCTGCAACAGCAATATAAAATGAAACACTGATTACCTTTGCTCATCCATACTAGCTGCTCCATTCGACTTCTCCAATACACATTGGTGAAATTGCACTCTCTTAACTGTTTCATTGACAGGTCTACAGATTGGTGGAGCAGGTGTAAGTATTAATTGATTGATTAAAAGCTGATTAAGGGCATGTCCACATCCATCTACGGCTAACTTTGGGAGTGGAAATGAGGCATGTGTGTACACTTCCACAATGACAGAGATTTATAAAACAGAGCCATGTTTATGCATAGCTTTATAAGCTGACAAAAAAGAGTGTTTATGAATATATCTGTCTTTACAAGTCTGTCTGTAAGTTTTGATTCAAGCATGATGTCTCTTATTCAGAATTCCAACTCCGGCCAGTACCTTGGTACTGAAAGAGAGAAATAGAGCCTGACATGACACAGGGAGTGATCAAGTTATAAGGAGTGCCTTTTTACATGATTTCCAAACAGATTCATGGACATTTATCCTGGTCGACATTGGAGAAGAGTGTATTATGTTGATTTTAGCAGTGGAAGTAAAATGTGTGTGTTTGGAATTATGACAAATGGCAAATTGCATCAGTTGGTTGACAGTAAGGTTGGAGTGGTTGGGGACAAATACTGCTACAAAAATTTGGATTTATAGCTGTTCAGAGTACATCAATTCATATCCAAATACTGTATTTGTTTAAATCTCTGTGATAATAATATTTTTTTATAACAAACTTGTTACAAAGTACTTCACAAGGTAATAAAAACAAGATAAATGAAGCAGACGTAAATAAAATAAAATGAACTATTAAGACAGAGCTGTGCTAAAAAGGATCAAGAATAAATACAGTATAAAAATAAAATATGAAAGTGGTAAAACAAGGTGATATAAACAAATATGTACACACGGATACATTTACAGAAACATACTGTATATACATATATAGCAAAGATGCACACATAAATAAGGGCATACATATACAGTATCTTCCTTCACATGCTATTTGCACATAGACGTAATCATACAAAAACACAACATAAAAATCCCATCCTAAAAAAAGTAAGCTTTTAAATGCTTTTTAAAAGCTGACACAGAGTCAGTCAATAGCCAAATCTCTATATGAAGCATTCCAGCAAAAGCCAGATCCCCTCTGGTCACCAAATCAGAAACAGCAAGAAGTGGATGATTAGATGATCTAAGGCTATTTACTTTCAGAGTCATGGGATGTTAGGAGATCTGTTATATATTCTGGACCAGTCCAAGATGTGCTTTAAACATAAGTAATACAATTTTAAAACCAATTCTAAAATGTAGGAAGCCAGTGTAATGATACAGGGATGGTTGTAATGTTTTCACTTTTGTTCACCACCCACTGTCTGTGGAGTCTCTGATTGATTGGTGGATTATCCCTTTAATCTTAGATGACTAATGGTGAGGACATGAGAAGACATAGAGCCCAGAATGTTTCTCTATTATAGGACACCATGTAGATCATACAGTGAGTGAATCTTCATTCATTTGCTCTTGCCTGCTCTCTGACTGCTGTGAAATCATGAAGCAGCTTGACTAATTTAGTCAAATATGTGCCTCCTAATCAAGACTCACATAATGAATGACCTCCAGTGTGCTGCTCACAAATCGTCCTTCCTGCTCTATCCCTCCTCTAATTTCCCATCACCTCTTCTTTCTCAGGTCCTGTCTTCCTTTACCCATTACCCACTATGAATTACTAATTTCTTCAATATTAAATAATCACTATTAAAGCTTTAATTTAATTGCTTATTAGTGATAATTAGTATTTTAACCTCTCCTAGCTTCTTCTCTCGAATTATTACCATACACTTCCTTTAAAATTGCTCCAGGCAACAAGAATTCAATGAAAGCTGCCATAAAAAATGAAGGTAAAACTAAAATGCTATACATTCAAAAACATTAATTTATTTTTGAGTGGTTGCTCAGTTATTTAGGGCTCATTCATTCATGTGATAAAGTTTTCACAGTATTTCATTTTTGTCAATATATCAACACATGGCAATACAATTTTTCCAATTGTGTAAAAATGGTTTGTAATTTGCATGGGAGTCAATGGGCCTCATGCAAGAACTTTTCATATTCTTATCCTAAAAGTCTCTTTGTTCTTTCTTTCATTACTCTTTACTGTGGAGTTTGCTCATGCGAGTGTTCCAAGTCAGATTCAACAAACTCTCTTAACTGCCCAAACTTGTCGTAAACCTGTTCATAGAGAGGTGCGCGTAGGTGAGATCTGATCATCGGCATAATCAGCACCACTAAAATGTCCATATAAGGCTCCATGTTCTGTTCCGTTCCTGGGCAAGTTTCATTCACAAAAATGTTACCAAAAAGTAAAAACAAGAATTTCACACTGCAGAGCTTCAAGTCCTGTTGTCAGAAATCAGCAGACAAAAATAATAAGTTTAAGAGTGTCAGTAGTCAGGGAGCTGAAACATTTGAAGATAGTAATGTAACGACATGTCATCGGAGCAGCTCTGCACTGTGACAGAAATAAAGAGGGAACGCTTTGACATGAAGTTAGATGCTATAAAACGTCTCTCTAAAGCAAAGCGCTCCATGACTAATATGAGAAGTGTCACGTGACAGTCACAGAGGTGTTAGAGAAGAGAATATTATAGGCTACAGTGTGTGATGTTACACTGTCAGCTGCAACACAACATGATGCTGGACAGAGAGCTGCTGAGAGATGTTTCGTAGCAACTACTGACATGTAGTTGCTGCACCAAAATATCCTGATAAAAATCCTAAAATCTAAAAACCATCTCTGTAAACTGGCAGCCATGATGATGATAATATGTTGAACAGAGCCTTATTTTTGCATTAATTTTTTGTAGTATTTTACTTGAATTACAGGATCATATTACACTCCAAATTCATTCAGATTAAGACACTATTCAAAGTCAAATAAGTGTTTCTTCCTTGCATGAGGACATTGTGACAACATATAACAAGTTTTCTTGGTCAAAAAGTATCAAAACATCCACCTTCTTCTACAGCATAAATCACTTCTTCCTGCTGTCCATCCATATGCTCACCATGTTTCAAAAACTCACACTGACAAACATATTGTGTGTCCTGTGGCTGCTTCACAATACAATGAAAAACAGTAGACATTCAGGCTGTTATCAATGAGATAAATTGTACTACATGCATGCATCTCTTCCTGTAAATTCCCCTTTATGTGAAAGCAATCTGAATCTGGTGTGGGAGTAAACTAGAGAGTAAACAAGTTTGAACATTTCACCCCCATTTTAGTCTCTTTACACTGACTTCCATTACGTTTTATAATTGATTTCAAGGTTCTATTAATTACCTTCAAGGCACTAAATCATCTGACTCCTTATTATATCTGAAAACCTTTTATCTCAGTTTGACCCTGCTTACATTTTGAGATCCTCAGCAGGGGCCTTCTATCTGTTTCAGACTCTTGGCTCTTGGTCACTCGACAGAAATGAAAGGGTCAATTTCAATTTATGCTTTGGCGAAAGGTTAGGAGCTAACTAAAATCTTCTGGGCTTTATAGTCAATAACTAACTGCTCCTGCTTGGATCAATCCACAGTGTTTATATGTGACCGAAAGACTTTGGCTTAATTTAGTTCCACTCTGATCACTACAGGTGGAAAGTGACTCAGTGAATCAGCTTTCTGTATATTAGCTCTTAATGAGCAGATTTTTATGGCAGAATTCTACCTGTCTTTGAAGAAGATGATCCTTTTTTGTAGATTTCCAAAGCTCTGCATATTTCTCTATTATTCTCAAACTTCATGTTTGAAGCTCAGGGTTACCTGTAGCCTTAGGCTAACAGCTGGCCTGGGGCTAATCTAGACCACCTTCCACAGTGCAGCAGTTAGCTCACAGCTATGGGACAGTGTTCATGGAGGGAAAATATTAGCAAGAACAACTCAGCTGATGCTCAGTGAAGCTCCTGTTTCTGTTAAAGGTAGTCAACTTTATACTCCCAGCTTGACTGCTGCTACAACTCGCTAGGTCCTCTGGTTGGATATAATAGTTCAACTTTTCTTTATAGAACTAAAAGACTCCACTAATTTTACTCATGAATTTCCAGTCACAGAAAACCTCTGTGACAAAGTGTGGAATTAGGTCTTTGAGAGGCAAAAAGGGTTTAGGGAGGAAATGCTATCCGTTGGATAATGGGAATTCCACTGTTTTTGGAGCTTGACTGATATTAGGGACTAAAGTCAGGACATCTCTTCCTCTGCTGCTTTGATTTTAAACATTCTTTCTCAGTCTGTCTATTGTGAGTCCCCTAACTTTAGAGAAGTGCAATAGTGAATAACTGGAATACCCCTTTAAATGATTAGATGCTCAACAATTTCAGCAGTTCTCTCTTGACAAAAGACAATCACACCTTCTTCTCGTCTTCTTTACATCTATACTGTTCCTCAGAAATGATGTAGAATGATCACAGAATTATGTCACATCGCTTGCTGGTTCTGGCCTGACTGCTGCTGGTTCACTCATGGACAAAAAAAAGATAAAAAATAGACTTAAAACACAGAATTTTATATCTTAGGGGATAACTCATACTGACAATATTTGCTTACTTATTTACTTCAAGACATTTCTTTTTCATTGTCAAGAGTTTATCGAGTAAAATGTCAATCAGTCTCTGGTTCCAGCTTTTTAAATGTGAAGATTTGATGCTTTTCTTTGTTTTATACAACTGTAAATTTAATATCTTTGGGATTTGGACAAAACAAAGAATGTGGAGATGTCACTTTTTACTATTTATGTAGTAAGCAAAGTGTCAAAATTCTGTTAAATGCAAAAAACTGCTTGAAACTGTTTAAAGTGTTTTATTTATTAGTCCTAAGCTCCGTGGATACACTGCAGCCTTAGTTTTCTGACATGATAAAGTCTGGGAACCCTGATCCGGAACAGCTATGAGTGTGTAGGACAGAGATGTGCACCCTGTTTCACCCTCAAGTCCTGAATGACTCGGATAATTCAGACATATGGCTGAAGTGAAATCTGCTCAGTCTGACCTGCAGACAGAGTTCCCAGAGTTCTGTTTGACTGCAGGCCAACAGTCTGCACAAGGAGGAGAATCACTGTAGGAAAATGATATCCTCTGTCAGTTTGGGTGTCTGAGCCTGAATTGGAGACAGTGGATGCATGTTAATCAGCAAGTTATTCTGTCCTCTCAGAAGTAGCTGGTACGATATCTGTGCCTGTGCAGTGTCCGGAAAGGACGTTTTTGTCTCACCTGTCAAGGGAGGAACACGAAGATATTGACTTATTGACACTACTGACACACATTTTTACATAATCATTGACCACTGCTTCTTGTATTTCATAACTTGTATATGTGCTTATTTGCATGAGATACAGTATGCCAAAGTTCCCAAGACTGGCCCAGTTGGTAGCAGTGATGTCATGTTATGCACTTTTGGTTTTCTGACCATAGGTTTTCTTAAAACACAGAACGAAACATAAAATTTTGCACAGACATTTATGATTTCTAGAAGATGAATCCTGACTTTGGTGACCACCTGACTCTTTCTCTAACGCTACCAGTAGGTTGACATTTCTGGCTTTTAGTGAAATGTCTTGACAGCTATTGGATGGATTGGCATTACATTTTATACATATGTTCATGGTGTCCACAGGATAAATCCTAATGACTCTGGTGATCCCTCAATGTTTTCTCTACTTCCTTCATCAGGTTGAAATTTATTTGGTTTATGAATACCATCAAAACTTATGATTTTCTCATCAGCCTCAACTGTACTTTGTGTTTAATGCTAATTAGCAAATGTTAGCATGCTACATCATGCTACACTAAGATGGTGAACATGGTAACATCATACCCCCTTAAGATCAGCATATTATAATTATAACTGTGAGCATGTTAGCATGTTGATGTTACTCACTGATAGACGAGTATTTATTGGCTGTCTTAAGCTGCAACATTTATTGATTGACACACTGTAGTCTGTACTGTACATTTACTGCCACATTGACAACTTACTGCTAACCTTTTCCCCACTTCTCCACTGCATTTATCATCACTTTTCTGCTGCTCACTCTCTGCACTCGCTCAACTACACACACTCATTCAAACACTCACTACACACACACACATTACGCACTGCCTTATTCCTTAACAGAGCTACACTACTCTTACAACAGTACCTTTCACGTATATGTCCTTTGAAGAATAAGGAGAAGGAGGATGACTCAAAACAATTCCACAATAACATAGGGTGTTATTGTTCTCGTACAGAGTGCAAGTAAAAATCATTTAAAATCATCAATCACAGCCCATTGATATTAATGATTATGTGAAATTTTAGCAGCTGTGCTCACAATTTTGCAGCGGCGGTGCGCTGCTGCTAATTGAATATAGGGCAATTGTCTTTACAGTGAAGTAGGAGACATCTTGTGTCCAGCAGTTAAACTTCTGAGATGAAATATATTTACATACTCATAGATTCTGGAATTTTTAATGAGGTAGAAGGAGGAGATGCCATTTTAAAGATTGTATACTGGTACTTTTTTTCTGGAAAAACCATATCAGACACACATTACAAGCAGAGTTTTTTTGTATGTCTTAGTGAATGTCTGGAGGGGATCTTTAACATTCAAGTTTTTAAATTTCTTTACTGCAAGCTAAAGATTTTGTTGTCATATTCATGTGTCATGTGTTTTGAAGATGCACATACTATCCTTTTTAACCTATGACAGTGAGGTGATGACACATATGAAAAGATACAAACACACAAAAAAGACCCCAAAACTATTCCATTTGGGCTAGACTGTCTGGATGATGTCTCTGTGTGCCTTTCTTCCCCTGCCAACTACAATCTATTTTTCAGACTCTGAGAAGACATCTTCAGCCTCACACAGTAAATATACAACATATTTATTCCATAACGGCTCAACATTATGCTGCATTGAGATGGGGGTGTGAGCACATGAGAAATATAAATAAGGGAGAAAAAATGTATAACTGTGTCTCTAAAACCAAACCACTGAACCAGTGCACTGCTGATAAGGGTTAAATTAAAAGAGAGTCAGTCAGCCTTTTCTGCTGCTGTTTAAATGCCACCCTGCTGGGACTTCGGACCGGCCATTAAAAACAAAACAGTCCACAGAAGCTACTTAGGATGATGGGACTCAGTGGAGTCATTGACATTTACTGCCAAACACAAATTATTTCCCACCATGCCAATTACAGTTCTGAGAGAGTCTCCTGAAAATCCCTCTGAGCTGCTGTTGCCATCATCTATGAAGACAAACCTCTTCTACATAGGCTGGAAATGTACAGCTGGGCTTCTTCATTTTCTGCATCTGGGACCCACATGAGAATCCCAACATCTCATCCAAGGTCCAGGGCTAATTAAAACATAACAAATCTTTAAAATTTAATCATTTAGAGAGGCTATACAGTGAATCATAATGTGATGATCAGTCAAGGTAGCAATCTCATGTCCTGCAGCTTTTATACACTAGTAGAACACAATAACTTATCCATCCTCTACCTGTCAGGATTTTGTCCACACTGATGCTTTGTTTGTTTGTGTACTCCACCTGCATTTACATGTTCACATGGAGGGTTCACCATTTTGAGGGACATCTCAAACTAGTTGGCATGGAAGTGAATAACAAAATCAATCAACAGCGATTCCGCATGTTGTGTTGACTTGTCATTCTCCACTATACTCAATGGAAGCACAGGTGCTGGATGGAGGAGGAAATACCATGTTAATTTAAGTACATATTTTACACTTTCTTAATACTGCCTTTTCACAACCAGAATGAGCAGTGAAGCAAACTAGAAGGGTTTATCACTTTGTCTGTGGCTAAACTCATGTGATTGGTCAAAGGTGTTTAGTCACAGCCTGGTTCCAAACCTCTGAATCATCTCTGATTTGTTCAGTGATTCAAATAGGTCTGGTGTTGTGCTTACTGACTACCAATGAAAGCTTTGCAAACAAGACTAAAAATTTGGATGTCATCTCCTTTCATATCTACCTAGCTACATCCATGAAAAATAGCTACAGAAAGAAATTGACCTAAAATGGTGAGAAGTGGGAAAGAGATCCACACATAGTTCATGCTGGTTGTTGTAAGTCAATTTACAGGAATAACTATGTTTACTCGACTTAAGCTTTAACCTTGTGCCACTGACTGGATAGTGCAACACAAGCAAAATAACCCTGATCTGCCCACAATGTTAGATTATTTTAATACCTACATATGCAGGGCAATTTGCTAGCCAGCAGCGCTAGTCAGTCACAATAGCTTGTGGAGCTTCTCTCTATTTTCTCTCAAATGTTCTGTTTAATGGCATTTTGTTCACCATTGTACACCATTTTTTTCAATAAAAAGTCGTTGAGGAGGGAAAATAAAGCTCAGTCAGCAAACTTGTTAGCTTAGCTTGGTTGCTAATGAGACAGTTCACACATTTTATTCAAAAGATGCAGCATTAATGCCTCTCTCATAACTGTTTGCAAATCATTGCTCTGTTGTGAAGCAGTTTTTACTCCGACAGAGTGGTTCAATAAAAGTGAAAAAAAAGTGTGCAACACAGCTAATAAGCTACAAATGCTTCCTCCACTTTGGACTCTCTGGCTCTCTGTCCCCTCAAAGGTCAGCACTGTGAAGACAGCTTGCTATTGCTCAATGGTGTGAATGTGTGGGTCAAAGTTCACCAAAGTTGACCTCCATGCAACAAAATGCATTGATACATGGATTCATTTTGTCCCCACAAGTGAATCAAGTGATGGTGGCAGTTCCATTGTAATGACCTGAATTCACCACAAAATTTAGCTGTTTTAAATGCTGGTATGACCAGGCCTTTAGTCTAGGAATGAAGGGTTACTCTTTAGGCATGGGTTTGGGGAAGGTTGTGAAAATGTGTAAAATTTAAAGCCCACTAGAAGTTCCCTGAGGGTTCACTGTCCTTTACAACCTGTCCCCAAAGTGGGACAAACAAAAAAATTTCTAATCTTACAGATTTCTCATTTTCACTTGTCCTTAAAAGTTGCAGTAGAGTTATTAAAATCAAGAAGGTTCATTACTTTTGGATGTGCCCAGCAAACTCTGCTGGTTTCTGCCTGGATAGACAATCCTCCCTTCTTTTGCTAACCAACTATCTCTTAAGTCATTAATTTAAGGGAAGAGCCTCATTCCTCTCGGAGAGTGTCCCTCTCCTCCTCTCTTTTTCTTTTATACACAATAATGTCTGAATTGGTCAGAAATGAAACTGAAAATGTGCAAAAATATGTTTCTGGACATATCTAACCAAGGTTCACTTTTACTTTGGTTTAGGGGTTAGGGTTTACCCTTATAACTATCAATTAGGTTGATATTATGGAAATTTTAACTCTGTTTCAAAATTTGTTAATTATAAGTCACACATGTTATTGCATTTGATTTATTTGATATTAATAAGTGTAAGCCTGTTATTTAGTTATGGTTCGATTGCTAGGATAATGCTTTCTTAATAGATTTAATTACAGATTAGGAAATTAAGATTTATTGATTTTATTCTGTATTTTGCATTCAGTGCAGTCCCTCAAAACTCTTCGTTAGGTGGCTGTTGCTCTTCTTCTGCCTTGTTGGCTTGCCTACCACTGCTGCTGCTTCTGTTTTCTCTCAGCCTTATCAGCCATGATAGCCGTCCATGCATTTTGGCCATCGTCCTTTTTTTGAGAACTGAGAACTCCAGAAAGTGACTCAACTAAGAAGCAAAAGACTGCAAAGATGCCTAAGCCACAACCCAAGCTATGCCGTTTGACATTTGAATAACCTGTTATTTTTTGTAATCATCTGTTTTTATCATGTAGTTAAACCTTTTTTTAAAAGACTTTTCCGAGGACATCCAACTCTGGAGCCTGCCACTGAATGCACCAAGACTGGGACACCTCCCTGCTGTGTGTGGTGTGTGTCGACTATGCGGCCTCAGCTAGTCTGAGACTGGATTCATCCTCCTGAGAAGCAGTGAACCAAAGCTGTTTCACTGCACCTACTGCAACTTCTCATCTGGCTGTTCCTCTGGCAACCTGAGGATCACCAGGTCTGCTTCGCCTTGCTTGGCACTTACCAGGAAGCTCCTCAACATCAGTTCTTCATCACCAAGGAAACAGTAGGAAAACCATTTACCATGCTTCTGTCTCAGAGTTGATGGAAGAGCTATTAAAAATTGTAATTTTTATTGGTTGTAATTAGAAGCACCTGATTGCATTTTTGACTCATTTTTGATAACACTTCATTCTGTCAGCAGTAACTTGTTAATTTTATTTACCCATTCATTCATGCATCCATTCATTCATTTTAGTTGTATATATGTATATATGCTTAGTGTTTCTAATTCATTGCTATCCCTTGGTAGTTAAATAAATATCTTGAATTATAGCCTTATAGCCTAAGTCTTATGTTTGTCTGTTCCTTTATACCAGAGATGGAGGTCGCTATATTCAGAGTTCATGACTTTCAGGTATAAGACTGATTATTTGAATTTAATTATTTTTCCTTATAATTAATATATTAATTTATCATTAGTTATTAATTAATTAATTAAATAATTTTACAAGTGCATAACATTAATTTTCAAGTGTTGTGTTATTCCTACCGTAAGCCGAAAGCAAAGATCCAGGGATCATCAAATAATTAGGGATCATCCAGATTAAAGTGTTATATAAAACAAAGACCTATCCATAATGGCATCCATAAGGCACACAATGAAAAAAATGAACAAATGTTAATGCATATAGATCCTTGTGTATATGAGACATACATACTGTATTCTGTAAATTCATTTTGAAATAGAATAGGTCCTGTGGATGTGTTTGATCATTCCCTTTACTTACTATCTTCTTAAATCAAATTCAGTTATAATCATTTCAGTTCTGTAAATGTATACATATCTAATATACTGAATGTATATATGAGCTGTGAAGATAGAAAAAGTAGGCTACTAAACAAACAAACAAAAAAAGTAACAAAAAAAAAGGTTTGTCATGTAAGAAACAAACATGTGTTCTTACCCTGTAATAATCCGTGCTGTATATGTCACGTGACATGCCAAAGTCTCCTATTTTCACCAGGAGGCCATTCCCCACTAGGCAGTTCCTGGTAGCCAGATCACGGTGAACAAAATGTTGAGATGCCAAGTAGATCATCCCAGCCGCAATCTGACTGGCTATATGAAGCATCTGGGACAGACCCAGCTCCCCATTGGTCTGCAGAGGCTGTCCATCAACCAGGATCATGGCGTCTGGCCCGTGGGCTCTGAGGAGGGAGGTACAGATTCTGTTAGAAGCTCAAATCAAAGAAAATCCACTGGTGTGACACAACTCCACCTTCAGTCAGTGTGATGTTGCTTGACATAGCAACTTAGCATCTATACACAGATTACAAACAGTTAATGCATAGTTTATAACACACTATGATGTAACATACAGTACATATTGATATATAGTAATGTATTAATGTACAAATACTTTGCATGAATTAACACTTATAAGTGAACCTTTAGACCACATTTCCATCTGGTGTCAACATGTGATCTGTATCTGGGAAATGAAATTCGATCCATCAGCCTTTGCATTTACACCTGCTATTAATAAGGGTTCTCACATCTCTATTCTGCCCACATTGTGAGCTGGCAGGAAGAGACAGAGTGCATCTATGCTGGGTGGATTTTTTTCTTAAGAATGTGGTCACACTGTACAGATTATATTTACACCTGGCTAAGATGCAATTCTGATCTTGCATTCCTAGCTGTAATTGATACTAATTTAATTTAAATTTGCTCTTTAAATTGCAAAGAGGGTAATTTGTGACACATTACAAAAGAACTGTACCGTAAACTACAGTGAAATCACATATCTGCTACTTGAGACAAACCTTAACAAGTTAATATGCTTTATGTTCTGAAATTGTCTAACCAACGTCCTGTCAGATCTGGTTGTCTGTTATACATCTTAAAAACATGTCACTTTCAAGATAATCCTGATAATAAATGATATATAACAAAACACACAGCAAACACATGAAGTATGTTAGTTCATACAAGACATATGCATCATTTTTACAGAAACACAGGGTCAATATTGACATGCGACAGTATTTTATTTGCATAAACCACAGAGAAAAGAATGATCATCAAAAGTACAGCTTCTTGTAGATAGTCTGACAATTTGAATTCTTAACTCTTTTAATTCCATCTGATGCACTTTTCTCCAGTTTCCACAGAGGTGCTAAAGCAGGCTAATGCTAATGCTAATGCTAACTTCAGGGCGTAAAAAGCGTGGTATGCAGTTTCTAATTACAGCATAATTTAGATGTATGGTGTCTAATTAGGGTATAACTGTGTTTGTTTACTGTCTAATAAAGAATATGTTATTCCTAGTTTTTGTCTAATTTGATACAAAGTACGGCTTATTACGTCTTATTAGTGTACTATAAAAAAGTGCGACACAAGTTTATTTTTCAACTGTATAATCTTGCTCTATTCTGTACACACAACATCTATTGCATGTCTGTCCATCCTGGGAGAGGGATTCTACCTCTCCATTTTCTACCTCCATTTTTTTCCCTGTTAAAGAATTTTAAGAGTTTTCCTCATCTAAATTGAGGGTCTAAGGATAGAGGATGTTGTATAGCTGTACAGACTGTAAAGCCCCCTGAGGCAAATTTGTGATTTGTGATATTGGGCTATACAAATAAAATGGACTTGACTTGACTTAAATCTCCTAATCCTTAAATAGCTTGGCCACAATTCCTTAACAACCAAAACCAAACGATCCTCATCAAGTATGTTTGTTTATATTATGTGATAATGTTACCAATGTTGGCCAATATGTTTTTATCAAATATCTTTAATTCTTAAATATTGATATTGCTATCACCTTCAAATACCAATTATTAGACGGGCTACAGTCAGCTGTTTGAAGTATATGTCATTTGTAGCTTAATAGCTGAAATATGCAAAATCACCACTATAGCCCATTAGGTCTGTAAAAGAAGTGAAGTAAATGAAGTAGCTTCCTGTGTGTATGTGTGTGTGTGTATGTGTGTGTGTGTGTGTGTGTGTGTGTGTGTGTGTGTGTGTGTGTGTGTGTGTGTGTGTGTGTGTGTGACAGAGAGAGGGAGAGAGAGAGAGCAGGACCATACTGATATTCAGCATGTGGAACTGCTGGCATACTTCCATATTTTATTTCCCATGCAGCATGAGTGTATAATCTACATACACTCACAAAATGCCTGCTATATAATGATGTATCATAAAGTGTCAGTTACACTTCTGACAGACTCCTAGTTGTGATTCAGTTATAGTGACGTATCTCAGTGGTGGTCATTATAGCCTCTTTTTACTTTTTTTTACTGGGATAATCTTTCAGGCACCACTGGTGATTTTCACTATGCAGCTACATTCAGGAGCATTTCCGTCTTGTGCCTTTTCACACATGTCATGGTAATGCCAGAATATATGGATCAGATTGAAACTTTCAAGCTAGGCAGTCCTGATCAAATATGAATCAAGAATCTGTTGCTGCATTGCCTATTTCTCACCTTAAATGTTTTCAGAAATATATCTAAGTGTACTGTTTAGCTGTAATATGAGAAAGTTTGAGGCAGGGCCGCAATTTGAAAACTGACGAGCTAAAACAAGCACCGCCCAACTCGCAGTACATCACCCAACACGTCAAGTCTTGTGATTGATTCACTTGCTCCACGTGAAAGCGTCTTTCATCAGACGGATGTAACCCTTCACGTGCTTGTCCCTGCACTGTTACTGCTTTCATTCACAACACACCTGTGCTGGCATTTTCCCTGAAATGTTACTAGGTCTTGAGGTGGGAAATTGGCAGATTTCCCTGCTCCCATTCACACATGACCCCATGCGCGAAATGTTCCTGAACATTTCAGGGATAGACTGTATGTGTGAAAAGGGCTTATATTGAAATAGTGTCAGTGCTGTTTTGGAGGGAGGGATGGAGTAGAGAGTGAGTGAGGAGGAAGGACAGGGTGTCAGCTGAGCTGTGATGACTTGAGTAGTTAAATACCCACTGACTGTGCAAAGTGAACCTTGTAGTCAACCTGTGCGTGTGTGTGTATGTGTGTGTGTGTGTGTGTGTGTGTGTGTGTGTGTGTGTGTGTGTGTGTGTGTATGTGTCTTTTCAGCTTCACAGACTTTTAAGTCGCTAATAGAGGAAGTGATGCCAGTGAAGTGGCAGTGTGTGTGTGTGTGTGTGTCGGTGTGTGTCTGTTAGTGACTCTGTGTGTGTGTGTGAGCATGGTGGTTGGAGGGCAACGGGTGCTGGCTAAATTAGCAGTGTGTCCTGGATGAATTGATGCCAGCACTTTAATGGAAACACAATTACTGAGCTGAAATTAGCATCCAAGGCACAGAGAGACTCACTGAAACACTGTCCCATACAAGCATGCACACACATACACACACACGCACACATACACACACACACACACACACACAGAGTCATACATAAGCACTGGCAGACTTCACTTCCTGACGGCAGACTAAGTACCAATGTTCTATTCTGCAGGGCAAAGCATCCTGGGAGCAAATAACATCTAATCACAGCAGACATAATGCAGCTCATTAGCTTACCAACCGCAATTTACAATTTAGGCATTTAGCTTGCGCTCTCATCCAGAGCAACTGGCAGTAGGAGCAAGTAGGGCTGCAGAGTTCATCTCAACCTGGGACCTTCTTGTGAAGAGATAAGTGAGGTAAGGACCATGGGAAAAGAAAAAAAAAACATGTAATGGGTTCCAAATTCACAGCTCATGTACTGCCAAGTGGTTGTATGTTCATTCATTTACTCTCTATGGCTGTCAACACATGATTTTACCCAGTGCTTTCACTAGTGGGACACTTCATTACAGAAAATAATCCATTATATATTAGATTGTAATGAAAGTCCTGTTTTTAATAACTATTCACTTATGTTTCAATATTACTGCACATCTCATGATGGCCCAACTTACCAACCAAAACACTTTTGGTTGGTGTTTTTTAGTTAAACGTTTGAAGTCTCTTTATTTAAAGGCTTATGTGATAGTCACTGTACGTCATATATTTTTATCTTTAGGACAGGATAGGCTACTCAGAAATTGTGCCAGCTTTTTTCTTGTGTGTCCACAGGTTTTCAACACACTTCAAATATCTGTATGTGAATGGAATGTCTCCTAGAAATTATGTTATTATGATTGTCTACATCTTTTCCACTCCATGAAGTGCTGCATTCTCCAACCTCACAACAATGATAGGGAGAATGGTGTGTGCTGGGATTACGAAGTATAGGACTTTGACACTGGTCTTTTCCTGCGACCTGCATTTAGTTAGGTTTAGGCAACAAAAAAAACTTTTAAGTTAAGGGAAAGATTTAAGGTTTGGTTAAATATTGAAAAGTTTAGATGTTCTTACTCATGTCACTGTTCAATTTTTCAATATTGAACCAAGGCCACTATCTTCCCCTAAACTTATTACTATCATGCTTTGTATGGGCTACACCCAAGCCCCCAGGAATGGTGTTGGGCTGTGAAGCAATTGTGGTGTAGTGGCCACACTGGTCAATTGCAAAAGTTCTTTTCACATATAGAATCACTGGAAAAGGAGTGGCCGAAATAACAGACTGCACCAAGTTTTGGTATTTGTGTCAAACTGTGCAAGCTGGATGGGGTAAGAGTATATTGGCACCTTTCCTAGTGACCAAAGGTGTCTGATCATGTGGAATATTGTCACCTTTTCTCTTCAATCTCTATATCGATGATCTTTCTAAAAAGTTAATAAAGTGTAAGGCTGGATGTATGGTGGGTATAGTCTTATTAATCATCTGATGTACACTGATGACTTGGGCGTTCTGGTTGCTGGCTGCTCGCTGGCAGCCCTCCAGCTGTCATTGGCATGGGGCGGGTCATTCAAGCAGCACTGCAGACATCATGTTCGGTTGTGGCCAATATCAACTTTGTAGTAGAACTATTCAGCACGCCAGCCGTGAACTGGACAAGGATGATAAAATATACAATTTTTCATGTTTCCACTCTGTATTATTTAGAAAGAAAAATATGCCTGGTCTATTTTTCTGTCATTTAAAAAATAAAAATGCCATTTTTCTTTTAAAATCACGTTGTTGGCCGAGTAGCCTATGGACAACAAACAAACAATGATGAATGATGAATCATACAGCTCCAGGAACCCAGAGACTGTAATGATCAATTTCTCTTCCATTTTCAATATGGAATGGAACAGATGTTTGCTAGGAACTTAAGTACAGCGGTCGCTGTGGGAAGAAAATCAAATCCTTACCTACAATCGGTTGCTGCGTCAGCGGTGTCACTGATAATTTGCATAAAGTTACACTCTGCTCAACTTCAACTTGTCGGTCTTGGCTCTGGCATTGTGCTGCTCACTGCTGCCAAGGTGTCTGAAGCCCTTCTTTGCAAGCTTTCATTGACAATGAATAACTGCCGGCTGCTTTTGTTGCTTATGAATCTTTGGGTGTGAGTGCACAGTTAATCGTCCTGTCTTCTTATAGTGGTGGCTTACAGCAGCTGCTCAGTCTGCTCAAGTTATGATGTACAGTATAACATTAAATTTAACTCTAAAACGAGTGTTCTCATGATTGCTAAAACCAAGGAGGATCAGAAGCAAAATTTTCCTTCATTCTTTACGGCAGACTAAGTGCTGAATGTGGTGAACAAAGTAAGATATTTGCAGCGCCAGTGTTGCAAACTTTATGCACAAGCCAATATGCTGGCATGCAAATTTTATATATGTAGAGATGATGTTAAAACACCCCTTTTTACAACCTACTGTACTCCACTCTATAGAGCCCACTTTTGGTGCAGTTATAAAGCAAAAATGAAAAAGCTTCAGGTGGCATTTAATGATGCGTTCACAATTTTGCTCAAACCCCCAAGATGGACAAGTGCAAGTCATATGTTTGTGACTAGTAATGTTCCAATCTTTCATGATGTGTTGAGGAATTTTATGTACAAATGTATGGGTTAATTAATTGATTCAAAAAATGTAATCATAATTGCCTTAACTGAGCCTACACAAAGTGATACAAGGTATTCTTGTTTTTAAAAACACTGGAACTGTGGACTTGTGAACTACAACAATTATATCTCTGTGTTGTTGTCCTCATATTGAATTTTATTATTTTTACACTGATATGGACCTAGGTGTCTGAAATAAAGTTAAATGGAATTTTCCATAGTTCTAGGTAAATTTATGGATGTTAATCGTCAAAGTGCAGACTTACTGTATGGAGATAATGATACCACATGAGAAAGTTCTGCTGATCCAGAAATATGTGTATTATATGCTTGACTGACTTATCACCCTGAGAGGGGGAGTTTTTTTCATACAAATTGTTAATTTAAAATGATCATAAAACAATAAAATTGCTTTTGTTTTTTGAATGAAATCAATTTGTACTGTATCATGATCTTTGCTAGTCAAGAAACAATGCTTCACATTTTATACAAAACCATAACTTGAAGAATTTATGTTTGTAGCGAAGCCAGCTGGCCTGTTGTGTAACTCCCTGTTTCCACTAACACATCAATGGCATGGTCAGCTTGTTGCTTGAACCCTAGTTTCACTTCAGTGTGTAAGATGGGAGTGCTAGCAGAGCTGACAGCTTTGTTCCCTGTGTGTTTGGACCGCAGATCCAACAAAGTAGTGTAAACTGAATGAGTTTCCTCAGACATCCTCAGCTGCAGCAGAGAACACAGTGGATGTAATGTCTCCCTCCTGATTCTCTGTTTGTCTATTTGTCTAGAGCTTTGCTCTTTCAAGCAGCCTCATCTATCGATCACAGAGCAGCTCACACACACTCACAGCCTGCACTGCACTGAAGCAGGCCACAAACACTGACGTAAAATTAGCTGCTGCATGGTTTCACACAGTGAGCCATGACAGCAAATTAAAAAAAAGGTCAACTTTCATCTACTCAGATGGGAGTGGAAATAACAGTGTACATTCTTATGACAAATGAGCCTGATGATGCATAGGCAAAATGCTTTACTCACTCCTCAACCTACAGAATGTACAAATATATACCAAGAAGTTTTAAGCTGGTCCAGTGTTAAGTTCTGGTTCTCTGAAACACAGAACTCAGTTTTATACTGGCAGGTTTATATGTTTAGATTAAAATCCATTTGTCATCTGTGTTACACTTTCAAACTCAATACATGTATTCCTGAGCTTGTCTAATATAAGATTTACTTAATCCAATTAGGAACACTTTTTATAATGTGTATATATATATATATATATATATATATATATATATATATATATATATATATATATATATATATATATATATATATATATATATATATATATATATATATATATATATATATATTGTGCGTGGTCAATATATGCATTCAGATAAATTGTGTTTACTCTGAGTTACCCATTATTGTGGGTTTTGGAATAAATCTAGTTTCTATCAACTAGTCATCATACATTTCCAAAATATCTTTAATTTGTTGTCAATTGTGTGCTCTGCTTCTGTGCTGTCTGTGCAACTGTCTGCTGGAAAATATAGTATACAACAAAAAACTGTGGGGTGGTGGGGGAGGGTTGGGGTATGGAGATGATGGGTGGGTGGGTACATGACATCTTGTGTACTTGTCACATGTTCAGAGCTATGCAAATGTGCATATGGAAAAAACAACTTTCACTTGTATTGGAGTAATATTTGACCAGGAATTTCTATACTTTACTCAAGTAATGGAGTTGTGTACTTTGTCCACCACTGCATGTAACATTTCCCTGTTGCATTCATTATACAGCCATGCTTCAGTACCGGTCAGCTCATGAAAACACAAATGTGCACATTTTGCGTTCTTACACTCTATTCTAAGAACAAAACAATCGATACCACTGTGATGATTGTTTTTCCATTCCTGGCTGTGCAGGGAAATACATACAAATTTGGCTGTGAATGTGGTTCATAAATAAACACATAAATCAGCTGGTGAACCCACAGCCAGCGAGGTGTGGGGGTACTGACTATGAAATACCCCCTCCAAAAAAAATGTTTGAGTTTATTAAATACTTGCAGTGATCCCACCACAGCAGAAACAATAAGTGTATCTCCCCATTGAGAGAGATGCATTTACGCACAAGACACAGAAGCCTAACTATTTTGAATAGTTAAATCTCTCGACATGCTGACAGGATCAGTCAGGATCTAATGTTAATTAATGTTCTGTGTTCTTCTACACATCCAAAAGGTCACACACACTGTCCACGTTCATACAGTGAAAATGTTTCAAGTAAAGCAGCCGTCCTCCTGAACCTCAGCTCCATCAGAGCTGTCTAAAAAATGTATTTCAGAAGCTAGAAGTTCAATTCTGTTTCCTCTGGAGGGTTTCCTTTGTCCTGCCAAGTTGATAACTACAGGTTTTAGTAGTCAGGCTTGCTGGAGACAATTTTAATAGGTATGTATTAACCAGGTCTGTGAGCCGCACACCTCACACCTGGTTCTTTTCCCCACTCCGCTATCTTTACACGCAGCGTCTATTTTTGCTGGACCGGCTCACACACGACATAAAAAAATAATTATTGCAACAACACAAATGGGCCTATAGGCTGCCAGCAACCTGTAGGCTGCAGCAAATCCCAGCACCCTTACATGCCGCGGATATGGGTGAATCCGCCTAAGGCTGACCGGGAGAAAGCGCTGTACAGCCAGGGAGAGAGCGGCCAGGCTGACCTCGTGGGCTGATGAGTCTGGTAGACTCAGTCGGAGGCAGAGGAATTTCTCCTTCCTCCTCCTCTTTTTCAAATAACACATTAAAAACTGTTACATTGCAAGTGTGTTGGCCAAGTGCCAACTGCCCACTTGATAATGTTCATAATGGATACCTTGCATTATACGAGACCTAGTAGTTAAACACATCCGGAGTTCCTAGGCCCCCTTTAGTTCTTGGGATAATTATTTTTTTGTATGTATTTCTGATGTATGCATTTTTATTCCAAATGAATTGAGTGAAGGGTAAATTTAAGAGGAATAGAATATAATATATAACATGTTCATTTTCAAAATTTCAGCTCTGTCCCATAGAGATAGTAGAAAAGCTGTCAATCTATTAATGTCATCCTTCACTGAACAGAGGATGATAGGACCATTCAGACTGAATATTTTTGTTACAGGGGATGTAATGTTTACTCCTAAATATTTCATCCCATTCATTTTTATCCCAAAAATCAGACCTATATGTATGGAAATTGAGAGCCATTGCCTCAATTTAATTCTAGTTAATATTATACCCTGAAAATCTTCCAGAGGTATTGATTAATTTGAGAACTGCTTGTTAGGAAGATACTGGTCTACTAAGATGAGTAATATGTCATCCGCATACATGTTAATTTATAATTATATCCATGTTCTGTAGGTTCATGCCATGTATACCTATTCTACCGCAGATCACACAGGCTAAAGGCTCAAGAGCAACAATGAAAAATAAGGGACTGACAGGACATCCTTGCCTTATTCCACGTTGAAGAGGAAAAGACTGAAATTAGGTCATCGGTCCTGAGTGATGAATGTTAGGCACACTAAAGGGCCTTAACCCAACTAATGAACCTTGAAAGCCAAACTTTTTAAAAGTATAATACAGATAAGGCCATTCGATTCTATCAAATGGAATGGACCATCACACAGTGGAAACGTGTATTGCGGTCAGACAAATCAGTATTTCAGCTCTTTTTTGGGATAAATGGATGCCATGTGCTCTGGACCAAATAAGAAAAGAACCATCCAGACTGTTACCAGCAACAAGTCCAAAAGCCAGGGTCTGTCATGGTATGGGGTTGTGTCAGTGCCCTTGGCAACGGTAACTTACACTTCTGCAATGGCACCATTAATGCTGAAAAGTACATAGAAATTTTGGAGCAACATATGCTGCCTTCAAGATGACATTTTTTTTTTTTAACATGCCGTCCCAACTTTTTCTGGTTTGGGGTTGTATATCTCCCCTCATGGTCTGTGTGTACATTAGACAGTTTAAATGCTATATTTTCGGAAATTAAGATGCTTACACCTCTACTACCTTGGTTACCTGTAGACCATTGTTGTTTTAAGCTTTCCAACTGTTCAAAATTTAAGTAACAAAGCCATCACATATAAGGGATTTGAGATGCATGCAAGATTTTATATCCTTTAATGGGGTTCTAAATGCTATTTACATTCAAAGTCACCACTGCAATACTATTTAAACTTGTATCCATCTAAGGTGTGAGAGAAATTAATCAAACCCTGAGCTATAATTGACTCAGTAAACTACTTATTTATTTTAGCCTACTTCTTATTTTAGAACATGTGTTTTTGGCTGTAGTTGTTTGTTTTGCTGAGGTTGTTTTATTTTGTTTCATTCCCCTGTGTCTTTTAACAGACTGATCAGGTCTAGCTCTCCTAATGATGATGGCATGCAACTTGATGCAAGCTTAACTCCTCCATTACTTCCTAAAAGAGCACAAAAGCAGTAAATACCTGCAGGTTCACATAATGCAATATGCATGCATTCTTTTGTGTTTCTGTTCTTTGCTCGTTCAGGTGAAGTTGGCAGGTTGCAGCAGCAGGTGGCGAGGTGTATGAGGAGGAGCAGCAGCAAGTAACGGTGTCAGAGTGCACCAGTAGGAGCGCTGACTGAGCACTCAGCCTGGCTCTGTGAGAGTTGCAGCACAGGCTAAATCTCGGGACCTCCGGTTTATTTTTTGACCGCCCACTCCCACCTGCACCAAAGTTAAAACCGCCTGCTCCCACAAGATTTGTGTTGGGTCCCGCAGGACCCAATTCCAATATAGTCCTTTACCGTGGAACTCTGGGCTGATCCGTTTCTTTCATTTTGCCAATGATGTAACGCTTTTTACCTAAAAGAAAATGATAAGACTTTGCTGTTGAGCCAAAGTGCAGGGCTGTTGCTGGAGACTGTTTTGATTCTCGTGTCACGCTTAGTCACATGACCAAACACACAGTGAATCTGTCTTAACAGCGGAGGCAAAAACCAAACTAGTAATAGTGTAAATATCCTCCCACTGTGTTTCCAGATGAAAGGTGACAGGGTCACCAAAATTATAGGATTTATCCTCTGGGGACCATAACTATCCACTGCAAATTTTTGGGTAAGTTTTCCATTCATTCATTTTAAGGAATCTTTTCGATGAACCGAACTGTTGGTGAAGATACATTTTTAACCTGATGGTGTCACCAGTTCTGTGAACACACTAATTTACAAATATGGGACACTTCTATGTCTATTTATTTTCTTTGTCTCAGCCATCAATAACCATGCAAGGGGTAGCTTAAGCAGTTATACACTGGAGGACACAGTATGGGTAATATTTTTACTTAAGGCTGACTGCATTTTACATAATGCTCTGGGTGTAACAGTTCCCCATGTCAGTCTGTCACTCTACCAGACAGGCTCATTTATCAATCACTGTATAACACACTTGCATGGCACATGACAGAGCTCTAACAAGGCTCCCACAGTGAGGCACATTGACTGTAGTGACAATATTTGAAGCCAGAGTACAGTCTGTCAATTATATTCATAACTTTCTAACAGACAGCACCACTTTATAACTTTGTAACAGGCAGCTCACTAAAAACATTTTTCATATACAGGCTGGCAGGAATCAGCGGGGATTTCACCTTTAGAGAAGCAAAGTGAGGGAATGGTACTTAACAAGTAGGTGGTCATGGTCTGCTGACAAGGTTCAAAATAAGGTATCAACCTGCAGACAGGGCCATCCATCACTCAGTGTCTACAAGCTAACACATTGCTCTTTGTGCCATTCACAGACCTGGCAGCTGTGGTCAACCTCTGCAGTCTTTCTTCATGTACTAATGAGGTCAGGTTGAAAGTGACTTTTTTGCAGTATTTCAATTGCTGGACAGGACCGATTAAGAGCTTTAATATCACAGTAAACTCAACAAAGTCAAAGGAAGTCAAGTCAAAAAGATGAGTAGGACACAACAGGGGACTAACTTACACACACTAAGACTTTACACTCTTAAGTATAATTTTGAGGTACCTACTTTAGTATTTCCCTTTTTATTGTTACTTTATACTCCACTATGTAAGGGGAATGTTGCTTTTTTTTTACACTATATTTATATGACAGTTATAACTACTGGTCACTTTGAAAATTAAGGTTTTACACACACAAGAACTGTACTGTACTGTATGCATTGTTACAGAATAACTTACCCAACAGTTTATACAGTAGTAAAAATCAGCTTTACTTCTGCAACACCCACATGAAATGCTGCATGCACAGTAATGCATCAGTAATAATAATCCATCCATATAATATAACAACGGTATGTCTACATTTACTTAAATGAAACATCAGAATACTTCCTCCATCAATGGCTGTGATACTAACAGCCACTCTGCATAATAAATCATTTTACTACTTTTAATATTTAAAATCCCCCTTCACTCAAAAATATGTTTTTCTTCTTGTTCCTTCAGTTGGATGTTTGAGCTTCACTATGCAGAATGATGTGTGTGCAGAGTTTGACACTAGAAGGCTGTTTTCACAATGATCTGCTGAAAGTGGAAAGTTTCTCTGTGCTCATTGAACTTTTAAGAGGTTTAAAGGGGCAGGCCTATGAGCAGGATTTGTGACATCACAACTAGTTTGGAGCCAATCATGGTCCAGTATGCAACTTACACAAGTGTGATGTGGAAACTTGAAGCCTGCAGTACACATTCATTGAGAATGGACTGTACAGTGAAGTATGAGACATCTTGTGTCCAGCAGTTCAACTCCTGAAATTAAATATATTTGCATATTCATAGATTCTGGAATAGTTAATGAGGGAGAAGGGGTAGATATAATTTTAAGGATTTCAACAACATAATTGAACTTTTTTTGTGTGGAAAAACCATATCAGACACACATTATTGTTCAAAGAGTATTTTACATACATCTTAAAACATACAGTACCAGTCAAAATTATTTGTTTTACATTGTGGTGTTACTATGTTTATTTAAATTCCAGGTTATTACAATTTGGGTCTTTTTCTTAATATTAGCCATCATTGTATCAGTTATAAACAACCAACAGTTTATCCAGATTATGTAAACCACTTTATCTGGAGGTCAAACTATAAATGAACAGCTGATATGTAGGTATGTGTTCAACAGAACTCCCTGTATACTGAGCTACCCTGCAGAGCTACCCTGCTTCAGAAATATTTTTACATGTAGCACTCAGTGCACACATACTGCTACAAATGTGTAAGGGATAATTAACAACGAGTAGGTGTGTGTTAAACAGTTTTAAAGCACGACGTAGAGGCAAAGGACCACCCGATGCGAAGTGCCTTAAAACCATTTAATGCACACCTACAAATTGATTATTCCACTTATACCATGGTCATTTGCCAACAATATAAAATAAAAGCATTTTTTCAAATTTTGAATGAAAATTTTGCACTCAAAATCAATAGGTTATGAAGCAAGAGCTTACTATTGTCGTGAGAACTTGCCACACTGTACTCGCCGCCAGCCTGAACTGGGGCATAAAATTCACATAAGGTGTCATTAAGCATAACCGCAGAGTATGTCCCCGAATCAGTGTAGTTTTGTTTTTGGTAGTATATTAACTGCCAAATTTGCCTTGCCTTTTTTATATTAATCTCATCCTTCTCTTCTTCTATCATTTTAAGCTCTTCAAGTGTCAGTTCCTTGTGCCATTTTTCGCTTGGTTTCTTTCATTTCTTCTCCATTTCTTTTTCCTCCACGATGTCCCATTCTTCAAAACTTCATAATGAGTAAGCTTTGACAGCTCTTTAATGTTGCTATGGTTATAAGTTGGATGAATTTAAATGGTGATTAAACGTGAGCCAAACTACGTGTGCATTAAACCGTTTTGATATACATCTGCCGGCCAATCAGAACAGAGTATTCACCCAGACCATGGTAGAAGCATGCTTATTAGCCTTGAAATGTTCACAAGCAGAAAGACAGGCAGCAATATACAGGCAGGTCTCCGGGGTTCATGAGTCACACTGCCAAGTACACAGCTATAGCAAAGTCCCAACTTCTAAATATTAGCTACAACAACTTCCAAGCCCTATTAAGTATTTTAACGCAGTAATGACTGACAGTTCCCGGACACTTCTCTACTGGGATTTGATTTTAAGGATATTCCAAATGAATTTCTGGCAAGCACATGCACGGTCTTTGTTAATAGACATTACCTCTGAGAAATAAAATAAAAAAGGCAATTTATGTCACTGAGAAAATGTAAGTACACATTGCAAGAGCAGAATGAGAGGATACTACCTTCACTGTGTTAACATGGCTGATAACACAGTGGTTTACATGTAATGTGTATTTACAGAGGCATTCCTTTTTTAGCTTTAGACTCCACAAACATTCAACAGCAAGTCTATGTTCATAGCTTAGATTCAACAGGGTAACGGCACAGCAGAATGGAAGTAATAATGGGAGCTAGAGTCCGGCTAAATGTGCCTCAGTGTCTGCTGAAATTAGAACATTTGAGACAGACTGTTTTTATCTGCACTGTGTGTTTGACATTGCTTGTCCAAGCTGTTATTAATGAAATACATTTCTATATTATACAAATCAATAATTTGTCAACATTATACAAATTATATAATCCTAAATGTCAAGCTGTCAAGAAGTAATTTGGGCCCAATGGTTTCTTACCAACACAGCTGCTGACACTGATGACACAGTTTATACTAACTCAACTGTTATACACAATATATACAAAGACATATATAACAAAGACCCAGTGCATGACTATCGCTATCGAGCTATTATCTGCTTTATTTGTGATGGATCCTTCCTCTCTACTGTTGGTTAAGTCATTGCAACACTTGATCATATGTATTTTCACTCTTTCATATCATTTACTAGCAAAATGTCTGGCCTTCAGCAACTATTCTCACACATTTTGTTGTTATGATAGCTCTGTCTATTTTTTTGCAATAAATCATGAAAAACAGATGACAGGCACTTCACACTTATCCTCCCTGTGAAGTCCCTTATATAGAGAGGCGAAGTCCTGATATCATGTCCTCTCTAGCTTCTGTAATTCAAACCATGTCCACACTAAGCCATCTTAATTCATAAATGCATCTTCTTCTCTTTGTTTTGGCCCTCCATCCAGAGTAAAACGTTTTTCTCCCCCCTGTCCTGAGTTTGCTTTCCATATTCTAAGCCAAATTAGCTCCGCTACAGCAGCTACTATTAGAAGCTGAAACCTTTATGGATTTAACAAAGTTAAACAACAATTAGTTTGTGAGCAGAGAAAAAACTCCCATGAAAATTTACTAGTGCAGCAGCGTGGGTACTCACATTATCGTAACTTGGCTTCATTCATATCCAAAAAATTCACCAAAATGATGATTCAAATGTCATTTTTCAACTTTTCAGCTATAATCTCTGCTGTCATTTACACTGTTCAGTCCTTGCTGTCATGCTGTTATTACAGACATGTCTAAACTAACTGTGACCCCTCAACTTGCCCATCATGGTCTCTGTCCATCTGTCAAGCCATGATGTTTAACCTGTGATGACCTAAGGCTTATGGGAAATGGGGTTTGTTAAAGGCTGTTAAAAACATAAATATTAAATAAAAAACTATTAGATTTTTTTTTTCAAATTACCATCCTTATCTTAAAAAATGCAGTGAACAACATGACATACCTTTGAGTAAGCCTGTGTTCCAAAGGTGGATTTTAAGTTATTGTCATTATTACATATGTCAATAGCATTTTGAATAAGGTTTTCTTGCTTCTGGTACAGAACTGTACACCTTCACTTCAACTCTCTATGGACAAGATAATGTTTTGTCTTTGAATACATTGCTGCAAAATGTTGCATATAAATAAGACAGAATGAATTATATACTGATCAGCCACAACATTAAAACCACTAACAGATGAAGTGAACAACATTCATTATTTTGTTACTATGGCACCTGTCAAGGGGTGGGATATATTAGGCACCACGTGAACAGACAGTTCTTCAAGTTGATGTGTTGGAAGCAGGAAAAATGGGCAAGAGTAAGGATCTGAGTGACTTTGACAAAAGCCAAACTGTGATGGCTAGACGATTGGGTCAGAGCATCTCCAAAACGACAGGTCTTGTGGGGTGTTCAGTATCTGCAGTGGTCAGTACCTACAAAAAGTGGTCCAAGGAAGGACAGCCGGTGAACTGGTGACAGGGTCATGGGCGCCCAGGGCTCAATGATGTGCATGGAGAGCGAAGGCTAGGCCATCTGGTCTGATCCCACAGGAGAGCTACTAATTTCTGAAAAAGTTAATGTTGGCTAGCCACAGACTGGTCAGAGTGCCCATGCTGACCCCTGTCCACCAACAAAAGTGCCTAATGGGCACATGAGCATCAGAACTGAACCATGGAGCAATGGAAGAAGGTGGCCTGGTCTGATGAATCATGTTTTCTTTTACATCATGTTTACAGCCAGGTGCGTATGCATCATTTACCTGGGGAAGAGAAGGCACCAGGATGCAGTATAGGAAAAGGCAAGCTAGCAGAGGCAGTGCTCTGGGCAATGTTCTGCTGGGAAACCTTGGGTCCTGGCATTCATGTGGACGTTACTTTAAAACATACCACCTACCTAAACATTGTTGCTGAGCAAGTACACCCCTTCATGGCAACGGTATTCCATGATGGCAGTGGCCTCTTTCAGTGGGATTATGCACCCTGCCACACTGCAAAAACTGTTCAGGAATGGTTTGAGGAACACTGGCCTCCAAATTCCCCACATCTTAATCCGATTGAGCATCTGTGGGATGTTCTGGAAAAACAAGTCCGATCCATGGAGGCCCCACCTCGCAACCTACAGGACTTAAAGGATCTGCTGCTAATGTCTTAGTGCCAGATACCAGAGGACACCTTCAGAGGTCTTGTTTAGTCCATGCCTTGAGGGGTCAGAACTGTTTTGGTGGCATGAGGGAGACCTACACAATATTAGGCAGGCAGTGTTGTGGCTGATTGGTGTTTATGACCTTGTATATTACATTATTGTTTATGAAACTGCAGTACTGTGAGGAAATACTAGATTACTTTGGATAGTTGCACTTTCAGCCCTTCAGATCTACTCAACATGAAGTCCACAGCCTCTGGACAGGAAGGGCTGTCGCAGTCATAACTCACAGCCTCCTCCACCACCTGTTGTATGTCTGCTGAGCTCACCTGAGAAACTTATTGAGATCGCCGTGTTTCATGTACTCAAAGACCATGATGAGAGGGTCTCCGTCCACACACACGCCATAAAACTTCACTATGTGCTCGTGCTGGAGGTTGGTCAGCAACTCAGCCTCACGCTGGAAATCCTTCCTGGCTGCAAGAGTGGGGTCCTTCAGAGTCTGGAGAGTGAGAAAGAGAGAGAGAGATTTCGTATGACCAAATCATGACCAAATCATGACCAAATCATGACCAAATCAAGTGTTATGCTTTGGTAGCCATAGTGATAGTCCTCCATCCTGTATCTATCCTGCAGTGGTACCCCTGCAGTAGCCATGGTAACATCCCTCCCTCCTGTATCTCTCCTATTGTTATATTCCATTCCTCTCACTTGGACCACCGCTGTAGTTTACTGTAGCAAACATCTGCAGTAAAGACACAAGTATATTCTTGTAACAGTAAAAGGTGCAATTTAGTGTGGGACAAATGAAAAAAAACAACAGAATGAAGAGGAGTGTGCAGACTGGAAAACAGGACTGTTGAATAACTGATACTTTAAAGATAAACCACTGAAAAAAAAAAAGAAAACAATGATCCTTTAGAAATGTCAGTAAATTACACTATAGGAACACATAGAATAGACACAAACTCTTACTCTCATGTTTCCTTCACAAGATCTTTTCTTCAAATAATTTTGGAGAGATCTATATGAGTCAGTTTTCATCCAGCTGTTATACATAATACAGTACACCACTGATTTACAAACAAAAAGGTACGTAAGCAGTTTATAGCTTTGTTTTTCATTATTTTTGGACATTTTAATGCCTATAATTGATAGTTGTAATTAAAGACATGAAAGCAGATTTGGGCAGAAAAAGATGGGAAACGAAATGCAACTAAGGTCCCTGGCAAGATGTGAACCAGAGATGTTGTTGAATACACTGGCGTGCCAAATAGACAGGAGGAATTGGTGGCAGTAAAATGATTCAATTACCTACTGATTTTCAGCAAACACACTGGTCCTTCTATAATTTAAATCATGTCCATAGCGATGCCCTTTTATTTTAAAGTAGATCTTTGAGTTTTTTCTATGTGAGGAACTTTTTGTCCATCTATTTTTGTGTGTGTGTGTGTGTGTGTGAAAAAGGAGTGTAAGTCAAAATGTTTCTGCTAATCAGACAGATGGAAACGTTCTAACACCAACATATAGGCCTATGTGGGAACCAATATGATGAAAAAATAAAAGCATCAGGAGAGCAAGACCCCATAAACGCTCATCAACTAGGCTATTGTAATGTCAGCTACAGGTAGGTACTGCTGTTGTCTTTCAGACATGTTTTTACACCGTATTTGTTTACATTTTGGCAAACAGGTGCCATTAAGAGTACACTGAATTAGCTATTAGCAGTTCCTGTTTGCAGTGTACCCATGGATATACAGAAAACTATCACTGGATTACTTTGATACAAAAGAAAAACTTTCTTCTCTCTCTCTTCTCTGGTTTCTAAGTGGATTTATGGAAGTTTATTGGTAATGGACATCAGATATAATCATATCCTTGGGAAGTGTAAGTCACATTGAATTATATCAATATGTGTTTCATGTCTGTGTGTTCAGATTTGTTATGACTCCAAGAAGGAGGACAGTTTATGACTCTTCTTCACCTCTTGCAGTATCTTTGCCTCACTTTCAACTCTCCGGCTGAATCTCCCATCTGAATGCTGCTTTAAAGTCATGAGGAATCACTGCTTACCACAAACTATTCAACACCTTAAGATCTCTGCTGGTACACCCCAAAGACATGACACCCCTGACAGAAAATGTTGTATGACATCATTATGACATCACATGCGACAACTGTAGGGAACACTACAACAATGAAACCCTGAACCAACTCCTCCAGAAAAGCTAGTGAGTGGACCTTTGAGTTGAGATTTCTTTGCCACACATGCTTTTCCAAAGGTCAAAAGCGAACTTGTTTGCTCAGTTGAGGTGGTTTATTGCTGTCCTATGTCCTATGTCTTCTATACATTTTATATGCAAACATGCACTTTAAAATGCCACAATGCAGTGTAAAATAGCTCAATCTTAAGTATTCAATCGGTTAGTGGATATAGACTGGCCCCAGTAGAGGAACAACCTGTAAATACAGACAGTACAAGCAAATATATGTTTACTGCTGCCTTCTAATCCTTCTCCTTCATTTTCTCTCATCCCTTCCACTTGCATACCCACTCAACATTTGTTTTTGTCTTTCATCATCCTCCTTATTTCTTGCCCTTAACACTACAGCATGTTCTGCTTTCTTTAAATAGACAAAAAGGTTCTGTGAGATCAGAGCAGAGTGAGACAAATCTAACTCAGAAAAACAACATCCAGTCATGAGACAGAGAGGATGAACAATCTTCCGTGAATGACAATAATTGGTTGAAATGCTCCGATTACTGTTAATAGCTTTAATAGCAGTACTGCTGCCATGGTTACCCTCTTGTTTATCTCCAAAAGATATCTTCTCTTTCTCTCTCAGAGCTCTTTTTTCCCTTTCATCTCACCCCTTGTTAATGCTGAGAGGTCTTCTGCTGATATAATATTCATATTGTAAGCTGCTCCAACTGCCTTGTATAATGTACTTTCACAATGAGACAAATCAACAGTCAAGTAACAAGTAAACTCAGATGTGCAAAAAAATAAAATAAAATAGTAAAGGCTACTAGTTGTACAGAGTGCTTAACAGTGCTATGCATTAAATCTCAAACAAGGGCCATGAGAAATTAGCTGGGTGAGTTACTCATCCTCCCCCATGCCTCATCTAGGTAAGCAAGAAATGGGTCCCGGAAAGCTGAGAATTTTTTAATTGAATTGGTTCTCAAGAACCTGAGTCTTTCCGTCTGTATGACTGAAATTATGTCCACCAACCATCCAAGCCAAGGAAGGGGGAGAGGATAATTTCCATTCCCTCAAAATGAGTCTTTTGGCGACACTCATCCCCAGCATCAAGTACTGTTGCATGCACAGAGTGAATTGTGAGCAGCTGAAGATGGCAAGTCCAGTTCGTTTATAGGCCTTTGAGTACCAATTGAATATTTTGGGCCAGAATCCAGTAAGTGAAGGGCAGAGCCAGAAAATGTGAGACAGTGCACCCTCTATCACTTCTTCCACACACATCTTTCACACAGTGATGAGACAGAAGGGTAAATCTTGTGCAACCTGGATTTAGAATAGTGAAGATGGTCAAAAACTTTGAACTGGATTAGCTGGTGTCAACTGTTAATGGAGCCAGACTGTATTAGAGACAGACTCTTATCCCATACAACTTCAGATAACTCAATGCACAAAGTACAACCATCAAACAAACATTCAAACTTAGAGACAAGATGCATGGAGTCAGGAGGGTTCTTTAAGATAAAAGATAGTCAAAAAATGTATGCGTCCCTGGAAGGGATTCAAAGTTACAAAGTTATCTTGGATTGGACGTAATTTGAGGGAGGCAGCTGAAATTTCTCTCTCAGCAGACTGAATGATATAAATTGTCTATCTACATAGAGGTCTTCAATATAAATTAGAACCTTCTCCCTACAGGTAGGTTTTGTCCTACCACAAGAAAAAAGTAAGGTAAAAAGGGGTGGTTGAAAAAAGTGTTTGTACAGATGTCTCTTGCAGACTCAGAACACTACTAAACTGGTTTAGAATTGAAATTGAATAGAAATGAGTCGGAAAGCCGACAGCAAAGTCTGACTTTACTTTTCATGTTATCAAACAAAGAGAAATGTCCTCCCTCCTCCTAGTAACTTCTTTGTCCTCCCTCATGGCAGGGTTGTACAGGTCTGATCAGTCTGATCGTCAGCTGTGATTGGCCACTGCAGTGTGACGTTGGGTTGTGTTTCTCCAAAAGTTGACTCTGGATCAACTTTCTCGCCGAAGGCCAGTATGGCACCACTACAGCCAAAACCCCTGCAGCCTAAACACACTACTTCAATGGGAGGAAATGGGAGGAAAATGCCACCACACCTGACTTGGTCTGAATACGGTATCTCCTTTGCAATCATTGTGACAGTGGCTGGAAAAAAGCTGTTGTGGAAATGTGCCTTGTAAATGGTGATGCTCTCTGGCCTGTGGGATCTAAGGCTGTATCCTGAGTCCTTCCACCTTAACAGAGAGTGATCTGGGTGGTGTCGATCACTGAGAATGCTCTGTGCTTTTCTCCTGCAGCACTGTGTGTAGAGCGTGTCCATGGAGGGGAGGTCAGAACCTATGATTCTCTCTGCAGTTCTGAGACTCATTGAAGACATGTCTTCTCAGACTGGGTGGTGTTTCCATCCCACACAGTGATGCTGTTGATGAGAATGCTTTCAGTGAGTCCTCTGTAGGCCTGGGTGAGGGGCTGACATCTGAGTCCGGCCTTCTTCAGCAGTCTGATGAAGTAAAGCTGCTGCTGTGCTTTCTTCCAATAGTAGTGTCTGAATACAGATAAACCCAATCTTCCTTCAGACTTGAGCTTTTGCAAATGGATTTCGAAAACCTGTGGTTCTTAAAATTCCAGAGGTAAAACAAGATTATGGAGGCCAATTCTTTAAAGAGGGCTGATGTGAGAAAAATGGGGAGATTTTGACAGCCCTGCTGGACTGAGCAGTGTAAAGGAAATATGGTTGACTTGTCGCCATTAGTAAAAATAGAACATATCATATATCAGTTTTATCCAGGATATAAATGATTCATCAAACACAAATCTATACAGTAACTCAAACATACATGGCCA
The DNA here is from genome assembly GCF_914725855.1 of Thunnus albacares. Taxonomy (NCBI): domain Eukaryota; kingdom Metazoa; phylum Chordata; class Actinopteri; order Scombriformes; family Scombridae; genus Thunnus; species Thunnus albacares. The sequence goes on from NC_058112.1 coordinate 1,325,400, forward strand.
CTAAACTTGGTGGAAAGCCTTCTGTGGGTCAAGGAATAAGATTGCTGCTCCACTGGCTCTCCAGTGATCAGCATATATAGTATTAAGGAGGCAGTGGGAGAGAGGGTTAAAAATAGGGAGACTCCTGTGTAAATTGGGAATGTTGGCAGGTATGGTAGTAGTGCAAGAACCACTGATAGTTCGCACGACATGGGAGAGGGGAAAACTTCCTAAGAGAACTTTGATATTTCCCGCACCATGGGGGGCAGGGAAATATGTTTCCTGTGAGGACACTGATAGTTCATACAACATAGGGGAGCAAAAGAAGGACACTGATAGGGCACAGACAGATAAGACAGAGCAGCACAGTGCAGCGATTCTTCTGGCAGCAGCACTGTGTGTGTGTGAACAGGAGAGTGAATGAAGAGGGGAAGCCCTGGTAGTGAGAAAGCCAGTGAATCAGATCAATAAAACGTTATTTTCTAATTGTTTCACAGTGGTTATGTTCTAGAGCACAAATAAACATGCCCACACCCCCACACACCTCCATTTCATCCAGTGGCGGTGGGCAGCATTGCCTGATTTGGTCTGAATACGGCCTTACTCTATGCAGTAATGCGCAGTAGGTACCTGTGCATGAATTAGTGCAGTATGTACCTGTGTGCATATGTTAAAGATGCAGTAAAACATATATTTTGTTAACATATATATGAAATAAAGAAAAACAAACACACACATACACATAAACCAAGGCTCTAGACAAGGTCTACACCACTCACTGAGTACAAATACAAATACTCACAGTATTTGTATACAAATACAAATACTCACAGTATGTGTATTTGTATCCATATTTGTTGAGGCAGCAAAATTATTTGTATTTGTATTTCTATTTGAATAAAAGTGGAAATAGGCGTAAAAATCATGATTTTAATTGTAGGATGTTAACAGTTAAAATAATAAGTGTAATAAAAGTAATAAGTGTTTATGAATAAACTATCTTACCCACACTGGGTCTCGATCTCAAATCTACCAGATCATAGACGATTGTGCTAACTACTGAGCTAAAGCTTAGTTCATAGCAAATGCACAGACGGACCTGCAAGTATTTATACACCCATAACACGGAGACAACACAGCGTGTAACGTGTAGGGAAGAACTTCAAAGGCAATTTTATGCTTTGCACTTTTCATTTTTTGCCTATTTTTTACAGCCTAACTTTGTGGAAAGGAAAAGGGGAACAACAGGTTATGGAGAGTCTCTTGAGAGCACTTTGTGTGTGTCAGTAGCTCAGCTTTATCTCTAGGGAACAACCCCAACTCTGGGAATGATGTCCAAATTAGGAAATGTGCGTCATGTAGCAGGTGGATGTGACTCCCCTAGTTGAGACCTAATGATAGACGTAACAGCGGAGCAGAGGAGAGAGACTGAAATAGTGATGTAACTGACCTGCATGCTGGTATTTGACCTTTTTTTTCTTCCCGAAAACAAATAATTTAAAAAAAGTTTTGTACAAAATAAATGTTTGTAAAAAACCCACTATTTATGCTTGCCAAATAACATATTTGGATTCTGCACCACCTCTAATACAGATATTTGTAGTGTGTTGAAAACATGCGAGCATAGAGGCAGAAAACTCAAATCGTATCCATTGAAACAGTCCCAATGTATGCGTTGTACCAAACTGATTTGTAGCCCAACCTATCCTGGAAATAACAATATATGGCATGCCAAGCTAAGCCATGTCGTGACCATGCCATAAGACTGTAAATAAAGGGAGTAAAAACCCAGATTGTCTGACTGCTGAGTGTTTCTTGCCCTGTCTTCTTGTGATTCTGAGTATAATGCTATTATTACAGATCAATTATTCCTCAGAACTACCAATATATAGTGAAAGATCAGAATTAGCCCTTATTAATGTCTGTTATTTAGATTTTAAAAATTATTTCACCATTTTGAGTGCCATTTAAAGCTTTACACTGCCAGACCATAAATCCCTTCACTCACAAAGGATTGGAGAGCTTAACATATGTGCTTGAGTGGGCAGTGAGCCTGGATGAAAATGACTTAGCAGGTGACTGAATCAGTCCTTAACCAACCCTCTGATGAGCTGTCACTGAAACACCATCATGAGGCCTTCCTGCAGCTGACTGCATGAACGCACACTTTCAGACTGTCTTTAGGGTTGCATCAGGTTTTCAAACTGGTAAAACATGAAGGCTACAGAAATATTACCTCCATCTCAATTGAGTAATAGCTACCAGCCAAGGTACCATCGGAGGAAACATGCAGTCTGGACCCAGTCAGAAGGAGTTAATTATGATCATTGCTAAGGTACAATACATTCAATCTGAGCATTACTGAGGTCTACGCACCATGGTAACTGCTGAGGAAGTAGAAGGACTCTGGTTTCCCCTATGCTCTACAACATGGACCTATCGCTGGTGACAGTAATTACTGATTGAATTAGAGATGGGATCAAACCACACTTCAGTGATCCTAAAAAGGAAATTACATGTCACACAAGTATTAGAAATACTAATTCATCTGTCATGCATCATCACACTAAGGCAATAATTTGTCCAGATATCAATGTGTACAAACCTTCATCACATTCATCAAGAAACTGGCTCTTTTTTGCCCCCGAAACAAATCATTGTTAAAATATTTGTATGAAACAAATATTTATGAAAAACACACTATTTGTATTTTGCTGAATAACATATTTATATTCGGGCACACCCCTAGTGCAGGTGATCATGTAAAACCTCCTACATGTTAGCATATAGTTCACAAAATGCTGTTGAAACAAAGGATATATGTAATCTAGACCTTAATACTTCTACCTCTATCTTTTCAATGAAATTTTGCCCAGTTTGAATAGATATTGGCAAGCCTAGACGTCTTTCCATCATTGTCATCTGTCACAAGGGGGGAACTGCCTACCATAATCAGTTCAAGCCAAGAGAACCCAAAACATAAAGTCCATTGAAGAGACGATTGCTGCAGAGTTTAGGGTCTTTGAAATGGTCATGTCATCTGAACAATTGAAGGTTATGATACTGTAACCCTAGTTAAGCACACCAATTACATGTGTCTCACACAGTATATAAGGCAGCGCTTCACTGCCGCTCTCATGCTAAAACCGCTTCAGGAGATGGTGCAGTAGCAGCAGGGTCCATAGGTAGAGGATTCTGCCTGTGCTTATAGAACTAGGGTTACAATATCATAATCTTTGTTCTATCTCACACAGTCTCTTCCCTCTACTGGACTCTATGGGTACAGTAGGTGGAGCCCAGTGAATGTTCACCCTGCTGTGACATCATCATCATCATCAGACTGCCTCATTGAGCCCGACCGGCTATAGGTTAGTCACCGCTGCCCACCTATTACTTCCTCTAACCTAAGCAGCTTCAGCAGAGCGGTAGGGTCCAGCGCTTCAATGCACCAAATGGGGGCCATGCGTTCAACATAACATGCCAATGCACATACTGGGCACAATAAATGCCTCTAGCTGAATAGTTCTCGACCTAAATGAACTCCTTATGTTCTTGGGAACAAAGGATGGGTTCAGTCAGAGAGTAACACTGCTGCAGTCACTATGAAGCAGCAAACAGCTGAGGTGAACTAACAGGGCACACAGTTCATTCACTCTCTTAGCTTAAGTCAGCACAAGCAGTAAAGCTGCTTGAATGACAACACCTTCAGAGAGTAGCACTCCAGAAGCTCATAGGAATAACTCACTGTGACCTCAACTACATGCCTATCGAGCCCGCCTCCTGGGACAGGGCCCCCCAGACTTGGGGGATGGACCAGGGCTGGGCTGCCAACATGTGGGTCATCTCTGCATGCCACTGCACCAAAGGGCGATCTGGGGCTATCACGATGACTGACTGCCGCTCTTGTCTCACTCTCTCCAGTAGAGGGGGAATGAGACAAAGAAGAGGAAAGGCACATTTGCAAATGTGTCCACCACCAGGGGTGGATCATCTTGTGGCGTCAGGGAGAACCAGAGCAGACAGTGGGTGTTGTTCCAACTGGCGAACAGGTCCACCTCTGCTTTCTTGTCCAAGTCTGCTGCACCACCTTGGGGTGCAACCCCCACTCATCTGCCAGAGAGCTGCCTCTTGACATGAGGTTGGTACCCCTGTTTTCTGGACCCAGAATGTGGGGGGCTCTCAGGGACAGGTGTTCTGAAGCCCACAACAACAGAGTCTCCGCCATCTTCAACAGGCCTGCGGATCAGACTCCTCCCTGCTTGCTGATGTAGGCAACGGTGGTGTGGTTATCTGTTCTCACCAACATGACTCCCCTGCACTCAAATCAGAAAGTTCTGGAGAACCAAGAGCACCGCCTGAAGTTCGAGGAGATTGTTCACAGAGGAGCGGGTAGAGATTGTGAGAAGAGGACCAGTCAAAGTTCTGACAGAATTTTCTTTTCCAAGGGGCCCAGATGGAAGGGCATTTCACATAAACCTTCAATTCAAATCCCTTCCTAATGGAGAGAAAATCCGAAGAAGCTGATTCATCTACTCTCCAAAGAGCAATGCTGTGTTCTGTTTTGCATGCAAGCTGTTTGGGTCAAAGAGTATAAAGCTGACAGAAACAGGCTACAGCGACTGGTCCAACATTAACATCTGCTTGAGGAGCCATGAAGGTAGCCCAGACCATACCCAGTGCATGTTGAAATGGAGGGAACTAGATATGCACCTGAGGAACACTCTAGCCATAGACCAGCAGGAGCTTGCCTTCATGGAGACAGAGAAGAAAAGATGGCGAGATGTCCTGAAATGCTTTTTCTCAATAACCCTGTCTCTAGCCACCAGAAATTTGCCTTTTAGGGGCTCTTTGCAATGTCTATATGAACCAGACAATGGCAAATTTTTGAAAGAGGTGGAGCTGCTAGCTCAATTTGATTCAGTTACAGAGAACCATGTGGCCAAAATTAAAGATGAGGCTTCCAGAACGCACTATCTTGGACAACAGACTCAAAATGAAATAATAGAGGTTGTCTTCTCCCAAACAGTCCAAACCATTGTGGCAAAAATCCAAGAAGTTAAATATTATGCCATCATCCTTCACTGCACCCCTGACATCAGCCACAAGGAGTAAATGTCTCTTGTTGTGCACATTGTTGAATTGTTGCCTAAGCCAGACATAAAAGAGTACTTCCTTGGATACATAAACATGATGGAAATGACAGGCCTCAACCTGTCGAATGTTGTTCTGGAAAAGTTGAGGGAACTCGTCCTTTGACGATTGCATTGATTTCCAGAAGGTACATGGGATGTGCAAGGAGGACCTGCGCAAACACTGCATCGATGTGGAGAAGACTCTCACAGATAAAGGCGAAGCTGATGTTGATGGACTGGAGATGATGCAGGGAGTCAGTACACACTATTAAATCTCTTGTAAAACATACTTTTAAAGATGTGTTTTTATGTGATGTTGTCTTTCACCATCTTTTATCATTTAGCAATCTTGGTTTTAATGATCTCCTTTTCTTTTCCTTTATCTTCTTTCTTTTCCTTTTCCATTGTATTTTTTAATGTTTTAATTTAAAAATGCATCGATTATTCATATGTGCTTTTGCTGTGTGTTTTGGTCATAAAGGCAATTTGTAAATAATGTTTATGACCATTTTGTCATACACAGTGTTCTCAAGGTTAAGAATAAGTTTCCATGCTCAAGGTTTCTCAATTAGATTTTTAGAAAAGGCGCTAAATATATCGCTCTTGTAATATAAAATTACACATACTGTTACAGATTTTATCTGTTTATGTACCTTTGATTTGAGAACCTTGAATTAATTTCACAAAATTATAGATGTTGAGTGGCCTGTCTTATGAATCACACTGGGGTTTTTTTGTATATTTTTACCATAAAACCAATATCAGCAATCTGCCAAATGTCAGTGGTTGACTTGTAGATGCAAGACTTTTACCAAAATGTGCTACATCCATGTGCAATATCTAAAAACCAGATTTTAAACAAGCTAAAGAGAGTTCTCTCTGTTAATGTTACTTATGTGTTGCATATTGGAAATATACTGACATCACTATTGATAATGCAGTACAAACACCCACACACACTGCCTGTTGTCCTGTACTGCATTGTGTGACTCAGCAGAAGTTAACTGTCTATGCGAGGACACTTGCGTGATGAAAACAGATCCTAACAAATACAATAAGCGTGTGTGAGAGAGAATTAGACAGTGTGTGTGTGTCGTGTCTGGTTGTGAGGATGGTGAAGAAATAGCATAATGCAGCAAAGGGCAATAAATCCTGCAGGATTAAAAAGGCTGCAGCTGTAATCCCTCGATATCCTCACTAAGACTAACACCTGTCTGCTGCAGGTCAACGTGTCGGTCATGTTTCCATTAATAACTCCTGCTGTACTGACAAGAGATCTTCTATCTTCAACATATGTCATGGTAATAAGCCATATTAGCCAAATATTAGCTTTACTGAGAGTGTTAGTGTCATGTACTGGGTTGATGGTTTTTCAGATCCTGATATTTTCTTTCTGGTACATTTCCTCTGCAAATGTCAATTAATACATCAGTTATACATCAAACCAAATCACCCGCTTTGAATGTTATCACTTGATTGAATTGGCATTATCAGTGGTTATCAGCCTCATAGATATGGGTTAGAAGGGGCCTGCTACACTTACTAGTAGGTTCAGAAGGGCGTTATCATCCATTTGTAAGGTGGAGTTTTTTTATTATTATGATTAAACTTTTATTTAACCAGGTGAATCCTGTTCAGATTACAAGATCTCTTTTTCAAGGGAGCCATGGCCAAGACAGCAAGCAAGCAGGCAAGCAAAGTTTATTTATATAGCACCTTTCACAGACACCAGTCATAAAATGCTTTGCAGTCAAAGAAATAAAATCAAATACAATCAAAATAAATAAAAAACAGACACCAGAAAAAATGTACAAGAAGAACAGACATAAGAGACAAATTAAAACATAAAATACCACATGCTACACAAATGCCTGTTTGGACAGATGGGTTTTTAGCTACTTTTTAGAAGAGTCCACAGTATCCAAGGACCTTAAGCTTATTGGGAGACTATTCCAAAGCTTAGGGGCTGCCGAATGGTAAGCATCTCCCTGAGTCTTAAAATGTGTCCACGGTACACTTAGAAACGCCTGTGGTGTACGGGTGCAGAAGGTCCGTAATATACTGTGGGGCCTGGCCATCTAGGGCACTACAAGTGAGCACTAAAATTGTAAAATGAATTCTAAAATTAACTGGAAGCCAGGGCAGTGAGGTTAACATAGGAGTTATATGTGACCATCTGTTGGATCATGTTAAGTAGCAACCTTGCAGTAGCATTTTGGACAGTTTGTAATTGGTGCAAGGAAGATTTATTAAGGCAGGTAAAAAGAGAATTACAGTAGTTCAAATATGATGAAATAAAAGCATGTATTAGCATCTCCATTTAATTTCTTGTCACAACAGACCAGAGTTTGGCTATGTTTCTCAGGTGAAAGAAACATGATCGAGTCAGTGTCTTAATGTGAGGTTCAAAACTCATGGATTCGTCAAAAATTACACCAAGATTACACAGAGAAGACCGAGAAGATGACGATAAGGTATCAAGGTTCTGCCTGATTGATGAGTGAAGGACCAGTAATCAGGACTTCAGTTTTATCTGCATTTAACTGCAGAAAAAAATTTGCCATCCAATTTCTAATTGTGTTTAAACAGTTGTTCAGTACAGAGAGTTTGTGAAGCTCATTAGGTTTAAGTGAAAAATACAACTGGATGTCATCAGTGTACAAATGGTAGGAGATGTTGCTGAAACTGCTGATAATCTGTCTTAGTGGCAGCATGTATATGAAGAATAAAATGGGTCCCAAGACTGATCCCTGGGGGACACCACATGACAAAGCTGCAGTGTCCGACACAGATTCACCTACAGAGAATGACAAAGACCTATCTGTGAGATACGAGGAGAACCACTCCAATGCAGTCCCAGAAATGTCCACCAGGTGATTTAGCCTGTGGATTAGAAAGTGGTGGTCCACAGTATCAAACGCTGCGCTAAGGTCCAATAAAACTAAAATGGAACAATCTCCAGCATCTGCAGCCATTAAAATATCATTTCAGACCTTAAGGAGAGTGGTGTCAGTGGAGTACAGTTTTCGGAATCCAGATTGAAATTTATCAAACACCCTGTGCAATTCCAGTGTATGAACAAGTTGCTTCTGAACAGCCTTTTCTAAAATTTTGGAAAAGAAAGGGAGTTTTGAAATGTACCTGTAGGTCTCTGACAGGTAGGGGTCCAGGTTTGATTTCTTCAACAAAGGTTGAACAATAACCTGCACTCAGGTGTGCTCTAATAGGATTTTGATCACAGAGCAGTAACTTTAGAGAAGTGGAAAGAATCTAATCACACTTTTTAAAGGAGTCTTCTAACAATTTTGTAATGTTGGTTGGGGAAAAATTTACAAAACTTACAAAAGACTTACATTCTTTAGAACATAACCACCATGAAACAATCAGAAAATAATTATTTCTCTCTTATTTCTCTCATTCACTCTACCATTGTTCCCTCTCCTCACTCAACCACTGCGCTGTTTCTCTCTCTCTTGCTCGGGAGAGAGAGACAGCACATAGAAACCATAGAAAAATTGACAGCCACAGCCTCATTTATGATACGGGTGCTTCTCATATGGCAAGAAGAATGTCAGAGAAAATACATTTATGGTCACTGACATAGGTCCTCAGAGCCAACAAATTCAATATCTGTACCATGTGTGAAAACAATGTCCAGAATGTGCCCACCAGTGTGTGTTGAGCCAGATACATGTTGGTTAAAATCGAAGGACTCAGTGAGATTAAAAAAGCATTTCACGTAATGTTATCAATATGAAGATTAAAATCTCCGACCCTTAGGACCTTGTCCAACTTTATGATAGATGAAAAAAAATCTGTAAAATCTGATAAAAAGGAGCCGATTAAGATTGGTCGTCGGTAAATTAAAATACAATAGATACAATTTAGCTGACCGACTGGATATTTGCAGCTCAAAAGAACAATGAGGCTCTGTGCTTACCATTTGGCATTTAAACTTGTCTTCAAAAACAACGGCAAGACCACCACCATGGCTCATCAGCCTTGGTGTACTGATAAAAGAGCAGTCTGCAGGGCAAAGCTCAATCAGATGGGAATAATCCATATTCTGCTGCCATGTTTCAATCAAGAACATAAAGTCTAAACTTTCACTACAAAATAAGTCATTCAGGATAAATGACTTATTTCCAATAGACCATGCATTGATCAGGGCCATCTTGACTGGGAAAGGATGAACAGCATCAGAGCAAGGAGATGCATGGGGCAGCTGGCAGAGGTTCCCAGTGCATGCACCACCTTTAAATATACTGTGTGGATGGTAGGCTCTGTCTGTAATAATGGTCTGTACAGGGAAAATGACTGGTGAGGGTGGCAATGACAAAGAAGGCTTATGGGGGGAGCTAGCAGGGGGGTCAGTACTCTGAGGTGAATAAGGAGACAGAAATGGAGGTTCCAGTGAGGGAGTGTGGAATGTAAATAGTCACGTGGAGAGGACTGTACAGCGTGCTGTAAATTAGCCGCTAGCATTCTGGTGCCCAGCCTGTTTAGGTGGACTCTATCAGTTTTGAAGAGGGGGGAAATGATTCCAGAACAGATTAAAATTGCCAATAAAGCCAATATTGTGAGCTGCACAGGTGGACTGCAGCCAGGTGTGGAGAGACTGAGGAGTCTGCTGAAGCGCCCTGATCCACCGGCAAATGTAATGATTGGACCAGAGATAAAGACTGCTGACTGAGGATGGGGTGTCCAGATGGGCGAGCGTTGTTGCAAGACAGCGACATCAGACCTGAGAGAGGACCTCTCCGCTGGCCCAAGGCAAGGAGGACCTCCAGAGCGTCTGGCCAGTGCCTCTTTCAACATCTTTATCTTGCAATGGGCAGAGGATACTCTTCCCCAAGATGATGGCCAATTTGACTTCACAGAGGAATGGTAATGTGTGTGAACACTGTTAGCTACTGGTGGAGAAGAGAGTGCAGTGTCACTAGGCGCTGCTTTTGGAGAGGGGTCCATACCGGGATCAGTCGGAACCACTGGAGAATCGGCAGGGTGAGCCAGAATGTCTTCTGACAGGATCACGTAGTGGTTGGAGAGAGTTAGGCAGGGTGGTGAGGCAGCCCTGTCCGAGTGCTTCTTACAGCTGCAGGCCATCACCAAGGCTGCAGACAAGTGGAGGGGTCCCACAGAACATTGGATGGCTGCACTGAGATTGGTGATCCATTTGGACTGCCCGGTAGCCACAACCATGAAGCTGCACAGGAGGGAGTCCTTCTGCAGTTCATCAGAAAGCTGTTGAATATCATCCTTAAGGTCGGTGATCTTTTTGTTTTTCTTTCTGGAGTAGCACACTGTCCTCAGGGTGTAAAGTTGGCATGATTGTAAAGTCCAAGAATAAAAAATAGCTTAAAACCCTCAGTAAAATTGACACTGGCTAGCCTAGCTGCCAGGCTAAAAACAAAACCTGGCTGGCAGGGTAACATAATGTAACTGCTTCCTTCCTAAGAAGGAAGCAGGAAACCATATGAAGCATACATGTAGCATCAGTTCAGACACAGCACTGAACCTGTGCCTCCATTAGCTGACTGGTATCAGCAGTCATGCTTCCCAATCACTAGTTCCCTCATCAGCTGCTTGTCTAATAACACCCAATCATGTTCACACATGTGTATGGTCGGTATAACCTGTCAGTAGGGTTATTTCACTGCAGATATTCTGACATGTCACAGTAGGGAAAGCACAAATTATAACTTGAATGATGGCTGAATTCCATTTAGCTGCATTGGTGTCCATTGACACCACACAGTCTTTACCTTGATATGATACAGATAAGCAGATAGCAGATGAGCATTTCAATATTAACTGTATTTCAGATGAAATCATGTATGCTGCTAAGACAGCTCAAAAGCAGGATGAACTGAGGTGATGCCAGCAGCGTGTCAGCATTGCCTCATCCTTATGCCAAATTAGGGTTAAAAAACTTGAATCGAATATTAAGCCCAGCCAGCCACCCATGAGTCACATTTTATATTAATGTGATGAACTGCACTTAAAATTAGCTTTCTACATGAAGTATGTACTGAGTATTTATACTACATTAATGCATGTGCATTAATGTAGTATAAATACTCAGTTTAGGTAGTAGGTCTGCAACAGTAGCTTTGTGACATCGTTGCATTCAATAAAATATTTTGCTCAGGGAAAGTGTCTAATTGAAGATTATTTTTAGAGGTACGGATGTGGCACAGCTGACAGTATGACTGAAAATCACCATAATTATATATATTCATATCATCTTCCAATACTAAAGGTGCCATATGAATAACAATATTGGGGAAATTAGCAACAAAAAGAGCCATAGTTTTTTGAAAATATAAGGCCTTTGCCTACATTAGGTCGCAAGAGCAAGACAGACTTCCTCATATTTTCTTATCTTCAGTTTTGACTGAAGTGTTTTCTTAATGAGATTCATCTATTTTTTGTAAAAAACAAAAAAATAAATAAAAAATTGCTCCATTGTACGTTCATTTTGGCGTCTGAATAAATGCTGCTAACCTCAATCTTGATACCCTTGCTAGTATCACAGCACTCTCGTTTCACACAAACACTTGAAATGCTTTTATGACCCCCAGGAGAGCCCAGACTCAGAATTTGAGAACAACAGATCTAGATAATGTTCAAAGTTCGAAAATATAGATTTTAACGGGGCACTATATTGATTTTACACATGAAGATTATTACTCATGGTTAGCTCTACTCAGTATGTGAAAACAGTTGTATAATCTCTTCTGTGGCTTTGGATAAGTAACCTTGATGATGTCATAGTGCTGTCATCACAGTTTTTGTATCTTGGCTTGGACATAGAGACAAGGATAAATATATGTTACTATAGCTCAAAGAGCTTGATGCTGGCATTTAAGACAGACAGACAGGATGTTCCACTTTTGTTTTTATCTGTGCTTTCAGGTGAAAAGTAATGTTTGTGTCAGTGAGTGTATGGAAATATTAGTTGATTAGTGACAAGTTTGTACCTTAGGTTGAATTAAGCAATTTCCTTTGCTTTGTATAAAAGTCAGGCCAGACTGACTGACAGATCATCAAGACAAAACTTAAAACCATTACACGGCAGATTCATTTCAGAGAACCAGGAGAGAGTGTTTATGAAAACAAAAAGCATCAGTCTGTTACAGTCTGTTCAGTCTGTAATTGCGGAGCCTTTAAATTCACAAAAACACACAGCAGCTGTGTGTATATGTGTGTGTGTCAGCCTGTGTGTGAGAGCAATCAAACAGCTTGTCAGCATCTCTGTCTGAGATGCAGCTGACTGTTGCTGCTGGCTGGAGCACACTTGTTCCATCAGCTGGAACAATTTCGGTATGCACCTCTTCTCACAACCCCACTCCTCAGACAGACAGCTGCCGTTGTTTACACGCGGACGTGCACACACACACACACACACAAACACACACACACAAACAAACACTGCTTCTCTCTTTTACCTTTACAGCCACAAGCATCTTGTCCTTGGTGGGGCTCAGATTGTAACATTCAGCCAGGAAGACCTTGCCAAAGGCTCCCTCTCCAAGCTCCCTCTTCAAAATAATGTCCCTCCGTTTAATATGCTGAACATCTGAAAGAGACAGAGAGAGACTGAGTTAACTTCACAATATCACAATGCTTAAAATCTCACACAGCAAGTCTACAGTTTTTTGGAGACTAGAACAGAATGTTCAGAACTTGTTGACCCCCCCCAATTTCCAATTTCTGTGTGTGTGTGTTACTGCCAACAGGTGACTGCCCTCTGTTTCTAAGTGTTAATGACAACATTAATCCTGGCTATTTGTAACTGCACTAATCAGCCTGTATGGTATGTATACACCCACTCACACACACACACACAAACATATACACCTCACCACACACTGTGGTGTGTCTAGTGTGTGTGTGCAAACATTGCACAGTGCGAATATCCTAAGTTGCACACCATCTTGAATATGGGTGAATTACTTTAAGTGTGTGTGAAGTGTGTCTATGTTATGTTTCCATGACAACCACCCTTCCAGTCTTTCATTTGTCTATTTGAAGACAAGACTTTTATGCAAATAAAACAAGAGTATGACGGATGTCTTAATAACATAATTGAATACATAAATAAATAAGACCATATGAATAACTACAGACACAATATATAAGACAATCATAAAATTGTGAAAAAATACAACAAATTTTGAGTGAGCATTTTCATTTATATTGGAATGCCTTTAAGTATTAAATACTGTACGTCTTTGTGTGTCAGAGACAAACATAACTAGTTATGTGATTGTCTATTGTTTTGGTCTAAGTGAGACAACCAACTCTGCAAAAACTCTGCATCATAAAGATGGTTTCCATTCATGGCATCTGGTTATAGGATATGGATAAGGTTAGGAAACTAATTCACCTGGTGTCATTTAAAACATACTTCTGGTATATAATATTAATAATAAAATACACAAAAGAAAAAAAAATACTGGTTAAGATGAGATTAAATTGCCCTCTAGCATTAAAGTTGAATGTGGTACCTCCACGCTTCATACTACAGCATTCCACTTTCTGCACTGGCCATAATCTTGGCATTTGTGCTGAAGAATCTTACAATATGATGTAATTTCTAGAGAGACTGATGGGTCGCCACTCAACAAAAATGTCTTTGAAAAGATGATTTATATTAGATAATCATTTGTCTGATATACAGCAGTTTATTTAAAAAACAAACAAACACATTTCTCATTTGTAAAAAACTGATAATTTAAGGAGTATGAGGGGCTTATTTAACAGTTTACTGAAGTGCATATAATCTGGGATCTTTTCACAAAGAAGATTTAATCTTGTGTAAAACTGTCTGGGTTTTTGGTGAGAAAATGGGTGAGCCAAATTTCAACCAAACCTAAAAGGATTAAACATTGTCAGCTTTTTTCACAACTTTTTAGGTTCAATGATGGATATGATGTATGGAACACATATAACCATTACTGTAAAAGAATGTCAGTAGGGATAGTAGGGATGTGCAGAGGGCCCAGTATTTGTATTTGTATCTGTATTTGTTGAGGCAGTAAAATTATTTGTATTTGTATTTGTATTCGATTAAAACTGGAAAAAGGCTTAAAAATCCTGTTTATGTTTTATTATATTATGAAGGAGTTCCCCACACTGGGTCTTGAACTGGAGTCTCCCAGATCATAGACGACTGCGCTGACTGCTGAGCTAAAACTTTACTTTTTGAAACCTACTGATAGACGTAACAGTGGAGCAGAGGAGAGAGACTGAGATAGTGATGTGACCGACCTGTGCACTGATATTTGACGTTTTTGTTTTTTTTTTCTTCCCAAATACAAATTTAAAAAAAAATATTTGTATGAAACAAATATCCGTAAAAAAAAAACAAAAAACAAAAAAACACTATTTGTGCTTTGCCGAATGATGTATTTGTATTCGGGCACCCCCCTATTAGGTAGATGTGTTTTCTGCTTCCAAATCCAACCCAGCTCTGAACCTGAGGACAACCAACAATTTGTTTAACCCCCCCCCAAAGAAAGGAGAAAGGACCGCTCTCACCATGAACTCCATCAGCAGACTAAAGCTTGATTTATGGTAACTCAGAATTGGTTCTCACAACATGTTGTCCGACCACGTAGGAAATCAGATATGTCTATAGTTGTTCCAAATAGCTTCACTCAAAGGCAGAGAGAAAAGCTGACCACCACAGAGAGTAGAGGGGGACGGGGGAGATGCGATATCGTTTAAATACAGGGATAATGGCGCATATTTTCAGACAGTCTCTCCTGGAAGAGATTCATAGTGCTGAGCATAGTGTTGCACATGAAAAGTTACAGAAATAGTTGTGTTGTGACAAAAAAATGAGAGCTGAGAGAGAAGTTGAAACCCTGACTCCTTTCTCTCCTCCACACAGATGGCCGATCACTGCGTGAAGTAAGTGTGAATGTCGGCTTGTGCTTTTCAGAAAGTTACAGAAATGGCTGTGCCTGCTGTCAGAAAGGTGCAAGGGGAGGGGTTTTAATGGGCATTTCCACCATCCAACAACCATGTCTGAAGGAGTATACAGCCACCTTAGCTCAAACAGGATGTGCTCATCAGCCTCTTCATCACTGGATTAGCTCAACAGACTTCATACTGCTGATCTGAGTTTCCTGAGCTTCCCTCCCTCATCTCAGATCAAGTTCATGAATCAACACCATCCATTATGTCTACTCTTCACAGAGCTGCTGAACCACTACAGAACACCTTTTGCACAAACATATTTGACAGCTTCATAAAGACAAAAGCATATGTCTGCAGCATTGACTGATGGTCTCTGGGTGATTGTTGCTTTATTGAAAAGGCTTTGTTTCACTCTCTGGTTGACTGCCTTTGTGTCCAAATAAGATAAATAGTGGATGGTGGTGAGACAAAACAAAAAAAAAGTATTAAATCTTAGAAAAAATGTTTTAATGTCTACATGTGAACTTTAACTGATAGTGACAAAGTCACAGTTTGACCGACATCAACATTGCACATATTACTGTGCATAATTCCCTGTAAGTATAAAACAGTTTATTATGTTTATTTCTGTCTTTTCACCAGATCATTTATTTACATTTTCATTTAGCAGACATTTTTATCCAAAGCAACGCACATCTGAGAGCTGGTACAACACAAGGATCTAGTCAGGAGTTGCAGTAATCAATGCGTGATATTACAAGAGCTTGGACCAGGAGTTGTATGCATGCTCAGACAGGTATCTTCCTGATATTGTACAGGGCAAATTGACACAACCAAGTAATTGAGGCCACGTGAACCTTAAGGGTTAGTTGGTCATCAATCATGACACCCAAGTTTTGGGCAGCCTTTGGGTTGGTGATGAGTTGGGTTCAGCTGGATACTGATCTTTTGTCGTACAGAGGGACTGGCTGGGATGACAAGGAGTTCGGTTTTGGACAGTTTAAGTTGAAGGTGGCATTCTTTCATCCATGCCGATATGTTGATATGTTGTACATGTTGTTCTCAGACTTGGTTAAAGACTGTGCGCTCAAGTATTTTTAATAGTAAGGGCAGGAGTGAAACCGTTTTGTAGTTTTCAGCCTGGGCTGGGTTGATTTAGTTATGAACAGTATTCCTTTGTCCTGATTTCCACATTGCATTTAAACAAAAATCATAATTGCGACAATACTGAGTCATATCTCATTGGACATTTGTAAATGCCACCTTTTGGTTACATATGCATGAGAAATTTTGCACCATGAGGGCATTATTTTCACATTAAAGTAAGGGAAACTCTGTGGTGAAAATCTCAAGCTGTGTCTAAAATCCATACTACATACTTATTCTATACGGTATGTGCTACATGCTAATCGTCATAGTGCTGTTTTAGCATTTATATATTGCAGTGTGTATTCATTTCAAATAAAATGCAAATAATTCAGCAAAATTATTAAACACATACCTTTTGACTGCTTTATGTCTAATGACTTTTACACAGTTATCAGACTTGGAAATCATGTTTATTTCTCTTTTATTTTGCCTGCCGGAAAATAAAAAGCAGAAAACAAGCCTCCAGTGGTCTGGAGAGGCCCAAACTAATCCAAAACACTGTTAATATTTCATAATCAGGTTAGGACTGTGCTTTGAGTGAAACATATTGCCGCTAAGCCCCAAAATGATAAATGTATTAATTAGTCTGATCATTAATCTCATCATGAACAACAAACTGTATTCAGTTCAGCTCCCCACAGGACAACAGCAGGAGTGTGTTTCATGAGTCAGGGACCTAGAGGGACATCTCATTAGGGGCATTTGTCACTTTTGTACAACAATTTAAAGACACAAACCAGTTAGTCCTAGTTGCATTTGGAGCAAGATCTCTAAGCATGTAAACACTGAAAATTATATTGCAGGGTGGATGGAGGACAGGGAAAAGGACAGGCGAGTGGGTTAATTACTGCACTTTACCAACATGGCTTATGTAATGAAATAATTGCCTTGGGAGGTGCTGTCACCCCTGGCATTCAGGCTTCACAGCTCTCAGAACTCTATATGAATAATTGCTGATGAAAAAGTGGGACCCTGAATGCATAATGCTTTAATATGTATCCTCACCTACTTTGCTGTATGTCTTACAACTAAAATTCTAATGCTTGATTTTCAAACAGACACTCACTGGTGGTGACTATTGGTCTGTAGAGAGTCTGTGTTAGTGGTTAACTGTTCCTTAAATCCCAGAGAAACATGCATGTTATGAAGTGAACATAGATTCTATCAAATTGGAATGACGCTTCAAGACACCGGGGTAGAGCAGCGATTTTAAAAGTGTGGGGGCTCTAGGGGTGGGACATGAGCACCGTAACCCCCCACCTTCGACCCCTGTTCCAGTCTTCACAATATGCCAAATCAAAATGAATGCCATGCATTTATACATTTTTTTCTACTACAATAGTTGTAACCACTGCTTCAGCTTTCCATAAAATAATTACTGAGATCATGAGTGTAACAACTCAGGAGAATTTATTTAGAGTCTGGTAGCAATTTACTACTTACATCCAGTTGGAGCATAGCCATGGGTATTATACTTCAGATAACCACAGAGTATCCTTATTCTACTTCCTTACATACCTTATAGACATGAAATTAAAGGAAACTTACACCTCCATTAAAATGAAATGGATAGTTATAGATGCAAAACAAATTCAACCCTGATAACAAATCAGTATCTCCAAATAATTGGCTTAATAACATTAACAATTACAAGTTCAACCTGGAAATGTTGCCCTTAAAACTTGAAGAGTCCTTTCTGAGTCCATGGACTTGTAAAACCAAAACAGTCTTTGGTTGAATTCCTACTAACAGTCTTTAGTAGGAATCCAAAGGGGTCCTTTAATTGTATTTAATTGGTAAATTAAATACCAAAAGTTGTCCAGGGGGGTTTGTAGCAGCAGCCATAAGTTCCTGTCCAACAGCCACGGGGAAGAAGCTGTCCCTCTTCATCTGAAGTCCACTTCAAAGCTAACAGGAGAATATCACATAAACAGGTGATTTTAGGCTAGTGGGTGCAGAGAGTGAGCTCTCATAGGCTAACTGCAACAGCTACAACCATCTGAGCCCTTTTTAAGCTCAGTAATAAACAGTAATGTTACTGTGCTCTGGGTTTAGTACACAATACAAATTATATGATGTTGAACTGTATGATAAGTGATGATAAGTGCAGCTATATATCAGCTGTAAATCAACATATTTCTTCGATTATCATGACAAACGTTTATTGCCCCGAGCAACCATTACCACAACTTCTGTGTCGACTGAAACTAGTGTTGATGGGATGGATAAGTCGCTCATAGTGTCATTATACCAGACAATCAGAAATCTCCACCTACCAAAGTCTTGGGATTTCTAAATGCACGGTAGTTGCTTGAATTGCGGTGAGAACAGCCATTGCCCCTTACATTTTGTCAAGGACATGCCTTACCAGAAATGATGCTTTCCCCCATTCTCCTCCTTAGTGAACTGCATGTCACTGCCCCAATATGAAGGGCCACCCTAAAAACCTCTCCCTCTCAATAATCACAATGTCACAATTTTAAACAACTTTCTTACTGTAGGCGAAAATATCTCCCAAAAGCAAATGAAGACATCACAAGCTTTCTACAGAATAATCAAAGTTAAGTAAAGTTTAGCAATAAGAATGATCTGTATTCAACCAAAACATGTATCACCTTATTAGGAAAAAACAAAATTAACATCATCCCTTCCTCTCCCCTTTCCTTTGTATCATGAGCTATTAGTCAAAGTTATTATTGTATATGGGTCATTATGACAAGAACATTATTTAGAGGATAAATTAGTCACAGCCTGTCCAACTTATTTACCCCAAAAATATCCCTACCAAAGTTAAAACCATACCTATGCTCTTGGATAAGTAAGATTATGATATTGTGTGTACAAAATGAAAATGTTGCCCTGTTGGTTGCACTGGAGAAAAAACTCATGCAGTGCCCAGAATGGAAAGGGTACATCCTCTGGGAAGAATGAATGTGCTTAATCACAATCCTCTGATTAGATTTTGATATTTCTTGTGTACAACCAAAAATGTACTGTATGGTGGTGCTAGATGAAAGGTTAGGGTGTTACCGTAATTATGACGATTCATCCTTGAGCAACCAAGAGTAACATATAAAATTTCAAATGGCCGGGTCAACCATTGTCACAATGCTTAGGCCCTGTTGGTTGCAGATCGAAATATGCAATTCAAGCAGAATATCTGTTAGTTTTATGATTTATTCTATCAATGAGTTCCATAGTGTCTTAGCAGTGCACTGTTATATGCACCTCACAGGCAGAGGCTCAAACAATAGGTGCAATATAGTCTCTCCTGTGTGGAGTTTGCATGTTTTCATCCCTGTTCTCTTGATTTATTTCTCACAGCAAGGAGGGTTGGCGAGTTTATATTCCAAAGAAATGTGTGTGTGATGGTCTGTATACTGTATCTGGGTTAGTGTGTTGAGAGAGTATAACTCACTGGATGGAGGGCATGTGCTGAGCCCTGTCACAACATGCATGAAACCTAGCCTGAAACCAGCTCCAGTTTAAAAATGTTGTGCTGTGACTTCTAACTTTGAACAGTCTGTCAAAGTCTTTTCAGCTTTAACTTGTACTACTACTATTCTAGCTGGCAGTGAAGTGTGCATGGTTGAATGGCTTTAGTACAGTGTGGGGTGGGCACACATGCCTGCACTCATACACTAAAGTAACATGTATGTATGTACAATAAATGAGCAAAGACACACAAACGAACACACATCTTTCACTTTACACTCACCCACAAACACCCACCCACACACACACACACACACACACACACACACACACACACACACACACACAAGGGTTAGCTGAATGAGTTGACCGTTCCGCCACTGGGTTGCAATTAGCAAGACTGTAATGAGCTCTGGGACTCATATCATCCAGCACCATGCATATAGCTGCTATAGAGGCTGGGAGGGAGGAGCAGAGAAAACTGCACTAGAAAAGGACCTTTCAATCATTTCAATACTTTACTTGAAGTGGTGATTTTGGTGCATTGTAAGCACATCGCGGGTGAATGGGGATTATTTAAATCACATCATAATAGAAGAAACAATGTGCAGAGACTTTTACCATAATAGCACAACAATATAGTTAATGGCCTGATATTATTGTAATGTAAAGGTAACACTTTAGTGAATTTAATGTATAGCTTTCTCTAATGTTGTGCTTATGAAAAGCCAATTAGTCTAGCAGCTCTGAATTTATTTGTTGGCATAAAAAATACTGGTAAATTATTTTTCTTTCTTTCTTTATCTTATACTTTGTGTGAAGAAAAGCAGATAATTGAAAAACCTGTACAGCAACATAAAGACAGTTTAATACATCCATTTTGGAATGTTACAAAAGCTCTAATAGATATTTCAGGACTTTATCTAAAGAACGGAACTATGCCACTGCACCATTTTCCCTTTCCAAAATAAATGCATATTCTAGTGCAGTCCTTTTGTGAAAGTTTACTGAAGTCCAAGCAGCCTTTACATTAAGTACCAGCTGTGTCCATCAGTTCAGAGGTTGTGGGATTAGGTCTATTAATTCCATCATCTCTTGGCGTCTATTGCATATTGGATAATATCTGCTGCACACAATTTACAACCAATGCTGATCCAGTGCCAACACAGGAAGTAGAGTGCACTTTATGTAGAAAGAAGAAAGTCAGGGTGTTGGAGGTTCGGGTGGTGGATGGAGTGTAGTGCCAGTGTTTCAAACTTGAGACTGACTTTTGCATCTTGACCCAGAGCAACAACAACCTGTCATCATCAACGGTAACCACAATCTTTCTCTGACTTTAATGATGCATTTTAGTTGCCATAATTAACCTCTGTCATGGTTCATTTGCCATGCTTTAAATTGTTGACATCACACACTCAATAAAACCCTGCCCTTGAGCCTAATCCAGGATTTTGCTAAATCGTCCAATATCAGCATTGCAGGGTTTGAATGTTGACACCGGATTGGCAATGATGGTAGTGATGGTAAAATTGTTATGTCTGTCACACTGGTCTGTGCTTTCTTAAATAAGAAAACATTACATTGTACATCAGGTATTCATTATTTTTCTATCTTGAAGATGGATGAAGATGGATTAATGATCCTAAGCACATAAGAGGAAAACATTGAGTAGAGACATAGACACACACACATTCACACACACACACACACACATGCACACGCACGCATGCACACATGCATGCAGGCACACACACAGTGCACCAGTGGAAATATATAGCTAGTGATAATAACGCAAGGTGACTCTTGTGATTGATCAGCATCACCACTGGTAATGGTATCAGAAGTGTGTGGGTGTATGTGTGTGTGTGTGTATGCTGTGGGGAAGGGGTGTTGGTCTGTGTTTGTGTATGCACCTGTGTGTGTGTGTGTGTGTGTGTGTGTGTGTTGTCTCCCAGGGGATGTGCTGACATTTATGTGGCTGTAAAGGCGAGAAGCGATTTGCTCTGCTGCTATGGCAGAATACTATGTTCAATGGAGACACACAGAGGGTGTAGAGACTACTGGAATAAAAGACAGAAAGAGAGATAGAAGAGAAGAGAGAAGAGGGAGAAACAGGAAGAGAAAGAGAGAAACAGAGACATGCAGAAGTTACAAGAAGAGTGACATAAGAGAGAAGGAGAAGGTGAATGCTAACAAAAATATAATTTTATTTTAATTTATAAGAGCTGTAGATGCCCATTTAGCAGATGAAAGAAAGCTTCTATGAGAAAATACATTGTCAGATTTTTACCATGTTAACCTAAAAGCAGCCAGAAGTCCACATCAGTGTCTATCTCACAGAGCCATGCTCCAGCCAATCAGTTGACATGTCAACAACTATGAGCAGCCAGACCATCAGACAGGATGGAAACAAACCAAAAGTTATCTAAACCACTTTATTTGGAAGGTAAACTGTTAGTGCGCTTGAAATGTTGTTGTTGTAATAATCCTTATTGTAACCAACAGTTTGGGTAAGAAATCTACCATTCACTTTTGTTTTCTGCTCAAAATAAGTTTATCTGACCTGGAGGTTTGTTTCCATCCTGACTGCTCATGTTTCTTGTCCTGTCTGACTTCTTTTAGTCATGTTGCTGCATTATCAGTTCTCAGCAATGACTTTGATGAGTACACTGTTATAACTGAGTTTGCTGACTGACCATTAGCAAGCTTGTTAGCTTGGTGAGCTTTGTTTTCCATCTTCAGTAAATTTTTATTGACTGAAATGGTGTGAAATGGTGAACAAAATGCCAGAGGGAAGTAAACAGAACTGTTAAAAGAAAATAGAAAGAAGCTCAGGGAGCTACTGTGGCTTGACCACAACAACTGCCTAATCACAGCAACTCTGGGAGGCTGTTGTACGAGAAGGATTTTTTTCCTCACCTTTGGGATGTCTCTGGGATTTTTTAACAATGAGTTTATGTCATGATCAACAGTTTGACTTATTTCAAGTTGTTTCAGAAATATCATGTTCTGTTTGGTTACGTTGGGATGCTGTGGAGAAGACGGAGGCATTTGAGAATGGAACACATTTGCCTTATGAAGACCCAGTGAGACTGAAATGTTGTCTTTTTCAGTCAGTAATAAAAAGACATTGAGAGCTACAATTCAGTGTGTGGACACATTAAGTACCAGCTGTTCCAACAGAACACTGTGCCATTGTTGATGAGTTCATCACTGACTCACCCAGAATCCATGAATGAATTGATTTAAAATGTAGAATTCTGCTGTCATGATGCTGGCGTGACCCGGCCTTTAATTTGTCACTTTGAACAAATCCACTGATTATAAGCACTCCATTCAAATTAACTAAATTCAGTGCAGTATTTCACTGTCATAAATGATATTCTGAGGAGCTGAAACTGAACCACTGTACCATACAGCCAATTTGTCTCTTTTTTTTGTGAAAGAGCATGGGCTGTAAAATGCAAATTATGTGCTGGAGTTGTGAATAAAAAGAGGATTACCTTCCTCTACTGCAAAGTGCATTATGGGACTGCAGTGTTCTTCATGTCAGAAGCTTAGCAAAGAGTTTCAGGTAACAAAACCAATAAGGTTGAACTTATATTTAAAGTGTTTTTGTTTTTGTTTTTAACACTTTTTAATTATATTTAAATGTCTTTTTATATTGCCTTTTGTTGCTTTTACATTGTCTTGATGCCTTTTATGTTTCATGTAAAGCACTTTGAATCACCTTGTGCTGTACAAATAAACTTGTCTTGCCTTTTTCCATTCATGGTAAATACGTCACTCAGAGTAAAAGTGAGAATTTAACCCCATTATCATGGTTGAAGGTAAATATGCCACCACATCCACTTGCCTGATTTGTACACTTCTACTTCACACCTCACTATATAAATATGAACCTTTGGCCTGTTTCTAGTTGTGTCTATCTTCTGTGGCAAGACGCACATTTCTTTGACCTTTTCTGCAGACAGAAAGTTATTTGAATTTTAAAATGATGTGGTCTATTTTGACAGTATATTGGTGAACAGTGCTGCTTTTTCTGCTGAAAAACAAGTTAGTGTACATAGGTTTTTGATATGTTGGTATGCACATTCACACCTGTAGTTTGGTTGATCTAGTCTGGACCAGTGAGGATTATACATTGGACTTTTTCATGTCAGCGCTGACTTATTATAAATGAACCAAGAGCTGTAAGCACAAAATCACATGTTGCTGCTGAACTAAACTGTCATTTGTTGCACAGTTCTGTTGACTGTCATCAGCATCATCAGCACTACATGATCTCATGAGAGAAATCAAAACACAGTTTATTCCAGAGGCTGACAGCAGTTCATGCTGCACTTTACTGTAGCTTATGTGTTTATTTATGTTATCTGGTGTCTGTATCTGGTGAGAGCTCATGTAGAAATAAGTGATTATTAGTTGAGACAGAAGTCAGTATGGCCCCTGCAACAACGTCTATACAGACGACAACTCTGTGATACATTCTCTTCGATGCCTAGATCAGAGACAATCAAGAGATGGTCTTAGTTTTTGCAAGCCAATGAGTCTGACATTCATCATATTAAAGGAACAGACAATGTGCGCTGTCACGAGCTTCAAGTACTATGCTGTGTTGATCCCTGGATTTACTGTACTGTACAAGTCATACTGCCTTGCTTTGACCTACTCTTCCTGTGCCTTTCCTCTTAATTTGTTTTTCTGGTAGCAGAGTTGTTGAGGCTAATAATAATAATAATAATAATAAAAATAATAATAATAATAATAATAATAATAATAATAATAATAATAGTAAACTGTTTACAAAGGACTTTTCAAAACATAGTTACAAAGTGCTTTACATGGTGGAACCAGGATTAAAATATTTTGCGGAAAATTAAAATAAAATATCCTTCATATAAAATAAAATAAAATAAAAACAACAGTAGTAATAAAACAGATGAGATGTGTTGAAAATGAAACAGTGGGCTATCAATTAAAGAAAGACATTTTAAAAAGATAACTTTTGAGAAGTGATTTAAAAGATGTCACTGATTCTGCAGCTTCAGATCCTCAGGCAGGAAGTTTTAGAGCTGAGGGGCCTTGATTGCAAAAGCAGCGTCACCTTTAGACTTGATCTGTGATTCAGGAACAGCCAGAAGGGTCCTGCATGAAGAGCTGAGGCTGTGCTCCAACTAACAGGGGAGTAATAACTCAGCAGTGTAACTGGGAGCTAAACCATTAAGTGCCAAAAAGTAATCAGTAAAATCTGAAAATCAATTCTAAAACTGAGTGGTAACCAGTGAAGAGAGGCTAAAACAGGAATGATATGATCTTGTCTTCTAGTATTTGTTAGAAGCTGTGCAGTTGCGTTTTGTATCAGCTGAAGGCGTTTTTCGGCTTAACCCTGGATACAGTGAATTACAATAATCCAACCGAGATTAAATAAGCATGTATGACCTTCTCAAGATCATGTTGAGAGAGAAACTTTTTTTGGAGATGCTCCTCAGTTGATAAAACATGACTGAATGATTCTGTAATTTGTTTTTCAAATGTAAGGTCATTGTTATATATTACACCCAGGTTTCTGGCTGTAGGTTTGACATTTGTAGACAGGAAGTCAAGATCTTTCTGTAAAATTTGTGAGGACTTTGGAGGACCAAAAATAATGATTTTCATTTAGGTGGAGAAGGTTTTGAGACATCCAGCACTTTATCTCTGATACACAAGGTAATATGATGAAAGTTGTAAGAGATATAATGTGTGTGTCATATGTGTAAAAATGGTATTGAATATTGTGTTTATACATGATATGTCCCAGTGGCAGTATTTATATACATGACAGGAGCATGCCATGGATAGAGCCCTGGGGAACACCACAGGGCAGCAGGGCTGCCAAAGAGTTCTGTTTGCTAAGTAAGATTTGAACCAGTTTAGGGCAGTGTTCCTGGTGCCAACTTATTTTTCAAGGTGGTCCAATAGAATAGAAGGATCAACTGTTAAAAGTAAAAGCTGAGCTGAGATTGAGAATAATAATAAATTATTATTATAATTAAAATCAAACAATTTCCAGCATCGACTGAAAGTAAGATTAACTTGTTTATGGGGGCAGTTTCTGTATTATGACGTGACTGGAAACCTGACTGAAATTAACAAAGATGTTATGATTATTCATAAAGGAAAAAAAAACAACTTCAAATAAACAACCTTCTCCTTTGCTCTAAAATTTTTAAAATCTAGAGGATCAAGGCTATGGATGCAGGAAACAACAGACAAGGGAGTAGGTGGTATATACATTTCCCCCTTACAATTCAATTAAGTGATTATTTTTTATGTTTATTTGGGTTGGTATACATGCTGGCTTATGACACAAAAATAATGACAAACTGACAGAAACAAGGCAAAGACAAGGTATGCACTGTTACCTTTGGACAGAGTAGACTTTCTGTTTCACTCTCTTTTTGTGCTAAGCCAAGCTAACTTGCTGCTGGCTGTAGCCTTATATTTAATGGACAGATATAAGAGTGGTATAAAACATCTAATCTGACTCTCAGCAAGAAAGTGCAGAAGCGTATATACCAAAAATGTTGATCTATTTCTTTAAGGCTCTGTAATACCCGAAAGTGGCACACTGTAATTAATGTGCATGACTCGGTGACTTGCAGTGCTGGTTGGTAACATGTGACCAAGCCGGGAACAAGCTAGTTCTAGTCACTGTCAATACAGTAGATTGTTCCTGTTGTCTGTCTACTGTGCCACTCATTCCCTCCTGGCATTTTGTTCTGAGGACTGTACACCATTTTGTTCAATGAAGAGTTATTGAAGGGAGAAATAAGCAAGCTAGTTAGCCCGGTGTCATAATTATCTGTGGACCATTCTTGTTTTATGGAGCAGTTTATACTCCAGCAAGGAGGTTAAATAAAACTGAATGGTGACACGCACCTAATTAGCTGTGCCAGCATTCTTTAATTTACACTCTCTGGCTCTCTGTTTAATGAAAGGTCAACACTATCAAGATAGTTTGCTTTTCGTTAACGAGGTGCATTTGTGTGTCAAAGTTCATCAAAGTTGGACTCAACGTGAAAAATCTGCACAAATTTTCCTCTCTACAAGCAACAACAAGGAATTGATTCCACTGCAAAATTTCCCCATTTAAAATATAGGTGTGACTGGGCTTTTAAGGAAAACCATGACTCATGTTCACCTCCATGGCAATTACCACAAACCATAGAAGATTCACATACATGCAATTGTAATTCTGTATTTTACTTTTCACTGGTAGTGTACCTAGTGACCTGAACCACAAACAAAAAACCTTAGGGTTTAGTTGGAAGCATATGGAGACCCACCTGAATTTGAATGTTTACACCAGTCAAAACAAAATTTGATTGAATTGAACCAAACAGGTGTGAAAGATACCTGTGTGTTTGCACTTACTGTAAATTTTATTGTGCTAATGTAGAAGGAAAGGTGCAGCAGACTGGATGTATCGACTCTTCTGAAAAGCCTTGTTTGTGGATGACACAGATACTTTCCCTTTAATAGCTAGGAATATTGCTCATTCTAACAACCCAGTGGCTGTGGAATGAAAAATAGCGTGTGACTGTGTGAAGGTGCTCTCAACCTATGGCGGATGTTCTTAGTAGCCATGTTTCCAATAAACTATTGTTATGCGAATTTTGAAGTATCACACTAAAAAAGCTTAAGGGAAACACCAAAATTTGAAAAAACTCCCTTGGTCCTTCCTCGCATTTTTCTTTTAGCGACATTTCAAAAGCTTGCTTAAAATTATCTTGTGGATCTAATGGAAACACGGCTAGTGTCGTCTCACAGTAGGAAATACCACTTTTGATGCATTGTGTGCACTGTAATCAGTTCTATCAATCTAAAACTGGGTATTTTTCAATGAAAATCAGTGGAAACTGAAAACAATGATCCATATACTGAATATTAGAACACGTGCACAATGTGGGGTTCCATTTTGGTATCGGTACTTACAGGTGGTGGGTTTGTTACAGTTGTGTCCATGTCTAAAGTACTGTGGGTTCTCTATGACGGGGATTCTGGTCATTCCAATTACCACAGCATCCGGCCCAGTGTCCAGTGTGCAGGGGCTGATAATCCCATGGTTCACATGATGAAGGGGGCTAGCAGAGTCTTCCTCGCCACTTATCACTGCTACTGGACCTGGAAAGATACAGAGAGAATATGGATTGGATTAATATCTCTTTACCCTCAGTTCAGAGTTGCAGGCTAATTACCTGTAGGTGAAACAAATATCAGCACTTAAAGAAATGTAAAAGAGAGTTTGCTCTCTTTTAAGACTGGTAAACAGAAGTGCATCTTCTGACACCAATCAATCAAATGCAACTTCATCAGTCAGCAAACCAACATCCAAGCAGCTAGTTAATCAGCTGGTCAACCAATCATCTAAACAGCCAGACTCTCAGTCACCCAGTCAGTAAATCATGCTTTCACTAATGCAGTCAATTACTCAGTCTGTGAGTCAGCGAGGCTGCCGCATAGTCAGTCATCAATTCCATCAGTCAGGCACTTAGTCAGGATAATATTTAGATCCCAGATATTATTATGGTTACAAAGGAGATTGTAATAAAAATGCAACACCAGATGCAAAATACAATTACAACATTCCCACAAATTCATCTATAGAGTAATAATGTGTATCTAAAATGATCCATTTAGCTTATTGAAAACCAAGTAAGGCATTGAATAAGACACTCAATTAATGCAAGTGGATTAATCATTAAATGCAAGAGATGACTCAATGATGTACAGGCATAGAAAGGTGAGAAATGATTAGTTGTGGGAGGGTTACAGATCATTTGAAAAGAAGCTTAAACCAAGCTGAAGAAAAGAAGAATAAGTGGTGCAGGCAGGAGAAAGAAGCCTGGATGTTCATTTGTTTTTGCACATACACTGGTTATAAGCGGCACTTATCTCAAGCACATGGAGACTGTGTTGATTCAGATCTTGTCAGCAATTTTGAGTTTCAGCCTGGAGCTTCTGTTTTACAGCCAGTAAATCATCCCATCCCATGACTGTCACTATATACATTCCAATTGAAAAAATAAATATTAGACATGTTCAGCGCTGTTATTGCTCAATTGCAAGCCTCACGAGTTCCTGAAAGTACTGTGCAATGTCTAGTTGGTTCAATGGAGGAACTGGTTAATGACATCCATGCTCATGCAAATGAAGCTGTTGTTGAATGTTTGTCATCTGATGCATCTAGAGAAACCTTGAGAAAGTTGAAGATTGTTCTTATCAGCTTGAAAATCAGTTTTTAGTGAAGATCATCCAGGTTTAATTCTACTTTCGAAAGACCATCATTCAGAACACTGTGGTGCCATTCAACAAAATCCTGCTGTGACATCAACATTTGGTGTCCAAAGAATCTGTCTGCTCAACTCCCTCCAGCTGTTCCATACTTCAGACAGCTATGCAGTAGATATAATGCACAATCTACTGGGAGGAGGGGTGCAGTATGAGTTCAAGCTTGTGTTTCAGTACATGATTAAGAACTCCATATCCTTGAGTTCATTGTCAGAGAGAATTATGAGCTTTAATTATGGATATACACAGAGAAAAAAAAAACTGGCCAAGTGGGCAAAAACTGGATGACAATAGCAAAGCTCTTAATTCTGTTCAGTCATGATGCCTTTTACTCAATACCCCATTGATTTTTGGAGATTTAGTTTGCAGGAATGACATGGCTGTTGGAACTTGCTACTCCCCTAATTCAAATCACAAGCATTGTGTTTTCAGCTATTGTAACCTATGGTATGACTTGCTATTTGAAACATCTGATATTTGATCAGCCCAAGCTTTTTAAATCTCTTTCCAGAGCAAAATTTGATTCCAGAGCACCACCTAATGATCCATTACCCAAGCTGTATTAGAAAAATTGGGCCACTCATTCACATGTGGTTCATGAGGTTTGAAAAAGTTGAAGAAAGTAAAGTAAAGAACTTCAAAAACATCACAAAAACACTAGTAAATAAACATCAGAATCAGTTGGCTTTTAATTTTGAGAATTTGGCCCCATTCATGCAGTCTTGGTCAATAGTTTAAAGGGCAGTGAGGCAGTGAATGAAACTTTTCATGTGTCTTGTAATGTTTCCACAACTTCCTGGGTCAAAAGCTAAGCTTGTAGCATGGAGTATCAAGTTGGAATGTATGTATATTCCAGTGTTGAAAATGAGATGCCTTTGTTCAACAGGATTATTGGTATAATTGTTAGAGATCTCAATGCTTATCTTCTAACTTCTCAATGCTTATCCTTTAAAGTCTCAACAATGTATACTACAGACGTTATGATAGGCAAATGTACATTGTTAAATACTGTAACAAAATGTAAAAAAATGTAATTTTGTATGACTCCATGCTGAACTGTTTTCAGTTCATGAATTATGTTTGTACCTGCCTTTTAATACACAATATTTTTGTGCAAGTTGTTGTCTTGTATTTTTTGTAATTGATAGATATATGGCATTCTACACCTACATTAACTGTGTTACACCCGTTAGTGTTATTATATTGGAGTCAGGTGTAGTCTGGCAGTGTTAATTTTCTAACTACTATCAACACTACTCAGTGTTAGCCAGTGTTAATTTTCAACTCCTTACAGAGTTGAAATAACTCAAGGTGGGTGTTAAAAAGTTAAGACTTTCAAAGGTGTTCATTTAACACTTAAAAGAGTGGACACATGTGGACACTTTTCTAGTGTTAAATTTAACAGTCTCTGAGTTAATTTAACACTGGTGATTTTGCTGTGTGGTTTGAGATGCAGGGGAGGAATAGGGATAGACAAGGTAGTTTAAAAGCAATGAAGGAGCTTTGGAAGCGGAGCAGTAGTTTAGAGGAGTGTGTGTGTGTTGGAGGGTTTTTGAAAATCTGATTCAACAGAGACAGGGCGCTGTGGTTTCAAACACTCTCCTCTAAACACACACATTCACACACACATACACACACACACACACACACACACACACACACACACACACACACACACACACACTAAATAACTGTGTGTAAAATACAGCATGCAATTTTGACAAATCACAGCACTTGGACTGCATAAAAGCACTCACACCTATTTACAAAACAGCTGGATCAACTGTAAAACACACCACTGCAATTTTTATCAAAGCACACAGTCATACCCAAACACTTGCCACCTAAAAATATCATGTCACTTTTTTTGTATTGATGTTTATGGATGAAAAAATGTCTTTCTAGATTTAATCTATATATCATATTATATTAATTTGCAGCTACTTTTCTACTGAAAGACGATAGAATTGAACATTAATCAAAGATAAGGCAGTAAATATGGTGTCGGTATTTGACATCACATTAGTGTCTGTTCTGTAACTTACTGAGACTAACCGTCAGATTCAGGAGAGCTAGTGATAGCTAGCTAACGTTTCCACTCCTCTGTGTCAGATTTGTAAAGTCTTTTTATAATTCCCTTTTTTATTGCCCATTAAAATATCAAATAATGAATTACTTTGTAATTTAGTTTATTTATTTGTGGATTAATTATTGATTTGTAAACTAATTTATTAATCCCTGTTTTTATTGTACAATTAGTTATTAATTACTGAAATGCTTTATTACTATTTCTGGGACCCTTGTGGTCGTCCACAGTAAAAGACAGCAATCTTTGTTGTAAATATGGAAGTACCAATTAGTGTTTAAGAAGTGTTTAATAATTACGTTAATACTACAGCGATTTACAGAATGACAAACAGTTTCACTATAATGTGTGATTTGCTTGAGAGATATATAATTATTATAATGATACATAGATTAATTATCTATTTGATAATTTGCTTAAAGGTTTCTTAAAAGTTGGACCCTCCTCCCTAAGAGTTGGTGGTCGAGCGAGCTAGAGAGTGAATGAAGAGAGGGTGGTAGCAAGAACAAAACCATGAATAGGATAAATAAAACATTATTTTCTGATTGTTTCATGCCATGTTATGTTCTAAAGCACAAATAAACATGCCCACACCTACGCACACCTTCGCACAACCCTGCGGGAAGGTGACACATTGCCAACCAGACAAACAGACCTGCAGCTTTTTATACATCCATGATACAGAGACAGAGGAGCAGAGAGAGACAGAGACAGCAATGTACACTGGTCACTACGCTATTCTTCCCAAACTCAAACCCTGCACGGGGGTTAGGCACCCACTGCTCAAAGGTTGACATCCAGAAACGTCAACAACAAAATAACCAGAAAATACAGGCAGAGAGCAGAGTCTCTGCATATTGATACACTGCCACATACTTCTAGTGGATCATAAATGAGTCTATACATTGTTTTTTAGGAAAATCCTGCATAGTATCAGTATCAGCAGCAGGTCAGCAGGAGCAGCAGTATGAAGTAGATGTGTATAAAGCAGAGCAGGGACTCTACTTTGTTCATATTATCACCTAGTTGGCCATCTAATCATGATATTTCTCATTGTTGTGCTTTACAGTCTGTATAGATGTTATTTATTGTTTTATACCAAACTTGTCAGCCTACAACATAAACCTCAAATGTTCTTTACGTTACCATTTCCAGGAACCTAGTAAAGACCTTATCCATGGTAGACTTTTTGATTTGTCATAGCAGTTATAAAAGACAGGTGTGACTAATAACATTAATCATGGCTTCAGTAAGCCATGCCAGTGAGCCACACACAAGGGCCCTGAAACCTACACATGAACTGGTTCAAGTTATTATTTACACCTGTGCTTTTCCTGGTGTGACATGTTAAAATGTCCTCCATGAAAAAGGTCTGTTGTCCATGCTGGCTAACAGTATGGGTTTCTGGAACAGAGCCATCATTAATGTTAGTTCCACCTCTGCTTCACCTGCTATGATGAGTCAAAACTGCTGTAGAAAGATCCGCTGTCATTCTGGAATGATTGGACCATATTTGATCCCAGAACAGCAGCATTTCATTATTTTGCACACACATATGGTACC
The DNA here is from genome assembly GCF_914725855.1 of Thunnus albacares. NCBI lineage: Eukaryota > Metazoa > Chordata > Actinopteri > Scombriformes > Scombridae > Thunnus > Thunnus albacares. The sequence continues at coordinate 1,358,010 of NC_058112.1, forward strand.
ATTACAGCTTTGTTAAATATGGTTAAATATGTTGGTGAAATTTAAATAAATAAATAAAGCTTTTGGTTTCAGTGATGATCAACAATTTTTGACCTAAATAATAAAAGAGGGTTATGGTTTAAACTTTGCAAAGGGAAACTGCCATTTCTCACCTCTTTGCCACTGTATACAAAATATATAGTTAATATGATAACTGCTGTACAATAATAACATTGCTACACACTTACAAAGCGAATGCAAAAGCAGGGTCGATATAATCAGCAGAAATTAGCTTATCACAGATACAAGTATCAACAATTAATTCATTGTTCATAATGGCTTTCCCACACTTCTATTTTCATTGAATGTTCAAATTTCAGTGTAGTTAATTTGATTTTTTAGGCTTTATTTTTAAATATGTGTCTATTATTTCCACAGTCCACATGTCCAGTCCAGTCTCATGACCTATCCACAGTCATATACTTCTGTTGTGTTTTCATTGTTTATAGATATCGATTTATTTTACTGATGCTTATTTAATTTGCACTGTAATAAAAGTAACACAAATAAATTAAAAAAAAAAAAATTCAAAATACTGTTATATTTGCCACTACTTTTTTGTGTGTTTGTATTTATAGTCATTTAATATTCTTCTTAGTAATGTCTATTCATTCAATATACATGGTATTTTGTAAAATTCATTCTCAAAAGATGATGGTTATGTTATTTTCTCTACTTGGCATCTATGGTGATTCAAAAGTCATGTAATTAATGGAAGGTATATTACAAAACTAGAAACTACCACCCTGATGACACCCTGATGAAAGAAAGATTAGATCAACTGTAAAATGTCTGTGGGACACAATTCTTAACCAAATTAAAGAAAAATACTCCTTATATTTCCCGTTCTGAATTCTACATCTAGAAATGTTGAATGTTTGCCATTTGAAATCTTTCTTGCATTGGTTTTATTCATGCCTTTTTGATGGTACTGAAAACAACTCAGGCATGCAGTGCATTTCTGACTGTAATGCAAAAATAATTACTAAACCAACCTTGAGCCTACTTTTCCCTGTCTTATCTATTCACCTGTTCAACTATGCTTTATGTATAGTAGAACTCATTAACTTGTTCTAGTCGGTATATATAAATATACATTGTTCTATCCCCTGTTCAGTTTTCTCTCTGGCTGTAATCTGTTATGGTGCTCTGCTGCAGTAATTGAATTCTCCCCATGGGAATCATTACAGTTTTATCATTGTTGGACTCCATAGACCGAGTATTGTTTACGTATAGGCTTCCCCCCCAGGGACAAGGGAGTCTGGTGTTGTGTATAGACACACCAGCTGAGAACTACTGATGTGGAGTCCTCAGTATTCTCTGGTGGAACAGAACACATCAGCCTGCTGTTAATACAACTGACACAGTCAACCTTCACAGCTGACAGAAAGCGAGGAGGCATTTGGGCTGTGGGATGGAGGGGGAGGGAGGCTGTTGATGGAAACGGGAACGACAGGAGAATGAAATAGGAGAGGAAGAAAGATAATGAAAGACATCGACCTATAAGAGCATGAATAAAAGGATAGAAAGGGGAATGAGGTGTGGAGGACAGAATGAGGGAGGGTGACTAATTACAGGGTTGGACCACAGCACCTCTCAGGTATATGGCCACTGATTTATGTTACAGACTTTCGACCAATGACTGGAATGTAGAGAGAATTCCCTTCTCAACTTGAATACAGAAATAACAAGAGGTCAATCATAGAAGCATTTATAACAGCAAGATTTCACACCAAAGTCAGTTAAATGGAATTTCTCAGATCAGTAGATTCACTCATGGAATCAAGGAAATACATGCTGAGTGTTCACATAGAGGCAAATTTTGGGAAAGTTTGACCAATGAATTTGCACATTTGACAAACTAAAAACTGTCTTGACAGTGCTAACCTTTAAGGAAACACAGGGGCAGAGAGTCCAACATGGACACACATTCGTTTGCCATCAGTCACGGGACAGGAGTGAATAGTCCAAAAATGTGTCCTAGAATTAGCTGTGTTTACTGTCCAGTTAGCGACCTAAAGTGCAAGTGGTTACTACATTACCAAACTTCCCACACCACCTTTTTCACAAAGATGTGCAATTTAATTTAACTGACTAAAAGCCCCATGAGCATACCCCTAGAGGTTAAAAAACTTGTTACACACTATAATACAAAAGTTTTGGATGGAACAGAAAATTGGTGCTAGTCACTGAAGGAATAATTTATCATTTTGGGAAATGCACTTATATCTATATAAAAAAAGAATTTTTTGGCTATTTTTATATTTTTGTGTACAGATTAATCAAAAGAGATACAATGTGTTAATTAGTGAGCTTTAGAGGTGTTGGTAGATACGTTTTTTTTATTCTTTTCTTTTACTTTGGGCAGAGCCAGGCTAGCTGTTTCCCCCTGCTTCCAGCTAGGCTAACCAAGTCCTGACTCCAAATCTGTAGTTAACATACACTGATATCATCTCAACTCACTCTCAGAAAGAAAGTAAAAAAAAAAAAGAAATTCCCAAAATGTTGAGTTTATCCACCAGAGTAATATGAATGTGCTAAAACATGTCATGGCAATCTGCATGTACATGTCAACTGAGTAACATTATGTATATACTGCTGGATGGAAGCCACTACTCTACTCTAACTCTAACTCTAACCCTAATCCTAACCCTAATCCTAACCCTAACCGTAACCCTAACCCCTAACCCTAACCCCATATTGTAATCAAGTTTAAAACTGTGGGTTAACTCTGAAAAAGTGATTCCTTCAGGAACTCGTCATCAACAAAAGCACAGTGAACACTATAGTCATATTATTGTAAGTATTTTGTTTTGGTATTATATATATAAAAATGTGTAAAAGCTGTCGGTGGTAGTGTATCTAAAGATGTAAAGTTTGTCTTGACGGTGAGGACACATCACAGAGATGGCAATATGCATGTTAATGTAATAACTGACCTCATACTCTGATTAAGAGAAAGCTGGTTAAGATACAAGATTTATTTTAAATAAAGGTTAAGACTGTTTACTGTGGGATGGAAACATTGTACCACTCTGCACAGATATGCTACCATTTTTGCATGATTTTGCAATATTGTGCTGAAGTTTAACACTGTAGATCACCTGTAAATGATAATATGATTGTCTCAAGAAATCACTAATGATCCTTAGTTCCAGTGAGAGTAAAAATTACAAATTTTTTTGTGCAACCACATTTGTAACCATCATAAGAAACAATACAATACAAAAGCATACAACTAAATATGTAAATAACAGCGATTTCATTTGTGCACTCACCACGAGTTTGAAAAATTCAGTCTGTTCAGAGTTTCTTCTTACTTTTACTTTTGGTTACACTGTATTAAAATGATCATTTTCATCATTATATTCTTGCATTAGTGGTACTACAACTGCTAATTTAAAGCAGGAAGGAGAACAGTTCATGGTTCATGTCAGTATAATTGAATTTGAACAGAACATGGTGTAATTGGCTGACTGGTCAGAATGTCAAGAGAAACTATATATTTTATACAGACTTATTATGACCAGAGGCAAAAACAAAAAGCAAAAATATACCATTTTATATTTTTAATTGTGTGTTCAACAGAAGAGCTGACACTGAAAGCTTAACCACAGTTTGTTTTTACAAATGAACATACAGTATGTTTAACATGAGTTTTTCCAACTTCATTGTTTCCATGATTTTGTGCACATACATTCCAGCCCAGGTTTGTGGCTGATATTGTATCCAGCAGGACTATCAGTGAACAGGGTGAGGATTTGGGCTTTAGCTGAAGGACACTCAAAGAGAACATGTGAGGATTGATGGGCACATTGGCTGCTGCAGGGATCAGACCTGTGACCTTTGTCAGTTACTGGACAACCTATGCTAATATTTAGGCCATGTGTCAGACAGGCTGACATGTAGGCTGAACGGTCAGCTGGTAATGGATAAACAAGGACACAGAGTGACTGACAGAGAGGCACAGGGGAATAATGGAGAAGGAAAGGAGGGGAAAAGAGAGGGACAGAAAGATAAATGGTGAGAGAAACTGCGAAGTAGACAGTTTCCATGGAGTACGGAGGTCAGAGGTTGAAGGACGTTAGTGGAGCAATGGGCAGACAGACTGAGGAAGTGGGGATAGAGCTTACTGCACTTTGACAGCTAGCAGACATGTAACTGCTGGTTTCCTACATCTCATGACCTATTTACACACCATGCATGTTGAGGACATATTCTCTAAAGCATCACATATTACAGGAGATTTATATGAAAATAGGCACGGACTAGGAAAATCATTCAATCATTTAGGCCTGGAAATATAGTGTGAAATACAGCCCCAGTCAGGCCACTTTTTAAGTGGGGGTCTGGAGGTCCCCCTTAGGAAAATTTTAGTTACAAAGACTTGATTTCCTCAATTCTGTTGAATTTTAGTGCATGTGAATAACAAACTAATGAGCCAACAACTGCTTAGTACAATGTACTGTTATGAACCTCAAATAAAACCAAAGTTACATATCATTAAGGAGGGAGACGACACAACTACTACTGCTGTGGCACCAATGCTACTCTCTCCACCTCCAAAAAGAAAAAAAGCAAGAACACTCCATATTTTTAATGTACCATTATAATAGTTAACCACTCCCTCCACCTATTCAAAGAACAGAACAAGAGCACAATACAATATTTATTTTACTGATATACACCCATCAGAAGTTTGAGTACACCTGTTTAAAACAATTTTTTTTCCATAAAACTAAACTTTATATATGTGATTTTTCTGACATGCCTTGTACCTGCAGGTTGCTCTGAAGTAGTGGGCTTCTGTACTACTGTGGCACCAACGCTACTCTCTCCACCTTCAAAAAGAAAGAAGCAATAACACAGCAAACTATATCTTTTAATGTACCAATATAATACAGTTAACAACTGTCTCCACCTATTCAAAGAACAGAGCAAGAGCACAATACCCTACTCAGTTATTGATATTCAACTCAATTCAATTCATTTATATAGCGCCAAATCACAACAAAAGTCATCTCACTCAGGGCATCACATAGAGCAGGTCTAGACCGTACTCTTTAATTTACAGAGACACAACAATTCCACCATGAGCAGCACTTGGTGACTGAAATGGATGAATTTTCAAATAATATTGACCACATTAACTAGGCTAGATATGACAATTATGCTTTCAATGTTTTTGAGGAAATTAGAAAGAAGGAAAATAATTGAGTAAAAAAAGCTTTTACTTTGTTCAGAATTTATTGTTAGTTCAATCTAGAATAATTAATCATCACATTTAGTTTATTCCTGTTATTGTCAGTTCATGTTTTAACATTCAGATGTTTGCTATAGTGACCCCATCAAGAAAACAGTTCTAAAAATGTTATCTTTAAGATTTTGGCTGGACCAATGTGTTCACTTTGGTGGATTTTCATTCATGGGAAGGGATGATTTTGTCAAAATAAATAGACAAAAGAACATATACACACAGTATACACACAGAGAGAACAGCCTGGAAATGGCCAAATACATGTATTTCAGTCCATATAGTACTAGAAGCTAAAGCAATATTTGTTGGACATTTAATGGGAGAAAAAAGATGGTAAATGGACTGTACTTGTATAGCACCTTTCTAGTCTTCCGACCACTCAAAGCACTTTTACACTACAAGCCACATTCACACGCTGAGTGGGTATAGGGGCTATCACACAAGGTCCCAACCTGCCCATCAGAGGAAATCTAATCATTCACACACTCACACACTGATGACACAGCCATCAGGAGCAATTTGGGGCTCAGTATCTTACCCAAGGACACTTCGACATGTGGACTGGAGGAGCTGGGAATCGAACCGCTGATTCTCCAATTAGTGGACGACCCGCTCTACCTCCTGAGCCACAGCCACTAAAGAGTGCATCTCACAGATCCACTCTTCGGCACTCATCTGTGAGTGCCGAAGAGTGCATCAGTAAAAATGACCTGACGTGATTTCAGGTGTAATGATACAAAGGAGGTTGTGGTAACAATGATAACACACCACCTCTCTCTGTAAAGTTACAATTCATGAAAATGCATAATTTTAAAGTGGCACACTTATTTCTGTCCTGTACAGACAAATGTAACATAGTCTTGACTCAGCCTATATCCAATATATTGTTCCACACACCCAAACTCTGTACTGTCACACAGATACAATAGCCATCATGGCTAAAGGTAACAAAATAGAATGCTAGAAGTAAAATGTATGTGCATTGACCAGATCAATGGTCTTAATGGCATGTCTGATATCAGCATGAGAACCAGAGATATTGGGCCCTATTTCAATGATCAAAAGCGCACAACGTGTCCAAATCCACTTTTGCTATTTTAACGGCGGAAAAATGGTCGCTGCGTTCAAGTCTCCTAATCAATCATGGGTGTGTTTTGGGCGTAACATGCAATAAACCAATCACAGTGTCATCTCCCATTCCCTTTAAGAGCCAGGTGCGCTTGCACCTTGGCGGATTGCTATTATGATGGCGCATTTGCCAAGTAGTAAGAAGGAATGCTTCTCTGCAGAGGAAACTGATCTGCTGGTGAGCAAAGTGAAAGCGCATGATCCATAACGAGCACACTGGCCCCTGCTGCTCCTGGATCCTCCTGTGGTCAGCCACAGACCACCAGTTGAAGGTCCTGTTCATTAATTTGTTGCAAATGTATCTTTGTTTCGTTTCTGAAAAGGTTTATTTTTTAATGACAGTTTTGGTTTCTTTAAAATCGTTTTGTTCAGTCATGGAGTAACAGGTCAAATCAGCAGGGTTTTAATTGTTCAAAGTATAGAAACCTGACCACTGTACTCTCAAAAATGTTAAAGAATATTTGTTAAATATTGTTCGGAAATTAAATCATTAATTTTAATCATGTAGAGAATCATCAACACAGTTATCAGGACTTGATCAGCTCACCAAGGTTCTGATCCTGCTGCAGGCAACAGCTAGAAGCTGTTGCTCAAACTTGTAGTATTCCACCCCAACTGATGCTGACTCAAGTGACATCACTTGAGGCAATTTATCAGTAGTTGTACCTCCCAACACATGGAAACACACGCTGATATGGGAAATCGGTGGAATTCTCATTGAACAGCATTTGTATCATGTGTGTTTTCATTATGTCTGAATCACTACAGTGAAAAGAAAGTCATCACTCACTGTTTGTTTCCCACTTCCTACCAACTGTTAACGCTGGTTTCTGTTAACCATGACCACCTAACGCTGTGATCTTTCCATAACCCTAACCAAACTGATTTGTGCCTAAGCCAAACCTTCACAATAACAACAGATAATAAAACAGTTTTATTTTTTCAACAGTGATTTGTAACATTTTGGAACTGAAACAATATTAACCTGCTGATTGTGGCATTGGATCATAAAATGCTTATATGTGTCATTCTGGAGGGCAAGTCCGATGTGACACAGATTGGATATCCCAGAGCGAGGTGTCATGGTGGAGATTTTGAGCTTTGTTGTAATTTCCACTCTAGGACTGTTAATATCTCACTTTATTAAGATATTTTTCCAGGTGAGAAAGTAACCATGTAGATTCTAAATATGTGGTCAGTTTATCCAAATAACACTGTCGTATCGCAAGGCACACTGGGAAATGTAGGCCCAACAAGGGGCTCCTCCCTATGCCAAAACGGTGACAGAAAGTTGAAAGTGAAAAAATACTGACAGTGTAAAAAAAATCTGTCACTGAAGAAAGACAGACACGAAGAAAAAATCTGAAGAGTGACACTGAAAAACACATCTTCATGCAAAAAAGTATCAAAATAAAATAAGATAATAAAATTGCAAGATTGTAATTTTTTAATGTCCGTGTTTTATTTTTCAGTGGAACTTTTTTCAATGCCAATACTTGTTTCAGTGCCAATACAACTTTTTCCAATACAAGTGTTTCAATGTCAATGTTTTCTTTTTCAGTTCAGGTTTTGTTTTGACTGCCAAGTTTATTTTCAATGCCAAAATATAAATGTCACTGTTCTGGCCCCATAAAGTCCAAGGCTCAGAACAGAGCATTTGCAATGAATAACTTAAGCGTGACATTACTTTACAATACAGTACCAGTCAAAAGTTTGGACACACTTTCCCATTCCCTTGAATGATGATATATATATATATATATATATATATATATACATATACACATATATACATATATATATATATACACACACACACATATACATACACACACACACACACACACACATATATATATATATATATATATATATATGTATATATATATTTCTTACACAGGCCGTCGTGTCAGAGAGAATGCAACCACGCTGCATGGATGCAGTAAGCATTCAAAATTGAACTCTTCAAGGGCATCTGTATCCAATGACTTGCTTTTTTTCTGGAACACAGAGACTCTAATGGCTTATTGGAACTACCAGGGAATCCACTTGTAGAATAAAGAAAATGTCCTTAGGTCATCGTGATTTATGCTGCAGTTTACAACACGACCACCTCCTCCATTTTCCTTAGTGCCCAATTGGCACCACAGTCTTTCAATCACACTTTATTACTCACATTAATCTAATAGGCCTGCAGTATCAATACCTGCTTCTCACTGGCTCACAGAGCAGTCAGTCAGACTTTATTACCTCAATAAATCACCTGATCAGCTGTTAGCGTCACTCTGCCAGCTCTGGCCACTGGAGCATGCAAGATGTTTCTCTGTAAGTCTTTTTATACCAAACTAAATGGCCTCTCATCAACATTCTTAACAGTCTCCCTGCCTGTGTTAATGCTGCAGAGCATGGGGATAGATGACACATCAACATCTGCACTATGGATATTCCAGGAGCTAATCTACATTAGCAGCAGAGGATCGGGTGTCTTTTTTTGGTACATTTCACAGATTTTGACTAAAAATGTAGAATGAGTAATCAAAAGAGCAGGTAACATTCTGGGATGAGGCAAAACATCAAGGCACTTTTGGAAGACTTTTTAAAAACATTCTGCCTATGACAAAGTGAGTGTTACTGTTAACCAGCTGCCACATCAAGAAAACTGATGCCTGTTTGCCTTCTTTCATGAACTGTTTATACATCATGTGTATACATCAAGTTAAATAAATTCAGATGCAATGTTTCCTGGCATCAGGCGTGAGTCATATTTTGTGCTGTGGTACAGCTGATCACACAATCATTCTTATACCCGGGGTCAGCAGCAAGGTTTGGCAAAGGGACCTTTTTCAGTACTGTATGTGGTTTACAGGTACAGTAAACTAATACAGTCGACAGATACATGTTGTTACATGTTTTTTTATCTTTTTATCTTGTATCAACCAGTGTTCCGTCTTCTTCATTACAGAAGTGTTAGCTGGAAATACTATAATCTCATCAGTGTTAATGGTTGTGAGAGGTGTATCTGTTTTGGTTAAATGCTGTGAATTAAATTTGAAAAATATTGTTAAAAATGTTATAAAAATGTTAAAAGGGAAATTAAGTGGTTTTATTTGTTATCTCTCATTCATCTGGTACGTTTATTAGACCTCATTTCAGCACTGAGAGCTATCAACAGTATGACCTACAGTAAACCTTATGGTGTATAGTTGGCTCTCCACATGAGGATATCAACAAATAGATAGTAAATATAATTTGCACCAGGATTTAAATGTCTCTTTATATTATCATATGTACATCATATTTCTGAAACATGCCTATAAGCTCTGATGAAGCACAATACGAGGAAATGTAAAAGTTTTGTAAAAGTTTTAATTGGGGCGATAATATTTAAATGAGTGATACGAGTAAACTGGCCTGTAAACTACATGATGTCACTTTTTACATGAGTTTCAGCCTTGATGTGTGTTACCTGTGTATGTGTGTGCATACAGTAGTGTAGTACATGCCAACATGTGTGAGAAGCAAAAGTCACAAAACAAAACAGATAAAATATATATATTTATATTATATATATATATATATATATATATATATATATATATATATATATATATATATATATATATATATATATATATATATATATATATATATATATATATATATATATATATATATATATATATATATATATATATATGTATAGTAAAAATATGCAAACCAAAGGGAAGAAGATGATTCATTTGTATTATTTACGGCTGAAATGAAAAAGACACTGCTGTAAAGGCACATAATTTGCATTTATTTATTGCTCTTATATATATTCAAAATATATATATTATGTGCATATTTTGTTGATGTAGTTCATTTTAAGATTCCATTGTTCTAATCATACATTTAGTTCTGATGTTACTGTTAGGAAATTAAGACAAATTCAATTTATCATTATTCTTTAATTGCCACTTTGACCAACAATGGTTGCCATTCAGCAAAAGTTACGTATTATAGACTTACATCTCACTAAAAAATGAATGCACTGATAAATGCAAATGTGGTGATGTGAAGTGTAACATAACTTTACAATACATTATTAACAATAATGTTTTTCATTTATTAGGGGGCCCAGGTTGGTCTGCTTTAGCCATGCTAAGCCAAGCCAACCCATGATGAAATGTGTCTCCACTACAGCCTCACAGCAGGGGATAGTTATGGCAAACCGCACTGCTGCATCCTGCTTGCTGGCAGGGCCGACCACAACCAACCCGTGATGACCCCCCTCTTCCCCCTCAAACATGTCTCAAGACTCAACTCTGTCTGTGCAGGAGACCAGAGAAAAAGCTGTTTTTAAAGTCTCTGTGTTCAGCTCTCAGAACTTGTAGGTTCTAACTGAAGTTTAGTTTCTCTCCCGTGTTTCTGTTTGTTTCAGATATCTGCTTTATTTTACTGTTTCCTGATCGCTTTCAGCTGTATCATAGTCATGTTAAGCTACTGCTGATGAAAACCCAACATTTCCTGCGATTGCTGCTTCATATTAAAAGCTTTTAAATAAAATAACGGGAGGCTTTTATTGTGAAGAATTTATAGGAAATTAAATGTGTTTATAACTGAATTAGCAGAGCTTTCTTAGTCGTGTTATTTTACAATAAAAACACAACACACAACACGACAAGATCTGGAGATATTTGGAGCTATTTGTTCAGCGGATCAGTTTGAAATAATGCAGGGAGGAAAAGTACAAGTAGAAACAGCCACAGTGAGATGATGAAGAGCTGCAGACAACAGGCTCTTACTGCATGTTCTGCAAACAGCACACCTCCAACAGGTAAACAACTTCTTTTACCTTGCTGACTGCTCGCTACATGTCTCAGCGCAATTACCCAAAAACAATGGAAAAAATCTGCTTGCTTGCCAATGTGAAAATTGAAATCAGTTTCATCTGTATGTAAACGGTGGGCTCCTGTGTTGTGTTGGTTAGAAAGGAGGATGCTCTGACATCGGGATCTTTTTGTGTTTGACTTCTATTTACTCTGACAGAGACAAACAGTAAAACAGCACCTCCATGTAAATGCTACTGCCTGCTCCAGCGCCTACACAAATAAAACATACAGGCAAAATGGGAGTTAGCTTAGTTTGCCGCAACTTTAAGATAGCTGCACTCAACAGTTATAACCAACTACTTTTATGTCTGTAATCTGTATTCTTACAGGTGAAGACAGACATTATAACATTGCTGGAAACAAAAATATACACAACAAAGTACAAGAAATAATGGGATGGATTACAATGAAAAAAAAAATGACTGGGCAAAAAAATGACAGCCACCTCTCCTACAGGAGAATTACAACAGGGAGAGGTAAAGGGGGCCAAATGGATTTATAGTGGGAACCACAGAAGAAGAAATAAAGGAGGAGGGGCTCTGAATTTCAACCTAGTGTGTACACGTACATATTCTGGATTTGGCGGTCTTCCCAGTCAAGTGCCTACTGTAATCCGACAAATTTTGTGTACTTATACAAACAAGAGGTTATGGTACATATGTCCCCATTATGAAGTTCAGAGATACTGATTCATGAATATGTACTGTACAGCATCAGGACTGTGAAGTTTATTACTATTTTTGACATACATAATTTCTAGATGAAGCATGTATTTTTGTTTTTATTGTCAACACAGAAGTTCTGCTACCTTAAGTTGTACTAATATTTTCTATCTTTTGAGTTACCGTGGTGCTGGAGACGTCTGGCCTCCATCATATAAAAGATTGTCTGATGCATTAAGCACTGTTAAATAACTGCACCTGGGCCCTCCTGCAATAGCAAGGAGGATTTGTTTGTGTATTTTGCAGTTAATTTTGTAAAACTAATTTAGAGTTATTGTATTTAGATTCTGCTTAGATTCTATTGAGAACTGTCTATGTAGTGTTTATTTGTAGGTAATTTAGTTATTGTGTTTGTCCACCCTCATATTTTTAAATGGTTTGGTCAGCCAGTATATGTGTTCCCTTCATGTGTCATTAGTGTGGTCAGTTTTGTTTCTGTTGAGGTCACTTAAGTTATGCAGTTCAGTTTGCTGTATTTTGAGTTCAGTTCTGTTTTGTGTTCAGGTTTTTTCTGAAACCACAAAAACCTGCACCCGTGCCTTACTGTTCGGCCCCCAACAAGGACACACAACCAGCTGTCCTTTCATAACTACAGACACCAGCTGGCTAAAGGGGTCTGTATACTCAAAACTAAAAACTCAAAATCATGTGATTTGTTGGGAAACCATGAACTACCAGTTCTGAGTGTCCACACTTGAAAGCAGGGTGAAAAGCCTGCCATCATAGCCTCTTCTTGGTTGCATCCCACTGCCTCTCTGACCTCTCTCCAACAACTCTGACCTTTGAGTCTCTTTCTCAATGCCATGAATCATATAAGTGGAGATAACAGCACACACTTTCAGACAGGCTCTCCTTAAAGACAATCATGCTGTTTCACTCAATGGTGTCAGGTGCAGTTGTGTTTAGAATGAAAAAATACAGCTTGAGGGAGAAGTTCAAACCCTGCCCTTTTTTCACACCTCCACACACCTGGCCAATCACAGCGTAAAGTAGGCGTGATTCTTTGATTATATGTTTCAGGTTGGATGCAGCCCACTCACTTCTGATGCTGGGAAGGAGTGGAGGGAGGGGGTTTCAGATGGTGCACTTTATTTTAAAGGGGAACTCCACCGATCAGCACACATCAGTGTGTATTTCCAGGTGTTGGGGTCTACCACTGCATATATGAAAAAAAGTGGTATAAAGCCTTTTGTGTCTCTAGAGGGAGCTGTGTGAAATCTGATAATCGGTTGGGGCTGAAGACTACAAGTTTGAAAATGAAAAGAATCTGAAAGAAGTGAGGTTACCAGACCTCTGTAGCTGCTCCTCATCTCTGTATGAGGCTAGCAGCTCCAAGCTACATTAGCCTCGATAAGCATAACACATTTAAATCTCTGACCAAACTGTCAGCAGTCTAGTTGCATCGTGGGCAATGTAAGTGCTGGGTTTTGACAAGGAAGAAGAATGCATGGAATTAAAAAGTCGATATCTTTGGTTCAGGTACTGATATCAGAAATACCATTAAGAACATCGGTCTGTTCAATGCACAAACATCATTTTCAAGTAGACTACACAAGAAGTACATAGAGAGTAAATGGGCATTGTTTTTATTGATATATTTTGATTATGATTCATGTTATTTCACCTCACCAAAGCTCCATATGCCTACAGTGAATCTGGAAGTCTCGATTGATCATTGTAGACAAGTAGTTCATAACTTTACAACTGGAGATTAGTGTGATCTGATTTACTGCTTATGGGGATTATGGTTCATTAGGCACACAAGTAAAGGGAATGTAAAATAGAGGGGGTTGTTTATTGACTTTGCAACGTCATTTCTCAGAGTCACTGTGGATTAATACCTTTGTCAAAATATAAGCATAACTGCTCTGTAAGACAGATAAATTAGGGAATGCTCCAGAAAAACTGAAAACTTTTGCTGGTGTGACTTGCCCTTTTTGACCCGACACTATTGGCTGAATCCTGGTACTATGGGGCTAAATGCAAGCCTGCCCTGGTTTGTCAAATATGGTGTAGTGGATGAACCCAGGGATATAAGAAGAAGTTAAAGTCTTTCAGAAACATTATGATGTAATCTAACAGTTTATCTGTGTAAAGACACAATGACCTCTGACCTCAAGGCATGATGGATGTCAGAAGAAAACATTGAACAGAGCTAAAAAGGCCAGCCTTTCCCCTCACCCCACAGAGGAACTGATGGACTATCCTCCCTTCTTCTGCTTGCGCAAACTATCCATAGAGTCATACATTTGTGAAAAAAACATATTCTTGTATGTCTCTCTCTCACTCTTCATCTCCGTTTCTATTCACAGTGAGTGTCTGAAATTGTCAAAATGTCTGCTAAAATGTGTAAAAAATATGTATCTGGACTTGTCTAACCAGTACTAACCTCAGGTATGTGTCATCTAATTATTTTAACATCATAATAAAATTCAAACTCTGTTTCACAATTTTATTAATTTAGATGATATAAGTCACACATTATTATATCCACCAAAGTGTATTATTTAGCTATGGTTTGATTGCTGTTAACCTTTCTTACAGAGTTAGAAGGAATGAAGGTATGATTGTATTCCATTTTTAGTTGGGTTAATCAATTTTGCAAAAGTATTTTCCCACTTGTTTTTATGATATGTCAACATTGACAATAGAAAATGCCTGTATAGTGAGTATCCAATTGCAAGCACGTAGTCTTCAAATATGCTATAGGAATATAATTATTTCCCTTTTAATTGGAGGCCAGTTTTTTTTTAAGAAGAAAGACTGCAGAGATGCCTAAAGCCACAAAGCAAGTACCAGTTTAGCCATCACACCATGTTTGCCATTTGAATATTTATTATTTTTGTAATCTCCTATTTTTTTTTTTTTTTATCATGTAGCTTATTTTTTGAAAGACATTTCCAGACTGCCATTTTAACGCACCAAGACTGGAACACACACCCCTGCTGTGTGTTTGCTGTGTGGCCAGCTATTCTGAGACTGGATTTGCCCTGGGAGATGCTGAGCCAGAGTGCTTAATTGAACCTGCAGTGGTTCTCATCTGGTTGTCATCTTGGTGACTTGAGGATCACAGAGTCAGCTTCACCATGCTTGGCACTTTCTGGGAAGTTCAACTCATTATCAGCCATTCATCACCACAGAAACAGTAGGAAAACCATCTGCCATGCATTCTGTCAGACAGTTGATGAAAGAACTATATTCTAAATTAAATTTAATTAATTAATTTTATCTTCATTGGCTTTAGTTAGGGTGTTAGCCCCTCATTGTGCTTTTGACAACTATCAATTTCATTCTGAATTAGCAGAATTCATTCTGTTGTCAATAACTTATTAATTTAATTTGCCCCATTTATTCATTCATTCATTCATGCTAGCTGTATATAGTATGTCTATATACTTAGTTGTTCCTTATTCATCCCTATCCCTTGGTAGTTCAGTAAATACCTTGATTTATTGCCAAGTCGCCGTATTTGTGTATTCCTTCACAACAGAGATGAAGATCCCTGCACCCAGAGTTCACGACTTTCACAAATGAAGACTCATTCATTTGATGTAATTCATTTTCCTCCCAATTAATTCATTACATAATGGAGGTGGTGCCCCCTATAATTTTACAAGTGCATAGTATTCATTTCTAAGTGTAGTAACCCCTACAATGGCTAGATTGTGGGTGCCTTTGTGCTCAGAATCTGCTTCAGTTAGCAATACGAGTACTGGCTCTGGGCCAGTATCAGCACCTGGAAACACACCACTGTACATTGTACTACTGTCATTTGTCATTAGTCTAGCATGAATCAGGTCCCTTTGGCTACTTGGGGGTAAGCCCAAAGCCCAAGTGCTCTGTGACATTTTCACTTATGGAGTCACATGCTTCTGCTTCTGCCGTTGACCAGTCGCCAACTGTCTTTGCAGTGCAGATATTTGAGGGAACATAGTCTCACGTCATCAAAGATGGAGGAAGCCATCATAATAGCTGTGCTGGAAAATGTTTTCAAGCTGATAGAGCTTCACTCTTCGTATTTTGCCACAAACAGAAGATCACACAAGCAACAGCCACTACATGATCAGGAAGTAGTCACTACATCATCAAGTGTCCAGCTGGTCCACTCACTTCAAAAACATGTCCTCACTCTGCAGGTCTAAAACTCAAAGTGGTACCCACAAAGATAGAAGTGCAGGGATACAGACACATACACAGGGGATGGGGGAGTGTGTAAATTGATAGCACATCATTTATCCAGTGTGGAGCTCTGTGCAGTGTTGCTAAATGATGGCTTATAATTACTTCACCTTTAACACCTCCCAGTGTCCCTGGAGCTAAGAGGCCTGAGCTCCCAGCAGACTCCCTCTCTCAGCAAGCTCACAGCCTCCCTTACCCTTCTTGCCTCAGTACCCACGCTCCCTCTAACCCCTCTTCACTGACTCTACTTTGCTCACTTCTCTCTCCCTGTCTGCACTCGTGCTATTTCCCCTCTTCCTTCTCCCTATGCCACACGTCTACTCCGTGTGTTGCTCTGTCTCTGTGATGTTAAACGATCGAGGCAGACAGAGCATTCTTATCTGAGAGCCTTGAGCGCCAACCTGCTCCCCCCACCCAACCCTCCTTTCTCTCTCTCCTTTTGTCTCTCTCTCTGGTAATTGGTTTGCTGCTCGGGGCTTTGGGGGTGGGGGTGTTGGAGGCAGAAGGAGGATGTCACAGAGGCTGACAACAAAACGATGCCATGTCGACAGACACGAGAAAACAACAAACAAGAAACAATTACACTGGCTGGGTGGTGCTGGCCAACACACTGGCTTGATGATTGACTGCTACTGGAAACAGCACTGAGTTTAAAAAATGCAAGGGGCTGCATTGGTGAGGGCATGCTCCTCAATACTTAACAGTGGTTTATGATAGTATGAGGAAGTTTTTTGAAGTTATCACAGTGATAATCATTTTATTGTCCTATTGATGATTGTGAGGTCAACGGTAGAATTACCTTATACCCCTGAGAAACACATCTACCAGTAATGCACGCTTGCATGCATTTTATTGGCCAAGGTAGAACATTGCTGGGTGATGTTGTATTGCAGTAAAAGTTGAGCAAGGGTCAACTTTGTTGCCGAACAATACTGTGTTTTACTTCCCAGATTGGTCTACTTTAAATCAATATGAGTATTCTGACGCATTGTTTCAATCAGTGATGTCAGGTGCAGTTGTGTTTAGAATGAAAAAATACAGCTTGAGAGAAAAGTTCAAACCTCACCCTTTTTACACCTCCACACACCTGGCCAATCAGCATAAAGTAGGCATGATTGTTTGATTATATGTTCAGGTTGGATGTAGCCCCCTCACTTCTGATGTCGGGAAGGAGTGGAGGGAGGGGATTTGAAATTGTGCACTTTATTTTAAAGGGGAACTCCACTGATCAGCACACATCAGCATGTTTCCAGGTGTTGAGGAATATTAATTCATATGTGAAAAAAGTAGTATAAAGCCTTTTGTGTCTCCAGAGGGAGCTATGTGAAATCTGATAAACTGTGCTGAGGTTGAGGTTGGTCAGAATATTAGTCCGACTGATGTTAGCTCTACTCTGGGTTCACACTCACAACAAATCTCATTCCAGATATTCTTAAGTACTCAGAAACCAATATGTTTCTAATTTAAAAGATTAGCAGTTAGACTATGTAATGCTCACAATGAGACCTGGGGTATTCCAGAATAATGGTTGAAGACATTGTCTTACTTCAATGACTCAAATGTGACAAATCTGGATTTTTGATGAAAGAACAGCTGACTTTCATTGAGAATGTCCTCCCAAGAAAATAGCTTTTTGTAATGGTGTCTTGCACTTCTTAACTCTCTTTGCACATAAAATTGTATAAAATTGTACTAAATTGTATAAATTCAGCAAGTAGACTTTTTGGAGAAAGCTGACAAAAGTGACACATGTGGCTGAAATTATTGGTACCCTTGCATTTTATTAAAACAGTGCACCATTCTCCCTGAACAGTGTTGAAATTTAAAGATATTTTATTATTAGTGCATGTCTATGTTTCGTTTGCAGTGGAACAAATTAAAAAAGTTGTGAAAATAACTGAATTCATGCTTATTCTACAAAGATAATCTAAAATAGCCTGGACAAAATTATTGGAACCCTTTAGAAGTTGCAAGAAATAATTTATTTGTAGAGATACTTTAAGCAGACTATTGTGTTTTAATTAGTATCACAGGTGTTTTCAATCTTATAATCACTCATGCAGCCAGTTTAAAAGGAGAAAATTAGAAAATTAGAATAGAAAAAAAATAGGAAAAAAATGCAACAGCATGGTCAACATAAAGGTTACAAGGCCATCTCCAAAGAACTTGATGTTCCTGTGACCACTGTTGCCAATATTATTAAGAAGTTTGAGGCCCGTGGAACTGTAGACAACATCTCTGGATGTGGTCACAAGAGGAAAATTGGCCCAAGATTGAACAGAAGGATTGCTCAAATGGTTGAGAAAGAACCAAGGAAAACTTCAATACAGATCCAAGATGAGCTTCAGGTTCAAGGCACAATAGTTTCAAGCCGCACCATCGGTTGTTGTCTGAATGAAAATGGCCTCCATGGTAGAAGACCCAGGAAGACCCCATTTCTAAGAGGGAGATACAAAAAAGCCAGATTGGATATTGCCAAAATGTATGTTGACAAGCCACAGTCCTTCTGGGAGACTGTGGCTTGAACAGATGAAACAAAATTAGAGTTTTTTGGTAAATCACACCAACCCTATGTTTACAGAAGAAAAAAATGAAGACCTCAAAGAAAAGAACACCATGCCTACCATGAAACATGGAGGAGGCTCAGTGATGTTTTGGGGTTGATTTGCTGCTTCAGGTGCTGGGTACCTTGAATCAGTGCAGGGCAAAATGAAATCAGAAGACCATCAAGGCATTTTGGAGCAAAACATACAGCC
The DNA here is from genome assembly GCF_914725855.1 of Thunnus albacares. Lineage (NCBI taxonomy): Eukaryota > Metazoa > Chordata > Actinopteri > Scombriformes > Scombridae > Thunnus > Thunnus albacares. The sequence continues at coordinate 1,376,965 of NC_058112.1, forward strand.
CAGTGTCAGAAAGATGTATCTTAGCCGCAGGTCATGGGTCTTCCAGCAGGATAATGACCTCAGACATACATCAAAAAGCAGCCAAGAGTGGATGAGAAGAAAACGTTGAACCGTTGGTCTGCTATGAGTCCTGATCTGAATCCCATTGAACTTCTGTGGAAAGAGCTAAAACTTGCAGGTGTGAGACGGCACCCATCAAACCTGAGAGAACTGGAGCAGTTTGCTCAAGAAGAGTGGGTCAAACTACCCGTAGAGAAGTGTAGAAATCTTATTCAGAGTTACAGAAAGCGCTTAACTACAGTTATTGCCTCCAAATTCTGTGCTACAAAATATTAAGTTAAGGGTACCAATATTTTTAGCCATGCCATTTTCATTTGTTTTATTGTATTAAATAATATGTTATGTTGTAAATCAAAAGCAAAGTTTCAGTTATATTCAATGTCAAATAAAGAATGATGGATACCATATACTTCTGTCAGTTTCAACTTAATACGGAGAAAATTTAGTTTTTTTAAAAAAAAGGTGGAAGAGTACCGATATTCTTGGCCAAGTCTGTAATTCCACTTCTTCCAGTTTTCTTTCTTTTAATCCATTAATAAGTGATGGCTAACAGTTACAGCTTATTTTAATAGTCATTTGGCTAAAAATGACACACACACAAACACACAAATACGTATACACAAATACTGTGTTATGTTCTGTGTTGTAGTTTGAGACTAGGGATGTACTTTATTGTTATTCACTGCTTCATTCATGGTTGGCTGAAAGTATTGTTGTTGTGGTTGACTTCGATTAAAAATTGGCATCAACACACTATTTCTGTTCAACTGCCAACTATTTGTGTGCATGAAAAATAAATTTGTTATGGTTGAACAGGCTATAGTTGTGGAATTAAGACAGTATTGGAATTCACACATTAAAATGAATTTCTTGGAGGTTTATTAGATGTAATATCAGCACCATGCACTGTTCAAATAGCATGGTGCAACCATGGTTTTAATGCCTCTCCTCCTGTGGGGACAGTGTAGATGTAACATATTGACTGGGATTTACTTGAGCCTTGTGTTTAATTTGTTACCTACAATAGATTTGAGAGGAATTAATTAAAAGTTTTGATGCAAATTATTTAAGTCAAAGCTTCAGCTTATGTCAGGAGGCCAAATACATTTTCTCATGGGCCAGATTTGGCCCACAGGCCGCTATTTGCCTACCACTGTCTTAATCTATGTCCTTTCTGGCCTCCTGTACTTCGGAGATGAAAGTGACAGAAAAAGGTGAAAGCTTTCATGTGAACATGTATAAATTACTAACAGCAAACTACTATGGACCTCTATGGTGGATCAGAACGTTTGGGCGCAGTTCGTGTCTGTAACAGTGCATCAGTGGAAAATTGACTTTTCAGCACAAAGATGTATTTCTTTTACTTTATGTTTGAGTATGTATAGAACAGACTCTATCAAGGATTTCTACAGTCATAGGAAAGGTTACACATATTTAATGGTCTTGTGAATGCAGGTCTCTATATATAGGTCTCTATGTATGTTCAATAGCAAAGCTATACATACATGTGGATGCATAGTATGTGTAATGCTTTGTATCTGTGCTTTGAAGGTTTAATGTGAATCCATGGGGGCTGGAAATATGGAGAGGCAAAGTACACACACACACATGCACACAAACACACACACACACACATACACACACACACACACACACACACACAGATTTACACAGCGCATTGCACAAATGGTAACAATTGCCTCAACAATCTTTTTTTTTACCTTCATTCTACCTTTCATCTCCATCTTCCCTTCCTGAGTGATGTGGATTTAAGAGGTGAAATCAATGGAAGATGAAAGCTTTCACTCTGATTCATCTCATCACTCTGTTTCATGGTGATGAAAACAGGTGGTTGTGGCACTTTGTACCTGCCGTGTACTGATTTACCAATTCAAATCAATGTGTTGATTCAGACAGCTTGGACAGAGCCAAAACTGAGACATCAGTTGGTGTCATGGCAAGGTATAGCGAGTTTGAGATTGTCCACTCAATAAAAACGGTTTCAACAAGTGTCCCAAACAACATACAGACGGGTGACAAATTAAAGGAAAAACTGGTACAAGTCTGAATGCTTGACCCCTACAGTGAGGGGATCTGGTGGCTCTGTTATGCTTTGGGGGGCATTTTGCTGGCATGGTTTGGGTCCACTTGTCCCCTTAGAGGGAATAGTCACTGCTGATCAATACAGAGTTGTTGTGAGTGATCAGCTTTATCCTATGATGAAACATTTCTATCCTGATGGGAGTGGTCTCTTCCAGGATGACAATGCCCCAATTCACAGGGCACAAGGGGTCACTGAATGGTTTGATCAGTATGAGAATGATGTGAATCATTTGCTATGGCCTTCACAGTCACCAGATCTCAACCTAATTGAACACCTAGGGGAGATTTTGGACTGATGTGTTTGACAGCGCTCTCCAACACCATCATCAAAACACCAAATGAGGAAATACCTTTATGAAGAATGGTGTTCATCCCTCCAGAAGAGTTCCAGAGACTATAGAATCTATGCCAAGACTGAGGGACACAATTCTTCAGAAAGATATATTGCAGGCTTTCTATCATTGCTATGGTGGTTGTTATGGATGCTGCTATCTCTGAAACAACGAAGTTGCATGTTTGAATCATTGCCTTTGCATTGTGTAGTTATCTGAGCTGTCATGTTATTTGTGTTATTTGATGTAACTGATGATCTTTCAATAAAAAATGTAAATTTTAGAGCGCCCAAGGGATGAATTGAATTTAAAATCCTGAATTTGAAGCTTTGTGATTGGCTGACAAAACGTAGACTTTTCAAAGTATGTTACCATAGAAACCGCTCTGAGATCAGTTCTAATTGCAAGAAAGGTAGCTGTTAATCTACAGCAATTTTTAACATATTGGTAAGCATTCAGGAGGCAGTTTAATACATGCATGATTTGGCTGAACATTTTGAATTCATAACAAACAATTTGAAGCGCTGCATAACCCCCGCCATCACTGAACACCAACCCAGAACCCCATTTCTGGAGTACTAGCTGAAGTATCTTAACAAACCAACATCTTTACTTTTTCTAAACATATACCATGTACAGATGCAGTGTAAATACTAATTTGGCTGTACTAGATATTTGATATATTCCGTAGGTAATCTTTTTACGACCCTATTTACAACCTAGGCCTAGTTTCAGAGAGCATTTTGAAGACCCAATTTATAAAATGAAGCAATCTAGGGCATTAAAGCTTGTAGGAAGGCCTGAAGTGCTTGGGTTAGGGTTAGGGTTAGGGCTGAAAAGACCAACCTGTTCTGATCCATGCATAGGCTACTATTCACACAGCCCTGGAGATTTTTTGTATCTTTATGATTCTTGGTTTTGGGATTCTATATCATCATGACATAACCTATGCAATCAGAATCTGTTTTATTAGCCAATGCAAGCATACGAATGAATATGAAATAGTAGCCTAATATTTTGAAATGGGATATGAAACTTGAAATGAAATATTAACTGTACAAAGGAAATATGGACTGCGCTATGAACAAAGAAATGAAGTGTATGAAATATATGACGGTGAGAAGAGAAATACTGAGAAAGATTAAATGTGACGTGCATAAATTATTAAATTATCTAGGTTGAATGCAATGCATAATCTCAAGTCCACTTTGATGAAATATACAAAAGTGACAAGTGCAGTGAGTAAAGGAGGGATGTAAAATGTAAAGTCCAGTTTGATAACCTTGTCTTCATCCCATTTAGACACACACACACACATGCACATGCACACACACACACACATAGAACATTGGATTGCTTTATTGGATGACGTGGCTCAATATTAACTGAGGAGGAGTATGTTTTAAGAAAGATGATTTTATATTAAATATCCTCAGCCACATATTCTTGGAAATATAAAATTAAATGAGCAACTTCACATTTTACAATCACAGGCCATAAAATGCCTTTTCTTAATAGAGATTGTGGCGTTTGGATTTGGGTTGCGGCAGACAGCAGCAGTTTGAAATGGAACGAAGCCAACTGACGGCAGACAACCCAAAACAGTAGTCAGACATGCAACATCTGCCCACAACACAATGCCCTTACTTAGCCTTCCGCTCAAAACTTCTCAGTTTCTTAGAATCGAAGGAGAAATAATTAAGATTGATGGCCTCAACATGAACCTATCGTATTGTTGAATTACCAAGGACACTTTTGTGTTTTTGTGTTGAGAAATGTTAAAGACATTAAAATTGACAGTGAGGAAAATACTCAATATGCAGCACATCCTCTATGGTCCATGCACCAGACTGGTAAAATTAAAATAAAGAAATAAAAAGACAAAAGGACAAGATCTTGTGATTAAATGTTGAGTAATGTAACGGTTATAGTTAAAAAAACAAAAAGAAAAACAAATGAGAAAAAACAATACAGCTCCTGTACTCCCAAATCCTGATTGACAGAAAAAAAAACATGAAAAAAAGAAATCTACTCTCAATTGAAATACATTAGTTTGAAAGTCGTGCTGACAGTCACAAAAAATGAAAAGAGTAACACTAAATACACTTTTTACAGTTAAATACAGTTAGTAAATTATATGAACAGTCACTTGCTATCAAATGATTCTTGTCCCATGTGATCTATCTATCTATCTATCTATCTATCTATCTAGTTTATTGAATCCAGATTATTAGATAATTGAATCTGAATTGAGTCCAGATTGCTGTAAGTGGTTTGAAGTATAATAAAGAGAAGTGAAATCTACTGATATAAATTGAAATGAGGTCAAGAGAAAGCAAAGTGTGAGGTCCCAGGAGTATATCTTCTCCTCCTCTTATCTCCCAGCAGTGAACAGCAAAGATCCCAGTGTTCAGTCATAAAACCAGAAATGACTTATGTATTTCCATCCCATTATTTTTAAATGAATCATGGTGTATTGGATTGAAAAGGCAGAATGGGAATGCCAAATTTTGATTTAGGTTCAGGTCCAGGTTACTTTATTTGTACATATAGATAGATTTAGATTGCAGTGGACAAGGCATCCATCTTGACACACATTTTAAAAACGACACAGACAATAGACACATATGATAAAACTGCTCAAAGCTCCAATAATCAGGACTTGAAGAGAAAAAATAACAATAAAAACTACTAAAACATTGTTTCTATAGCATCTGTGCAATGTTGCTGCGTCTTGTTCATCTGGGTGATGGCTGGCGGAACAAAGCTATTTTTATACTGCTTTGTTCTACACCTTGGGACTATAAACCTCTGTCCAGAAGGAAGAAGCTGAAATTCACTGTGCGAAGGGTGGGAGTCATCATTTAAAATCGAGTTGGTTATCCACTGTAACTGTGTGGTGCACAGGGATGCTGGGTTAAGCTGTGACTCACCAATCAGCCTACTAGACCATTTAACTATTTGATTCAGAGAGTTTCTGTTGTTTAAAGATAGCTTTCCAAACCATGACACCAAAGAAAAATCAGTTCAGTAAAAAGATTAATAAAGTCATCATAGTTTTTGTCAATGTGGACATAGGACAGTTTCCTGTGCTCCTTTTTGCACACAGTTTCACAATTTGCTTCAAAGTTCAGTTTTGAGTCAATAATTGTCCTAAGATATTTGTAAGACTGCACACATTCCAGTGTCTGACCTTTAATGGATATGACTTATGAATTATCATGGCTTTAGTTTTAGATATGTTTAATTGAAGATAGGACTCTTTACACCATGACATGACTGCTGTTCTTTGGATTCCGGAGGCCTGCTGTAGTTTTCATGCAAGACCAGACTGAGCCAAGGTTGTTTGCAGCCATTTTGTTCTCTAGTTCAGATTTCCTTACTTTATTTCCTTAATATTGCCCCAAAAAGCCTTTCTCACTCCACTGAGACAAGAGCTTTTTTTTTTTTTTTTTTGCTGATAAAGAAATAATGAGATAAATAGTAAAAGACATGCATTAGTGGAATAAGTAATGGCAAAGTGCAACAAAAACTATATTAGATACCTGTCCACCCTTCCTCCAAGACACATTGTATATGAAATTTCCAACATGAGGAAGTCTTCATCATAGTTGTTTTTTGGCACATTAAAGCATATACTTTTCAACATCTACAAGGAAAACCCATACAATCCAACACACTGAAGTGTGATCTGTGGAAGTTTGACTTTAAGCTAACCCAAACTAGTTTCAATGACATCACCATACTGAAAACCTGAATAAATGTGTGTAGAAAGAATGTCGGTTCCATGCAGGTCACAGGTCTCACTGAATGGTTTGTTAAGTATGAAAATGATATGAGTCCTTTGATGTAGTCACCAGATCTCAACTCAACTGAACACCTACGGGAGATTTTGGAGCAAGCGCTCACCACCACCATCATCTAAACAGCAGATGAGGGAATATGTTTTAGAAGAATGCCTTCAGAACAGTTCCACACACATGGAGAATCTATGACAAGGAGACCTGAAGCTTCTCTTAAGCATCATGGTGGAGTAACACCTTACTAGTATATGTTGCCATTGTGATTTTCCTTCAGGTCTTGCTAATGTTCTCATTCTACAAATTCTACACCACCTTTGACGCTGTCAAAGGCATCCTCCTGGTTATTAGAGTTACTTAAGGCCATGTCCTAAGATGGCTAATTCATAAACAGATCTTTTTCTCTACGTTTTGGCCCTACATCCAGACTTAACAAGTTTTTTTTTTCTCCCTCAAAAATGGGGCATTTCCAAAATGGCCTCCAGAGTGTGTAAAAGTAAAATGCTGGCTTGGCGTTGTAGTGTGTACAGGGAACACAGAGTTTTGTGGAAATGCTTTCGTATTGCTGACAAAACAGATGATGGCAGGAATGTGGAGGAAAACAATGGCAAACAATGGCGGACGACTTATTGCAAGTGTTGTGCAATTTTCTTTTTTTTTATATTCAATTTCATTTATATAGTGTCAAATTATAACCAAGTTATCTGAGGGCATTTTTCACATAGAGCAGGTCGAGACTGTACTTGGTAACTTTATCCCCTTAACAGGCTAAGAGTAGCCCTGCATCCTGAGGCATCACCTCCATCCTTCCAAAGTCTAACCTTAAAGCCCTGCTGTCTATAATTAGTGTTGTGATTTGTACACACACTGATGAAACTTAAAAGCTGCTACTGCTCGGTGTTCTCTGTCAAAACACACTCTACTGATGTGATTTTACTGTGTAATCTGTTTTGTTAGTCGTTCTGTTCATTTTCTCCTTTTGATTTCAGTTCTCTTTTCATCTGTAGTTAGCACTCTTCACATTTTTATCTTGACTTGTGAAGCTCATTGTAACTCTGTTTGATAAATGCTTTGAATAATTCCTTGCCAAATGCACAGAGGAAACAGCTTTCATCCTCACAGTATTTACTATCCCTCCTTTTTCTGCCCATCCCTCCCCATTTTTGCCCCAGACTGGCCTCCACAATCCACTCAAACCCTTAAATATACTCACTCTACTATTCCGCCAAACCACTACAAAGCTAAGTATTAAGTGTCGTGGACAAATGATACCAGTGCAAGTGCACCAGTGTGCTCACTCACTCTTGGCTGACTCCCTGGTGATCAGAGGTGGCTGTAGAGTACACAATATCCATACTCAAGTAGGAGTACAAGTAATTGTCAAAGAAAAAGCTCTGGTAGAAGTTGAAGTATCATTTCAAATTATTTAATAAAATGTAAGTTTACAAGTGTACAATCTTAAATTCACTGTACAAAGTTTTTCCATTAAAATGCAAAGAGTAAAAGTCTTACATAAAATAAATAAAATAAGCTCTGCTAAAAGTTGAAGTATCATTTTAATACAGATAATTCATAAGTACAGTAGACGAAGTAGCCTGTAGGAGGGAGAGAGAGAGAGAGACGTGAGACATAATACAGCGTCAGAAGGAAAAGCTGTTGTATAGATTGTATACTCAACGCAGTCAAAAGGCTGCCTTGCCCTGTCAATCCCTTGAACAACAATGAACCACAAAAGTGAGGGGATTCTGAAAGATGGAGAGAGAGAGAGAGAGATGAGAAGACTGAAGTTGTTCAATATTTTATTACAGTCAGGATGTTTTCCTGACATCTGGTGCAAAGGACTCATTTCCCCCATTCATAAGAGTGGAGGGTGGGGGGAGACAGAGAGAGAAAGGTGAGAATGATAGAGGGAGGGAGAGAGAGAGAGCAAGAGAGCGAAGGAGGGTGGGGTGTCACATAATCACATTAGCTACATTATTATGAATGTATATATATATATAATATTATAATATTATTCTGATATTATAATAATATCAATAATTTCATCTCACCTTATTATAACAGCAGTTTCCGCAGTAGTCCACTTCCAAGAACTTGCACACAAGTCCATGCAGGTGATATGTATCAGTGAGCATGTTGAATCTCAGTGGGCGTTATTTGCAGGAGGCACAGTTTTTGTTGACGATTTTCATTTCCTCTTCCTTTTTCTCTCGTTCTGTTCGAAGGCATCGTGTGTTGAAATGACCGTTTTATGTGCAGAGGGTTTTAAAAAATTTTTTTTAAAAATAAGCTTCCGCACAATTTCTGTGTGCTGCACTTTTTTCATTCTCTTCTCTGGTGCACATTTCTCAAGTCTGACATTCCAGTCATGATAATACTGGAGCCTTGCTGAAAACATTACAATATGTCAGCCACTTTCCACTTCTGCCATCTCTATCGGTGAACATCTTCTTCACCGCAGGGTTTTTAGCATCTTGTTTGGGGGGTAGTGATTTAGAAACACCTGCATCATAGCAGGCTTAGGACAGGCAAAGTACTCTACAGCTTCTTGTTCCTCCCTGTCTCTCTCCTCCACTGTTACCTCAACAACCAGGCTTGACTAAACTATTACATAAGGAGAGAGGGAGAGATGATTACAATTTGGGTGGGGCTGGCTAAAGCACAAGGCCATATAGGCGTTTGGCTAGGGTGCCACCTTGTCTGATGGGCACTGGTCACCCTCAAAGAAAAAAATAATATATTATAAAATAATAAAATACATTTTTTTTTAAAAAAATCGCTGGTGGGGGTGTTTCCCCATTTTCTGCCTTGAGATAAAAAATGAACAAATAAAGACAGAAAAATATTTTGCACACCTGTTCCTCACAGTGTTTCATCTGCTCTGCGCCTGCACTGTGAGCACTGAAAAACAGGGATGATGCATCACAGACAGACAACGTCTGTGAGGAGATGTCAAGAGGCAGATATTCACATTTTATTTCATAATGTAAAAGGTCCAAACCTTCAAGTGCGAAAGGAAGAAAACTTTCTGGATAACTGTTCCTTCCTAGAACATAAAACATTGTGCTGAAATTTCACTGACCAACATCAGTGATAATGGCTAATGCTATATCCATAAAAAAATAGATTTCTGCACTGATTTGCACCAAGTATGTGTACCATGGCACGAGCCACTTGGCATCATAGCACATCGTAGTAAGCTAACGTTAGATTGATATTGAAATATCATATAATAAATTAGGTCTCTACTGGATTATTGTGTTGTAACATGGCAGCAATTAATGAAAAAATGATGTTTGTGTGACTGAAAAACTGCTGTTTTATCATCGGTGAGTTCTTTGACATTTTATGATTGACACCCGCCCTAGAGACATGTGTGTAAATATTTAGTTGTTAAAGTTATGTAGTAACTTATCTCCGTGGTGCAAGCGTTTGTTTTACTAATGCATAAATCACAACGTAGTAATGTTTTATGTTATAACTAAATTTGAACTTACACACAGCTGGTGCAACAGGCTGCAGCAGTTATTTGTCCTACTCTGCAGGCCGTATTCAGACCAAAATCAGGCGGTGTGGCATTCAGCTGCAGGGTCGAGTGGAGTTGTGTGGGGGTTGTGGGTGTGTTTATTTGTGCTCTGGAACGTAACCGCACAATCAGAAAATAACGTTTTATCGATCTGATTCACCGGCTTTCTCGCTACCAGCGCTCTCTCTCTTCATTCACTCTCTAGCTTGCTCGACCACTGCTGCTCTATCTCTCACGCTCTCGCTCGCTTTCTCTCGTCTTTTTTAAAACGAGTTGGGAAGCCGACAGCAAAGTCTAATTTTATTTCTAACGTTATCAAACGCAGAGAAATGGCCTCCCCTCCCACTAGTAACATCTTTTTACTCCCTCATGGCAGAGTTTACGGCTCTGATCAGTCTGATCTCCAGCTGTGATTGGCCACAGCCAGTGATGTCGGGTTGCGTTTCTCCAAAAGTTGACTCTGGCTTAACTTTCCGGCTGCAGTCTGGTGTGGCACCGCAGCAGCCAAAACACCCGCAGATGAAACGCACTACCGCCATTCAAATGAATGGGAGAGCTGGCGTTTTCCCCGCACCGCCTGATTTGGTCTGAATACGGCTTAATATCTACTCTATAACTGTCCAGATGCACTCAGGAAATATTTGCAGTAGCCCCCTGCTTCTGGAGAAGTTACATCTGATCTCCCATCTACACCACTCTCTGAAGCAGATTAGTTCAACCTGTTATTTGGGGTCTCTGTGTAACTGATGATACACTGTTATTATGACATTATTATTATTATATATGTTACAGTTACACCTTGTTACTGATTAAATGTAGGCCTTAGTCAAATTAAATAAAGTTTATTTGTACAGTGCTACTTTATATGCAGTAGAATAACACAAAGGACTTAGCTCAGTGGTGTAACAGTCTGGATGTTCTGTATGTTTGAATACAGCTGCAGGTCAAGCAACATCTAACATCATATCAAACACTCCAGCTACCTGCAGTGAAACACAGCCTGAAGCAGGTGAGTTCTGTTCATTGTATGTTACAGCTGCAGTTATGTAACTAATGTCAATATGGACAAATCCAGACACGTTGTTGCTATAATTCTATCAAATATTCACAGTCAGTTATGAACATATGTAACTCATCCTGTACATCTGGAATATTTTGTCCATTTGTCCACAAATGGATGCTAGGGAATCTTCTTTTATTATACTAGTACTTTGGACAAACCTTTAACCATTTTCTAACCCTTCACAATGACAGAAAGTCATGGAAACTGCAGCTTACACACACACATTTAATTTCTTTCATTTTCATTCATTCATTCTTTTTTTTTTCATTCATTTTAAGACAATATTGCCACCTATTGGACCTTTTTCAAAATAAAATTTCAAATGAGCTGGAACAACACTGAACTATGGGTCCATTTAAGAAAGTTTCAAGTCAAATACCAATATTATCTATTATTAAATGGTTTCTTACATACTTGCATTATCATGGTAACACTAGTGCAATAAAATATATTGAATCATAAATATCATTTCTATATTAATAAAGGGAACATAGCTAACTTAAATACTAATCAATATTAGAGTGCAACCATCTATATTTAAGTTGTCTACAGGACACCTTAAAGCTAGAATAACTTATTCCCATCAAAATTAATTTAAACATAGATTCTTCATCTTCTTTCACTCATGTAATTGAACAGTTCAATAATAGCATTAGGTAACGTCATTAGGCTGCAAAAACAATGCCAAATAGCTAATGCTACGCTATTTGGCATTGACTGATTGAGTGAGCACCAGCAGTAGCTGATGGTCTCACTTTTTGAAAGCTTCACAATTATGTTATGTTGTCTTATTATCATCTTCATTAATTGAATTAATCATCATTCATCATCGTCATCATGGCATGGCAAACGCTCTACCTCTCTGAGAGTCTGTTTCCCTGCATGCTACTCACTGCTTTCTGCTTTAACTACACTCCTGTTCCTCGGCTTCCCTGTCACTTGCCCGCTCCTCTTCCTGCTCCTCTGCCTGGAAGTGGCAATGGCCAGCCTCCTCTCCTCCTTCCACCTGTTGCTGCATAATGGTGGGTTGAAGATAATGCTGCAGCTCCTGCAGCAAACATATCTGTGTTTTTTTTTTTTTTACATGTGGCAGCATCCACCTTTAGATTCTTCATTTTTTTTTTTGGCCTGCAAGTTCTCCGCAATTCATTTTTTTGTTTATGCTCATCCATTTTTACAGATGCCCTCCCATCTACATATCTGACACGAGAAACAAGACAGAGGAAAAAGGACAGAGGGGAAGTGGTGAGGCCAGCACAGTAAGAGATGTGATATAGCCAGCAATAGAATATTATAGAAAATGAACCAATGAACTGCTGCCTCTGCATTATGGGCATTATTATAAGCAATAAGAAAAAACATTTTTTTTATATTAAAAATTCAAAATTCAAAATATATCGCCGCAAGGTACATTGGTCCACCTGGAAAATGCCAGGTATGCCAGATTACCAGTCCAGCGCTGCCTCTCTCTCCATCTAGGCCAGGCCAGTAATGAGAGGAAGTGCAGTGAATGTTTGATGAGTGAGAGTTTTAATTTTTCAGCATAGCATGGATGAAATCAAAAATAGAGAAAAATACACCGCTCACCCGACTTAGCTGAGGTGCTGGACCTAAAAAATCAACCTGAATGAAAAAAAGCATCTGCACGCTCAAATCTGTGCAAGAATCTTTTTAATTAGAGCTTTCAGTCAGAGACCTTCTTCAAAGCATAAACATGTAGCAAGTGAATGCAGCAGTATAAAGGGCTGAGAGAACATCACTTGATTAGCCTTAATGCTGAACACTTCTGTTGAACTTGTGTGGCTAAATATCAAGGGAACTGTAGTCCTTTATATAGTGGACTACAAATTAGTCACAGTGTCTATAGACAAAATTTACAATATACACAACACAATAAAATAAGCAACAATAGAGATAAATGCTATGTAAACATCAGGCTACAACCATCATATAACATAGAACATACTGAACCAAAATTGTGAAAAAGGAGAGATCATCTTGGTGGAAGTAACATTGTAGGCAAAAATGTCAGTTTCCATATTAAAAAAGAACATTAACAGCATTGTTATAGCCACAAAGTCACACACATGCATGCTCTCTTCCACTTTTTGTTTTCTAGTGCAGATGAAGATAGCAGTTGTGAGGACAGCGGAAGCGTAGCTGTAGGCAGCCACGGAGAAGGAGTGATCTGACATACGCATCACGCAGACGGATGTGATAGGTACCACACTGATGAAATGAGTAGAGTTTTGAGTGTTGGCTTTCATGTGTTTTACTGTTCTGAATTTTATGTTATGGATAATCATTTACAGACTGTTGCATCCAGTTGTATTTTTCATTTAAACCTAATGAGCTTCACAAACTCTCTGTTCTGAACAACTGTTTTAAATGGAATTAGAAATTGGATGGCAAATAATTTTCTGTGGTTAGATGCAGATAAAATTGAAGTCTTGATTTTTGGTCCTGATAATCTACACTGGCCGGGTGTTGAAAAGTCTGTTTATTACGGGAAGCAGACTCAACCAACATGTCAACATGAGTGTTTTTGCATTGCTGGGCATGTTTTACTGCATTATGGATTATGTGGGCAGAGCAGTTTACGGGCAAGATCTTGCTGTTGTGTTGTCTCAGGTTATGGTAAAGGAAGCGCTTTTTGCCAGGTGCATTGTTACCCGAGAAGGCCAAGACATTATGAATGCTGAGTTTTTGTTTTGTTAGCTTCTGTTGTAGGTTGTCTTATGACTGCATCTGTGCTCTCAGCTGTCTGTTCAAAGAAATCCAGAACTCCGCTTGGGATAATCTGCTTGGGGTCCAGAATCTTACATGAGGGGGAATGTTTTCTACAATTCCCTTGATGTTTAGCAACACAAGTTCAACTGATTGACATAAATGGGTGTAAATGAGGATTTTGACATGAGTGTTTTGCTATGAATAAAATATAATAGATTCAGTATGTTCTATGTTATATGATGGTTGTAGCCTGATGTTTACATAGCATTTATCTCTATTGTTGCTTATTTTATTGTGTTGTGTATATTGTAAATTTTGTAAATTCGATGTGCTTATTGTGTCTTGACCGTCTCTATAGACACTGTGACTAATTTGTAGTCCACTGTATAAAGGACTACAGTTCCCTTGATATTTAGCCACACAAGTTCAACACAAATGTTCAGCATTAAGGCTAATCAAGTGATGTTCTCTCAGCCCTTTATACTGCTGCATTCACTTGCTACATGTTTATGCTTTGAAGAAGGTCTCTGACCGAAAGCTCTAATTAAAAAGATTCTTGCACAGATTTGAGTGTGCAGATACATTTTTCATTCAGAACTGCACCAATAGAAGGAAATGGCCACAAAGAAAGAGTCTGTCTGCAGATATCATTCACATACATATTCTGCTTTAAGTGGTTCAGATTTTATTATATAATAGTGCACAGAAGAGGGGATTGCATGACATTATTATGTATCTGTGAATTAGGCAATGCTCCAGAATGGGGGCCCTCGTATCAGCTGGAGGTAGCTAGTTACATTTCTGAAAGGACCAAAGACATTTTTCCAAGACATCTTTTAAACTCACTTAGTGTCGATGTAACTTTGACCATAATTCCTTGTATGTGCAAACCTACTTAGCAATAAACCTGTTTCTGATTCTGATTAACATTTACTCTGGTTTGAGCCAGTCATAAATAAAACAAACAGGCTTTATTCAGTAATAGCTTGAGAATGTTTTTCAAAGAGCATTTTAAATTGAGGGAAAAAAGAGATCTGACTTCCTCTGGCACCGGTGCTACTGAAGAAATTACAATACAAGGACGAGTCACCAGATGAAACCAAATAGTCCCACACTGAGCTACTGTTTAAAAAAATTGCAAAAATATCTGGGGATGCTATTAACTTAGTACAATTACAAAAGTGAAGGTAGCCATTTAACTATGTAAACTGTTAACATACAGATTGGTCCCATAGCCCATATTTCATGGAACAAAACTGTGTAATTTGTTTTGAAGGAGGCACCGTTCCCAGAGGCCTTCCACTGTAGATCCAAGCCAAGAAATTCTCTGTCACATCCAGTGTTTGCTGCCTTTCATTTACAAAAGTTATTAGCCAGAGGCCTATATCAAAAGGACAGAATCCCTGTGGGATTTCTATAAGGCTGTGGTATGTGCCAGAAAGCCAGACTGAAGACAAAATGATTCCATATTCCCTTTCTCTGAACTCTGCTAATGTTCTCATGAGCCAGTCATGAGGAAAGATGATAACTCTTTATTCTAATTGTAATGAGTCAGTTCCTTTTCCCATAGGCTTTCACTGCTGAGAGCGTTAACCAATGAGAACTGGGAGATACTGGATGTGTATGTGTGTGTGTGTGTGTAGGGGCTACATTGCCATAGTGTAACAAAGCAATATTTAAATCTACATTAGAGAAGGAAAGAGGCTAAGAGTGTAATTATGTATATGTTTGATGGTCCCATTTAAATGGTAATGAACAGAGAGCATGGAGAGTCTTCCTTAAGGGAATGTGTACAGGATAAATACCTTCATTCATCCGCTGCGACTTATGTGGAGGAGCAGCTTCTTGTCCTCTCTTCATTTCTATTTGTTTTTTGTTCTCCTCTTTGGTATCGATTTCACTTCCTTAATTTCTGTGTCTCTTAAACAGAAACAGCATAGCCAAAACAGCATAAATATGTTCATATGTCATCTATTTAAATATATACAGTCCAGTTTTTATTATTATTATCATTATTACTATTATTATTACTACTACCTCTACTACTACTACTACTACTACTACTAATAATAATAATAATAATAATAATAATAATAATAATAATACAATCCCAGACCAATCAAACAATAATTTACACTTATTAAGAAATGATTTGACATTTTTTTTTTTTTTAATTTTGTGAATATTTTTTTTTAAACTTGTTATAGTTAACAGAACATTTTTACAGCCAAATAAAGGTAATTGTTGCATTCTTTAGAATAAAATCTACTTTATTCAGTCTTTAACTGGAGCTAATGTTCTGTCCTTCTTGCTGTATAATTCTCTAATTAACACTTGTTTTTTTCTGTAAAGGCTGTACTAATACTGTTGTCTCTCTCTCTATATATATATATATATATGTAATGGTTTACAAACCTGTCTCCTAAAATTACATTGATATACTGCTAAATTGTATTAGCAAATATGATTTGTAGGAAAAGAGAGACGAACCAGGAACGCTGCTGGTGTCTCTCAAACCACCGGTGCTCATGGCAGGGAATAATACTAAAGAAGAGTAGGAGAATTATGACCAAATCCAGGTCCAGGCATTTAAGGTAGGTTTGAAAAATAAAAGGCCTTTATTTCAATGGGCTAGAGTCATTAAAAAATTCTTTTTTAATGACTCTAGCCCATTGATTTTTAAAACCTACCTTGAGTTCAAACCTAGCTTGAGTGCCTGGAGCTGGATTTTTTATTTTCTGCTCTTCTTCATGATTTGAGGGAAGTTTAATGCTGCCAGGGTGATGTTTTTATCAACATAATAAGGAAACACTTTCTTATTTTTATGCATCACTCACTATCACTTTCCTTTGTATCTTCAGAGTTGCAAAATGTTCATACTGAATGTAAATGCTAAATGTTCACAGACACCACATTTTATTTGTTTTCCTACAACATCCACTTGTAGCAACTAGCACATGACAAAATTGTTATGGTTCTTTTTAGGCACTCACACCACTTTGATTAAAGGATATGTATGGTAATGTTCTATATTTTTCTTACTGTAAACAAATCTCATATTTGGAGCCAAACCGACAATGAACTGATATACTTACAAGTTACTTACAAGCTTCACTAGCTTGTTGTGCTACATATCACAACCTCTTGACTTTGTACTGAAGTTTTTTGAGACATTTATAATGTAGTACAATGCAGTGTAGAGACTCCATGTTATTGCACGTATAGATTTTCTCGTTCTAATATTGAACAATGATCAAATATGGGAATCTAAAGACAGAAAGAAGACAAACAATGAATAAAATGCTGATGTTTTCTTCACACAGTCACAACACACAAAATAACAAATCTCCGAGCTGTCAGACAAAGAACTCAAAAATTGGAGATGCAGCCTGAGCCAGTGTTTGTGAGTGTGTGTGTGTCAGTGTTTTTGTATGTGAATAAGTAAAGCAGGCCCTGAGGAGGCTGTTTGGTTTTTAATAAAACACCAGAGCAGATGGCAGTATGATCTGGGACAGAGAGGGAAAGAGAGAGTCAGAAATAACAAAGTGAAGGAGTGAGGAGAGACATACAGGGAATAATGCTCAGAGGCATTCACTTTCTCCTCTTTTCTGTTTACACCACTTTTGTTCAGGAGAGTCTCCTCCTACCCTGTAAACAACTGTCCATTTGCGTGATTTTATTTATTTACTCACCTCTTCAGCTATATTTTAACTACATTTTGCTGCACAAGAGAAATTATCTAAATGTGGTTTCAAAGCTGTATGCACACTGGTGAAATATAATTCTGGGGATGAAATATGTTTTTTTAATATATTATTTTGTCTTTATTGCGCTACAAAAGATACAGTAGTCAAATATAATTGTGAATACATAATAAATGTGAATATCCAATATGTAAGGCTCTAGCTACTAATTCGTCCATGTTGCTAGAACCCCAAATTCCCACGAAACCATAGCTACAGACCTTAGTGGGTCTGTAGCTATGGCCCTGGGGTCTGAGGGTAGTGCTGCAGGAGAAAAGCCTTATAGAAAATGTAAATGTTCCTGAAAATAAAATTTGTAAAAGAAACAAAAGAAACAAATATTACGCATTGCAACAAGACACATCACAAAAATACTATGTATATTCCATAAATGACAGAGGTCTTGTGAAGGTGTGTGTCAAGGAATCACCTAATAGAAAGAATAATAGGTAACCTAAGCGGTTAAAGGCCACAGGGTAGAGGTCACACACATCCAAAAGTTTGGACCTGATCTGACACTGACAAGTTTAAAACCTATTAAATAAACTAATTGCATAGGTTATTTATTATTTATAGTTCATCAACTAATTTAAACAAATATAAAGTGGAATACCACAAGACTGTACACACATTTAGACCAGGCCTGACTTGGTTCTCTTCAAAGACCTCTGCTCCAGGGCCGACAAGATTTCTCTTTTTTGTTCATACTGTAATTAGTGGTGTGTCTATCTCTCAGGTGATTTGATACGTATCTAGATACATATTCCACAGTGATAAAAAAAACAAAAAATATACAGATACATTTGTAAATATATGATACGCTGTGATCCAAAGCCGATTTGATTCAGCTGCGATTACGAATAGATATTTTTACCTTTTCAATAAGTATGACTAGAAAATAAACAAAACATTACTGCTTGGTTTCTTATTTCAAATACTAAATTATAGTAATACATCAGAAAGTATGTCTTCTGCCACACCAACAGTAGTAAACATGGGCAGTGATACTGTGGATACATTTTTAGCCTCTAGAATGTGCTGACTGTGTATTATTTACCTCTGTGTCTGGGTTAGTGTCATCGTCTGAATTTGGCATTTTCAGTAACGCTCTATGGTCCCTGTAAATAAAACAGCTTGTGGCTTCAGTAACAGTTCTGCCTTCAAACAGGGGAAGCTAGAGGTCAGTTGCAAGTAGCATCACCTGCTAACGGTACTGACGGTTCCTTTCTCCAACATTGCTTTCATAAATTAGTAGCAAGATGTGGGGTTTACCGCTATATCTGATGATACCGCTTCATATTTTGAAGACTGCAAATGTAAACCTCAGGCAACGGTGAACACGGTGATACCAACGTTTCTATCAGTGTGGGAATGTGGTGGATGGTTTGAAGCAGGTGTGTGATTGGGAAATATAGCGAGCCAGCAGGAGAGGTTCACACACACTCCTGCACATCGTGTTTATGATTTCATTCACTATGATAGAGAGGGGTGAATGTGTTGTGCAGAAGTTGTGCAGTGGAGATGGCTGTGCTAGATGTGTATTACTGAAAAGGGGAACATGAGGCTCAAGTTCCTTAGCGTTGCCTTCACTATCAACAATAACCAAAACAGCCAATCACAGTTGTTGTGATTGCCACGTGGTATCTCTATAGCTGCTGTAGCCCTGTAGACATTTTTGATGAGGCTGCAGCTTTGGAGTCTACACAGATGGTTGCTGTAGCTGCCACAACACCTGACCTCACAACTGTAAGTCAACCTTTATTCAAGTGGCGTCCCTGCTTGCATTTCAAAGTTGAAACATTGCAATTCTGAGTAGATACTTGGCCAAGTCTCTGTGTGTTTCTTTTACCTTTTAGTTCCTGTATTTATTCTCAAAGTAAGCGTATTAAGAAATAAGATTTTTTTTTTTTTTTGCTTCTTTGAACTAAACGACAGTGTTTCAGTGTGGATGACTTACACTTGCACTGTGCAAAGAACAATTTTGGGGAAAAAAACATGGCCCGGAAGATTGATTAGATTCTACTTAAAACCTGAAAAAGACTGGTGCTGGCCCTGGTCATACATCAGAATGATAAATTGCATCTATAGAATGTGGATTCTGTGACAAAAGAGCCATGTTTCATAGAAGTCTGCTGAAAGTTTGATCTAATACTAGTTATTCACATTGTAAAATGATCATGTGTATCAATGTTTGCATACTTCCCTAACCTCTTAATATGAGGTTATTCTGCATTATGTGTGTTGCCTGTTTGAATAACACTTCTGCCTGCAGGATACATATCAGGTTGTCTGATGATCCTTTTAATACTTTACAGAAGCTTCTGACCTGGTGTTAATTAGAGACAGGGCTAATTAGAGGCTTTTGTTAGAAAATCAAGATCTATAAGGCTACAAAGCCAATCAGGTTGCACATTAGATGATTTTTAGAGTTTTTGAATGTTTTTTAATGATGGACTCCTCAGTGCCGCTGGTGTATTCTTCCAGTCCAACTTGCCTTTAGCTATAACCTTAGCTAGTCTGTTTTGCCTCGGGCCAGCTGCTCACACAGTTGCTACAGGAAAGAAAAATAGTTGTAACATTTCAACCTTTCACTGGCTGGCAGTGAGGGTCAAAACCTCTCTGTCTCTGCAAGAAAAGACCAAACTATGTAACTCAAGCTGAAGTGCTGTTACACTTGAATAAATATGTAAAAAAAGGACAGTTTGTGTAATTCACATCAAGCCGTAAGACGATCTGCAGGTGCGCTCTAAAGGCACGTCTTGCATCCTTGAGCAACCACAAAATTCTTTTTTTTGTGAATTCTTTTCTTCACCTTCCCCTATACCTTTTAATGCCTCTTCTCTTTCTACAACTGTAATTCAATTCACTTCAGTCCACTCAACTCTACTCAGTTCAGAGGGTGCTTTAATAGCATGGCGCTGTGATGTAAACGAATGTATCAAAATGAATCCTTTTCTCACAGAAACTATTCAACAACTGTGTCTCTGTCTCTCATATCTCCTCTGCTCCCTTTATAGATACAAACAGAAACACATCATAATGCAAGTTAAACATCTCATCAGTGTCAGGATACTGTGGCTTAAACACAACATCTGTCACTTCTGGATCAATTTGTGTCACTGTCAAACCTAATGCACACTGCAGTATCACAGTAAATGTATATAGGGTCAATGGAGCAGCAGCAGATGGTTCAGTATCACCTCACCTCTCCTGCCTTTTCCACAGCTTTATATTATCAGAGAAAACCCTTGAATGGAGAGTCATCCTACAATTTATGTCTTAGGTTTGATCTTAACAAGGCTAGATTATCAACAACATAAAGTGAGCAACTGCCACAGGGCCCAAGACCCCCACCAGAGCCCAAAGCCCCATGTTGTTTTTTGTTCATATGATTAAAGGAACAGTTTGGGAGCCAAATGAGAGGATCAATATCAGTCTGGTGGGTTTGGGTTGAGTGCAGAGCTGGAGTCACAGTTAGTCTAGTTTAGCACCTCTGAGGCTCACTGATTAATGTGTTGTATCTTTATTAACATGATGTTAGTTTAACCCATATGTATATAGAAATGTAAAAATGCTGAGTTACATGCTGGAACTATTTCAACAACGGGCAGTTGAGGCAGTGAGGCTGCCAGGTTTAGTATCATCATGCCTATAAAGAGATGAAAACCAAAGCCTGCGCTCATTGACTTCATCTGGAAACCATCACTGTTATTGTCGACGCTGCACAGAAGCACTGTATGGATGGATTCACTGTTGTTGCTTTTTTTGTATTCACAGATTAAACACACAATACATTTCCATTAGTGAACTTTAGAAGTGCTACGTTGGTGAATTTTGTTAATTTTTTCAAGACTAGCTTCTGCCCCCTGCTTCCAGTCTTTATGCTAAGCTAAGCTAAGCTAACCAATTCTTGACTGCAGCTTTGTATTCAACACACAGTTCATGTGATTTACATCTTTTCATTCCACCGTCAAAAGTTGATGAGCATATTCCCTCAAATGTTGAGCTTTTGTTTGAGGATATGTCTTGAAAAGGGGCCCTGTGTCAAAATCCAGTTTTGAGACCTTTATAATGTCAGCTGATACTGTGCTTACATGGACCATATTCCTAAATGTTTTGTTTAATCAAATGACCAAACAGGAAACCTGGTGCCATAGAATTGTTCAGCATATGAATACTGTTCACAGTGCACCAAAAGTGGGAAGAATGCAGAAGAAGAAGAAGAATTCTAACTGGTGGTAGAGCACTGGACCCACAGCCATTGGTTGAATCTAAAAAGATGGCTAAAACCTTCACATCCTTTTCACCAGATTTGGCCAGACTACTCTGAAGAGACTTTGAGTTGTCATAGCAACAAGCTGAATGTAATGCTGGAGTTTGATTATTTGCATCTGTTATCACTTGTACTTTTGTGGATGAAGACTGTGTGTGTGTGCAGTTGGATATTAATGATTTCATATGAAAACTGGACCATGTTCAAAGATTTGGCATCAAAAAGACAATAGTCATTTCTACAAATCTAATCATGGAGTCACAAATCAGTCATGCAGCCTCTGTTGTGGTTGGGGAGAAGAGAGTAAAACCGTATTCGGACCAAATCAGGCAGTGCGGCGCACCACTGCAGGGTTGAGTGGAGGTGTGTGGGGTTGTGGGTGTGTTTATTTGTGCTCTAGAATGTAAACGCTGTGAAACAATCAGAAAATAAAGTTTTTATTGATCTGATTCACTGGCTTTCTCACTACCAGCGCTCCCTCTCTTTATTCACACTCCACACCACAGCTCTCTTACTCGCTGCTCTTTTTTATAATGAGTCGGGAAGCAGTCAGCAAAGTCTAACTTTACTTTTAACGTTATCAAACAAAGAGCAATGTCCTCCCCTCACTTAGTAACGTCTTTGTCCTCTCTCGGGGCTGAGTTTACAGCTCTGATCAGTCTGATCTCCGGCTGTGATTGGCCACCACAGCCTCCAGCCGCAGTGATGTTGGGTTGTGTTTCTCCAAAAGTTGACTCTGGCTCAACTTTCCGGCTACAGTCTTTTGCAGCGCCGCTGCGGCCAAAACACCCGCAGCCAAAACGCACTACCCTCATTCAAATGAATAGGAAGATTGGCATTTTTGCCACTCTGCCTGATTTGGTCTGAATACAACTTTAGTAGCCTTAAACCAGCATTGACGAGAAGTCAAGAATGGCCTGATGTGCAGGAATTAATTTTCAAAAAAGGGAGGCCTGATTGGAAAGGGACCTGGGGACAATCAGACCCAAACTTAATAGACTTAGGCAACACGATGCACCACCAATTATCCAGCAGCTTCATGTCATTGTTCTTTCACTTTCACACCTGCGGCCATAGAACAGACCCACTTGCCTTGACTGGACTGAACCGACTCTCATCAAGTCTCAGAAACCTGGAAACCAAGTGGACCTGTGAAGAGCTCTAGTAAAGACAGCAGTGGCCAAAGGGCCATTGACCAGCCAGTTTGAAAAAGTGGAGCGCAGTGGAACAATACCATCATCCCCCATGAACTCAAAGAGAAAAGTGCTCTTCTAGAATGCATTTATATATATTGCTTCTATTCAGAGCTCCCAGCATTATGCCTCTCATTCACCCATTCACCCATGTACTGATGGCAGCAAGCTACCATGCAAGGCATTGGCTGAAACATCAGGAGCCATGTTGGGGTGCAACGTCTTGCACAAAGAACTGTCAACAATGTGATTAATGGACAACCCCTCCTCATGCTGCCACCCAATTAATAAGTTACTGACCATTTTTCTAACGAGGATTGCTTGTAACTGAAGCTCAGGTATCAGACACACACACATATTTTTATATATATATATATATATATATATACATATTTTTACAATGCAAAATATACAGTACTTAAGGTAGATCATATTTGCAAATTGTTGAGTGCAGATGTACTGGCAGAGCCTTACATGTTATGCACTTCCACTTCAGCGCCAGAAGACAGATACTATCATGTCAATAAAGCTTCAAAGAGACAGAAAGATGGAAAGAGAGACAGACACTGGCAGACAGACAGATAGATATCACTCAGTCCTTTCTGGACATTAAAAGGATATAAAAGCAGATTACAGTGTGATAAAGATGACAATATTCCTTCTAAGGAGAAAACAGAGATGTAATTTCCCCCTAAAGCAAAGGGACAGAGTGTATGAAGGGGAGGACTTAAGGAGACTTAATAGAATCATCAGTATGTTGCTTGGGTCCTTGTTCTTTAAAAAGCATCAGTTTTGAGTGCCTGAGACTCCATATCAACACACTTCATCTCTGTGTGCCTTGAGTCAAATGTCAGTGTAATGTGTGTATGTGTGTGTGTGTGTGTGTGTGTGTGTGTGTGTATGTGTGCCCTACAGGCAGTAATGCGGGTTGGCTGTAAGACAGCACTAAATGAACAGATGGATGTAATTAACAGATGGTTGATATGGTGTTTCTGTTTGTGCCCTTAAGACATGGGGTGTATGTGTGAGTGTGTGTGTGTGTGTGTGTGTGTGTGTGTGTGTGTGTCTGTGTGTGTCTGTATATGTATCCTGTGCAAGTCAATGTGTTAGACCTGCTAGCACACACACGCTGTGAAGCAGAGAACTACTAAAAAGGCTTTAAAGTATATTTTGAAGCATGTGAACTGGGGTTCAGCATACTGACCCTCAAGCTGTTTTTTTGGCGTAAAGCTTCAGGCTCAGGTTGGATTATTTTCAAAGGAAAATTCTCTCTCTCTTTCTGCCAATCGTTTAAGTCAAAGCATGTCATGTGTTGCAAGTTCATACACACTGCCACTGGGAAGCGTAGCCAATGTGTTGGCATTAGCCTGGTGAGCTAGCAGTGACTAATGGATGAAATGAGCAAAAATCTGCAAAACAGAGCTTCTTTAAATCAACCAATGATTCAGGGAATTTTGCAAGCTATGTTCAAACAGACCTCTAGATCATTTGTGTTTATTTGCCCCAAACAGCCAAAAGTTGCTGTACATTAGCTGCAAAGCACTGACTGTGGGTGCATCCCAAGTCTCTTAAATTGCATCCATGTTTCCCTCACTTGCGTCTTTTCCTTGCGTCTCAGTCCCTCCCACCGTGGATGCATGGAGAGATACAAGGAAACCAAGCGAGGAGAGAGGAAACAAGGAAATTTTTTTTTAGACACATGAGATGTCCTTTCTTATGAAGCGTCACGTGAAGCGTCGTCGGTTTCTGATGACTGCGGCAGCTGATCACAGCTGGATCAGCTGTCAGTCGGCTTTAACAGCTGTAGAAACTTCTGATGGAGTTTGTGTCTGCACACATGTGCACTGTGCTGACGCTAATAAAGGTGCACAGTTATCACTGCCAGCAGCTGTTTCCTCTCTGCAGCCTGTTAAATGTTTAACAAACACCTAAATAAAAACCTGCACTCTGCATTTATACTGTGTCCTGTCTCCTGCTCAGAAGCACATGAACCATTTCTACTCGCAGAATGCGTTTATACTATTTATTGATTATTTGTATCTGTATTTTTTTGATAATCCTGATAGTGAATTCATTATTCAATAACCCAGAATATGATCAGAGTGTCTTCTGAACATTGTAAAATATATATTTGGCTAAATGTTTCAGAGAAAATGGAAATTATGTAACTCAAATCTGACACATGTCACATGTGACTGAATGGAAATGACGATAAATGATGTAAAACATAAATGTGTTTAATTGTTATGATGGATAAAATAGTTATTTGGTAAAAAGTCAGGAAGAGTCTGTCTGTCATCAAGAAACAGTTAATGGGGTAAATAACAGATCATGAAAAGAAAAATCTAATAAATGAAGAGAGTTGTTTATGTTTCTTTTGTTGATCAGACCGACAATTAACAGATTTTTAACTATATGATGAATCAGAAAACAAATAAAACATAAAACTTGGGAGTGATACACTTTAATTTTATCTTTAATCTGTCTCCACTTCGGTATGAACCTGCAGTGATGTATCAGATCAGTCAGATCAGCTGCAGCGTCCAATCAATGACTGATATCCAATAAGGGGGCGTGTCGGCAGCTACAACAGTAACATGCTGCTCTAACACTGATGCTTCACTATTAATAATCTAATGATGTCATATATAATAATATATCAGTCAGAGGGATCAACCTCATAATACTTATGTACTTTTACCGTTGTAGGATTTTTCTTGCTGGTACTTTTACTTAAGTAAAGGATCTGAATACTTCTTCCACCACATCTCTGTACGTTCATGAAGAACAATAAATACAATACGATAGGTGTGAATTTTTTGCTCAAGATGAAATTTTTTTCAACTCACACGGATGTGTATTTGCTTCAATTTGCTTCACATTCTGTCTGAACAAACCGTGACTCTTAAAGAGTATCATGATGATGCCTGTACAAACTTCTGTTCTGGATCATAATTTGGACTGTTGACAAGTTCGGCTGAGAAACACGTTTTGGGTTTCACAGCCACGTTCATCTGGCCGATATTGGTAAAGACAAAGTTGATCTACTAACCGGTCATCCAGGTAATTTATTATTTTAAGATGCTGCAGTGTTACATGCTGGTAGTTGACTGCAGTGTGTCTATTGCTCCTAACCTGTGGCTAATCAGCTCGTAGAAGTTATAAAGCTATATGTTTGTGCTGCTGTGCCATATTCTGTGTTGGTCTATTGCCGTTGTCAGATTAGTTATTTTTTATGTGGGAGAAAGTCTTTCCAAAGTAATCATACAACTTTGTCTTTGAAGAAGATATAATGAAAGAATAGCGTCAGGTTCAGGTCTCAAATTCTAACTTTTAGCTCAGTAAATTATCACAAGAAAGCCAGTATTTACATAATAAGCAGGTTGGCATAAACAAATAATTGCTGGGTAAAAAACTCATTATTCCGTTTATGACATCACCTTGTTTTGTACAATGACAATACAATGACTCACACCGTTTCATAATAATAATAATAATAATAATGAATTTTATTTATCCAGTGCTTTTAAAAGGCACTCAAAGATGCTTACAGTTTGTGATTGCTTTGATCAAAATGTATTTGTTCACATCAGAGCTGTGATATCACAATCTTTTTCAGGGCTGCATGTGGGGCAATTTAGTTGAATGAAAGGCTAAAGTGACAGTTCCTTTACTCTGTGGCCCTCAGTGTTTCCCACTTCTTATCATCATCTTACCTCCACACCCACCTCCACACCAGCTCCCCTCATCAGCTTCTCCGTATGTTCAGTATACCTGCCACACCATCTATTAAGCCTGCCCTTTTGGTTTTAGTTTCAGGTTCTGAGTGCAAGCGAGGCTTCTTTCTAAAATATGACACAAATTAGAACAAAAGTCCTATTTCTTATATAAGCCTGTTTTAAATAACATCCTGGACATCATTGAGAATTTACAACATAGATAAAATGACTTTGGTTTGGATTGATAAGAGGTCCTATTTACTTACTAACATAAAAAAATCTTCTTCCAAATAATCTCTCCCGGAGCTTTTAGAGCTGACATTCTAATCTTCAAATATGACAAAAGGTGTCACAAAGGTGTCACAAAGGTCAAAAACATCTCTTTCAGGTGCTTCGAGGAAATTAAAACACATGAAAAGTAATTATTCCTGCAACATGCAGGTTATAATATCAGCCAGTCTGTATAGATTCATGAATAGATATGTCTAGTTGAGGCTCAGAACAAATGACCCCTTCTTCTATCGGAGTGCACACCTTCTGTTTAAATTAATACATTTTCAAGCTAGAACTTAGTAAAAGTGTAAATCATAAAGTTACTCTTGTCTATATGAGATGCCACTTCATTTATGTAAAATGAAATTTATTAGAGGTCCTGTGACAGAAAAGAGCACTATCTCCCCAATAAATAAGACACTGGAAATGTAGTCAGTTCCCCCCAAATGAAATTTTGTCAGTATGAACAATAACAGGAAATAGTTTCCACTCAAATAAAGTCAAACTGAGGAGCTAAATCCAAACTGTCTGCTCCTTTCAGGGTAAAGTTGATTCATCAGTGCTGGATCTTTTCCCTCCCTCATCCCTTTTGTATCCGTTAATATGAGTCATCACAGAGGAGTCAGGTTGGTAAACATCGAGCGTGCTGTGGGCAGTTTACTTTCACCATCTCTGAGTTTTAAAGTCTGCAGACACTCACCTCTTGCTGCCAGCTGGGGCCGCCAGCATGTGAGAGACTGCATAGTACAGCTTTAATCCTCCACTGGAGGTGCTACAGCCACTCACAGGAGAATGTGTACTGCTACAAGTCCAGGTGCTCAGTATACTTTTCCTATAGATAAACTGCAATGTTGGTGAATATATCTGCTCTTAAGCAGCAAATCAGTCAACAGACCTTGTTTGTTAGTGTTGTACAGACAAAAACAATTTTTTTAGGAGAAAACTCTAGATTGGTGAAAATGGAAGCCAAGGGCATAGTTGGTCATTTTCATTAATTCATTATCTTGAGATCAAGATTTAATTATTTAATTATTTTTGAAATTACAAACTGTTCTCAAAACAACAATTATTATCTGTAGTCACTCTTAACGATTAAATTAATTTCTTACCTTGATAAAACCAGATCAAAACTTAATAACATTGTATTGATATAATAATGGAATTATGAGCAGCTATTATTATCTCATCCTGTCATTTAATTTCTCTTCCTGAGCGCTTTCTCTTACAGGGGAACATCAACAACTACTTCATAAATAAACTCAGGTCACATTAACACCAACTCACCAAAACAGCTTCAAAACTCTAGTATGCAGCCTTGTATAGAGCAGTGTTTGTGTTTGTCTCTGATAGAGTGTAAGTTATTGGTCAGTAGATAATAAATGTCACTGTGATTGAAGCAACATTGACTTGCATTCAGCTCACATCCTTAAAACAGTTTTTTTTTTTTTTTCTTTTCTTCCACACTGATAGCTTGGACAGATGTGAGGATGCTGCAACTTAGAAGCCAATCACTCCTGAAAATGTCTACGGCAAAAAGTGGGAGACACATCAAGAGAAAGAGAGGGGGAAAGACAGCTGGGAGGGAGGGAGAGAGGGAAGGAAGGAAGCCAGACGGACAGAATGAATACAGAAAAAGCAGTCAAACACCGCCCTTACCAAACACAACCTTTCAGACAATTCCGCACAACAACTTCTCTTCCCTTCATCTTTCATCGGCTTCTTCTGTCCTCATATTATACTCCCCATGTTCATATAGCCACGAGGGTCAACGTTACAGAAAGCCCATGACTGCTCATTCTTTCTAACATCCTTCTGTCACTTCAGGCCACCAAACTATGTATGAATTGCATACAGTGATTACACATATACTACAGAGATGTTATATAGCTGACAGTTTCAGACTTCAGCCACATTCATCCATGAACACCAGTACAAAGCTCTGTAACAGTCACACCTTAATGCTTCATTCAAAACCTCAGTCACACACTGTGAGCCCGACTGAATAAGTGGCAATCCATCAGAAAGAAAGAGCAAACAGATAGAGAGATATTCGGGATTCCTACCTTTCATGCCAAACTTGGAGCGTCGTCCATACTTGTTGATAAGAAGAAAGAGAACCACCAGCATCACACAGGCAAACCCTGCTAGTCCAACCGCTATGGAGACCTGGAGAGGAGGAAAAGAAGAAAATATTTTTAGCCAAATCATCACAGTTACAGTTTCTGTAACAGGAAGTATTGGACAGCCACCTTGAAGTTTTAAGGAGGGATGTTGTTTTTTGCCCTGCTGGGACCTGTGCAGGCCTTTGGTTTGAGGATATTTGGTGGTCAGGACCCATGTGGTTCAGGGTAAGATATTTCTACAACTATGGGACTGGGTTTCCACGAGATTGCTCTGGATGGTTATGGTCCTCAAAATAAAGCTAAAAATTTAGGGACTCCCTAACCTTTCCTCTGGCGCTTCCTACTGTACATATCAGCGTGTGTTTCCAGGTGTTGGGGAGTACTACTGCATATGTGAAAAAGTAATATCAAGCTTTTATGTCTCCAGAGGAGCTGTGTGAAACCTTATAAACTGCCTCAAGTGATGTCACTTGAGTAAGTATCAGTTGGGGCTGAAGACTACAAGTTTAAAAATGAAAATGATCTGAAAGAAGTGAAATTACCAAATGTCTATAGCCTACTCCTCATCTCTATATGAGGCTAGCAGCTCCAGGCTACATTAGCCGCCACTAGCATAACACACCTGAATCTGTACAGTCGAGTGAATTGAGTGAAGTTGCATTCTGGGTAATGAAGGCATCAGGTTTTGACAAGGAGGAAGAATGCATGAAATAAAAAAGATGATATCTCTGGTCAGTCTGACAATGTTGGGATTGCAATGCTGAATCATCTTAAATAAATCTATAATAAATTCATTATCCCTAGTCTAGAGGCTGCAATCTTTCCATTTTGGACACTCAGCTTTTTCTGTGGCTCCACTCTCACGTCAAATTGTCAACACAATAGTTTAACTGAAAGGAAGGTTAGTGTACAGTGTTCACATCACTTATATTAAAAATAGTTCAATGTATGGGCATGTTTATGCTGCAGAGGGGATGAATTCTTTAGCACCACCATTAGGATAAACTTTATATTTTGTAGCCCCACAGCTGGTAAGTAATCCTCAGAATGTTGTTAGTTCTGTTCAACATTTTCAAATGATATGCTGTAATGAAACATTGCAGTCTTGCTAGTGGGGCTCTTAATGTCTTCTTTCTTTTCTTTTTTTTCCATATGTGAACTGTTTTCATACATCCAACATCACATTAAGACATTGTCAGTATGTGTCATGCACATATACACTTGAATTTACATATGCATGAATACAGGCATATATACATGTAGACAGAAACAGAGCTTGAACACAGGCATATAAAAAGAAGAATGCACACACACAAACTAACCTACTCTGCTCCTTAAGAACCACAGCCTCAACAGTTATCTTTTCCCAGTCAATTACAGGAAAAAGATGAACTCAATTACATTTCAAACCGACTCTCAGGCTCACCAACCACCAGGGGATTTCAGCAGATAGAATGAAACGGCTGAGAGTGAATAGAGGAGGAGAAAAGGCTGGATTAAAATAACACCCTCTGTTCTCAACACTTCCAATTTCTCAAACTACATTTTTTTCTTTTTTTTTTCTTCTTCTGTGTTGTGGTTTTTTTTCTTTATATTTTTTGCACGTCACTGGTACTTATAATGGTCATTAGGCTGATGGATTCTCCCAGAGACATGACTTTGTGTATACAGACAGTCATACAGTTGCTGCTGTCAACTGTATTCTAAAATCTAACTCAGTAATACTATTGAAATCATTTTAATGCTTTTTATTGTGATTTATTTTTTATTGTGTATTTGTTGAAAACTGGAAGGAAATTTTAGATATTTATACACATTATTGTGTTAATGACAGTTGCTGAAAAAGACACGCACAATGTTATGATTCCGGCTATACAGTAAATCATTTTTTATATCAAAATTATGACTTGAGATTATAGGTTTTCAAAGCATTTTCAAAGCTGGCAATATTTTATATTTTTCTTATTGTCAACAAATCTCATGTGAAGAGCCAAACCAACAATCAATTGATCTTCTAACATTCTATGTGGATCAAAGCCTGATATGTCTTATTCATCTGTGCTGTAGAGCTCCACTGTTGTCCAAAAACTATTAAAACACATCAATGAGTCACACTGTTGCACTGAGTGACATGTTCCTTCATCACTATGAACACACACAATGTAGTTTATTTTGACTCAGTCCCACACACATCATCCTGCTGTCAGAAATACTCACTAGAGCACCAAATGTGGATTAATCCGCTGCTGAAAATAGTCCCTAACAAATGCACTATTTCCTCCTGTTTGAGTAACGTTTGTTAAAAACTACAGTGGCCAGTTGTTTCAGGAAATTATCAAGCCCTTTTTAAAAATGAAAATATATATTGGTGAGCTGTTTTTAAGGATTTCAGTAGGAACCAATGGACTTGGGGCTGAGTGTCACAGACTGAGCACAGAAGTCAGGAAGTATTGAGAGACAGACTAATATATTGTTGGTTTGGGTCTTTTCATTATTCGTTGACAGCAAGAAAACAATATAGTCACCAGACTTATCATTTGAACCCAAAGATTTTGACAACTAACATTAGTCAAAATGTAGCCTTCATTTTTGCTGGCTAAAATGATGACTGTCGCATGTATATTCAGTCAACTGTAGCTAGTCAAGGTTAATTCCAATAGTGGCCAAACTCTATAATCTCTGGTTAATATGCTCTCTGTATGCTGGTGTCTGTACAGGGCTGTAGTCAACACAATTTAAGTCGATTCCAAGTCTGTGCTGAGTTATAAATGTGATAGGAAAGAACACAAGCCTGTGCAAATTTTGTTTTATCTGCTAATCAATAACTGAAGAAATGACAGCAGAGTGGCCAGTTTGCTATGAGAGCTGCCAACTACCTGGACTCAATCGAGACCAAGGACTGAAAAAGGAGACACTGGGTCCAAGTCCAAGTTAAACCAGCCATGAGAAAAGACAAGATAATGAGTTTTCCAGTCTGGGCTCATTTGAAGTTTGTTTCTCTACCTGGGTAATCAGGGGAAAAGGAAGACACACAATCCAAAGTCTCAGCCAAGCACTCAACACGTTGAATATTTCAGTAACTCACCCCAAAAGTTTCATCCTCTGGTTTGTGAGTCTCTGCAGTCGGGGTGACTTAAAGAAAAAAACACAAGCAGATACAGACAGGATTTCAAAATCACAACAGTTACTGCCCTGCTACTTCTACAGGGAAGCCGAACAGGAACTGTCTGCAGACATATAACCCTGAAGTACAGAGCTACTCACATCAATAATAAACATACAGTATCAACAATGAGCAACAGATAGGAGGTCAAAGACATATCATACAATTTTATAAGTGTTATAGGTCAGTAAATAGACAGAGGGTGGATGCAATATTATAAAGAACTATACAATCAAATACAATCCAGTTAAGCAGCTCTACAATAAATCCTGTCCTAGAGAAGATTATACTGTAACCTTTCTTCAAACTAAAAGGTCATTTTTAACATAAGTTAATATCAATTCATTATTTATTCATTAGTGTAGGCTATATTCTTCCTAGTCGTTTAATTGAACACTTGTACACAAATTTCATATTTTTGCCACATATTCTATGTGGTTGTATTATACACTACAACCACAACCCAATTACACAGTTCTTTCCAGGAAACATCTGGGGAATGATTTGAAAATTATGAAATCATAAAATAAATGGTGTTCATTCATTTTACTGGGCCATATTTCTTGTCTCAGCTCAGTTCACATGCGCCACTTACAACCCTTGAACTTAATCATCAATCCTCAATGAACCTCAATCATATTCACAGAGGTCCAAAAAGTAAACATATTTACCATACAACAATTATGTAATCAATATACCACAGTCGAGCTCTAGTTGAAGTTTAAGAGGGGTGTGATTCAACTTTTTGTAGTACTGTATTAAGTTTGCATTGTAATGTATTATACTGTGGTGGGAAGAGTACTCAACACCTGCAGTGCAGAACTTTTACATATAAATGAACGTACATTCAAGCCCCTGCTAAATGAGATCAAACAATGCTGATTAAGCCTATCACCGCCAGATAAATCTGGCTGTATTTCACAGAAAGCGGGGTTCAGGGGTGACATTCCCATGCTGGCCGTTTGGCTGTTAATTGTGCGGCTCTTCTAGACTTTCCAAATGTTATGACCGAATGGATCAAATTCTAATCAAATTCTTCTCATTTTGCGGGGGTTGTGTGACATTCAACACAATTTATCCACCGTTTTACAGCCAGAACAGTAGGTTATGGCCAATGATGCACTTAACATCGGGCATACTGTTTTGGGACAAATCCCGGTGGGCGGATGGACTATCAAAAAATATGTTTTTAGGCCGATGGACTGTCAAAACATATCCATTTTTACTGGCCTTCTCTGCATGCCTGTTATTCAGGGTAGGTATGTGAGCGTGCTGCATGCCTGTGTTAGACAATTACAGCTGAGCAACCCCCATTACTCTCACTGCCAGAAAGAAAAGATATAAGTCCCGCACTCCAGCTTTTAGTAAAAGTATCAATAGTGTAATGTAAAAAAATATATATACTGCATTACATATGGGGGAAAACACTACACATGGACATATCATCAGCTAAATAAGTACTCATGCAGAATGACCCCTTACATAATATTTTATTACTAAATATAAATATATAGTGTTACATAATATATGACATTAATGGTTGTTATAAATGGTGTGCTAATGTGTAAGCAGCATGTTGAGAATGCTGTAGGTGGGAGGTGGAACTCACCGGAATTATTTTAGATACTGTTGGATAGTTTTATCTATAACAATGAGTACTTTATTAAGTTTTATATGTAAAGTCTTAATTAATAAAATAAATATAGTTGTCAAATAAATGTTAAGGAGGAGAAGTATAAAGCATAATAAATTGGAAAATAGTCAACTAAAGTAACTCAGTACTATGCTTATGTACAGTACTTGGGTAAATGTAACTGAATTACTTTTCACCACTGATATTATAAGATGTAGCTATGATTTATCTCATCCACATATACAGTATTGTTGTCTAGTATAACAGACAGGCAGACAGGCAATCATTTACTGTATATTGAGAGTGAAGGCAGGGTCATCCAAAGCCTTTTCATTTGTGGATTCAAGTTTTGTATGGAACCTGAATCATCAGTAACTTTTCTGTTCACTTTTATGCTTTTCCATAATAGACTTTAACACTGTTTTACAAACGCACAAATTGATACATTGTTGATACATTTCAACTGAACTTCTCCCAGGGACAGATATCCAAGTGATATTTATTCTGACTCTGAATAATGCATTCAAAAAAATCAGCTTTGTGATTTTTCAGCTTAGTATTCTTCAGCACTAGTCATGTTCTATGATGAATATACAAGCATACTGGCTAATCAAATCAAATGTATGACAGCATAAACATTAGGGGGGGCTTTTGATTATGTAGAATATGTCATAACAAATGTTGACACCCCAGTGAAAACAAAAGCATAAAGCTATAATGAGATTCTTTGGGAAAAAAGCACTCACCATAATCATAATCTGTTTCTTGATCTGTGAACGAAGAAAGAGAGGTGGGGAAGAATGAAAAGAAAATGTAAAGCATTCTGTATAGACGAGGTAAAGAAGAGTACAAACAGGTCACAAGAAACACAAAAACACAAATGACTAGAGGGTAGAGGGCAACTAAAGAAGAGCAAGTGTAACATTAGAGACAGAGAATGTGTGTAATGTGTGAAAAGAGCAAAACACCAGAAATATCAGTTAGTAAGATATCACCTCTTGTCTAAATATATTTTTTTCTCCACATCTCATTTACACTACAACTAAATATAAGCTTTATGTCAGCACATCATCCAACACAGACATAGACAGATTGCTGCTGATTAGCGGCTGACATAACATCCAGCCGCCATCCAGGTGGCAACAGATTGCTGTTACATTGTGTTGAACTGACGGTTAAACCAGGCCTTGGGAATGGACTGGAGGAATAATATCACCAGAGATAAAAGTATGTCTAGGGTTAGGAAAGGTTAAGTTTAGCTTAAAAATCTTAAATCTATAGATTTGATGTAAAAGCTTTTATAAATAATGAAATTCACAAGTTCAGTTTTCATCAGGGGGCCAAATATGTCTACTGTACTTTGTACCAAGCTTCCAGAACTACCAAGTTAGCGAGAATGGTGTGACAGAGCTTTATACTGTATATATGGCTATTTTCAGTGCAGAAAATCACAGCATTGTCACTTTAACTTTTGAAACTTTAGGTTGCCTGTTGTGTTTAGTTGTATGCAGGCTCTTTGGGTTCATTTATACTCAACATGGGAAACACTGACTCACAATTGAAAAAGAGTTCAGTGTGAAGAGATGAAAAGGAGAGAAGGGAAGAAAATTCTATCCCATCACACTATTGCTTATGTAGAGGGGTTAGATAGGATTAATGCCTGTTGGACTTTTTCATATTTGTTGTGTGAAAAAGTGGAAATCTAGTGATTTTTAAATGAGATATTTCATTATTGCCATTCTTTAATACAAAGTTTGTAGTGCTTCAGTAAAAAAAAAGATTAAATTGTTAAGGGTTGGTTGGTTCTGTGCATCCAGCAACACTTCAAGATCAATATTTCTCCTTGACAAACATTTAGTCTATGAACATGCATAAACAAACTAATGATTTATATAATGTTTATGTACAGTTTATTCATTGTCAAATGATCTATTGTTGCTAATAATGGCAACTCTACAGAGGCCATTAGCAGACCCTTATGATCAGTCATAAGTCATTATTTAAGTATCAAATCCAACATAATGGAGGTTTGTCTTGCTTCTTGTAATATGAAAGAGTCAGAGGGGGTGGTGGGGGTTGGTACTTCTAGCCACTAAATGAAAGCCTTGCATAGGACAGCTGAAGAGCAATGAATTAGTGAGGAAACCAATCACTACGTCACCATTACAGTCAGTTCATTACATTCTGATCATTTCATTAGAAAGTTAATTACTACATATATTTCTCTGTTGCTGATAGAAAACATTCTATTGTATGTACCAGTTGAGTTGTACTCTTCCCCATACAACATGAACTCAATGTCCCAACTTACCATCAAAGGGCTTGTTGAGGAAGTGTCCATACACAGTGCTGGTGGCCACACCCAGGTAGTTGGTGGCCTCCAGAGTGTAGTTGCCATTGTTGTGGTGTGTTGGGTTTTTGAATGTAAGGCAGCCCTCTATGTAGTCCTGGTAAATATCCATATCAGGACGCACATACTCAGTGTGTGAAATTTCCTGAATGGGAGATAGATAGATAGGAGATAAAGAGTAGCATCATGTCGGTGTGCTAAACAGCTACTATTATATGTAGCTATTATAGTAAAAAGTATGTGCGTTGGTGTATACATTAAATGTCTTTTTACTCCAAAAGTGGTAAAGAAAGCAGGGGAAGTACATTTAATAAGGTTGAAGAGTAACTGCCCGTATGGGACGCTCTAAGAAGTAAAACAAACACACCCACAAGGAGGCAGGGGTCATTTCATTGGTCAATACTACACCTGGCCTTCTATTGGTTGGGGAATTCTGACAGGGTTGTTGCACAAAAAATCTGAGAGCAGAGCAGAAACCTAGGACCGAAGCTGGAGCAGGAAATCTGTGCAAGCAACAATATATCTGAGCGCAAGCATATAGTTTGAGCAGAAGCAGAACAAATCTAAACGCAAGCAGGGGGCTTTGTGAGTGCGAGGGCAGGGTTTGAGGGAAAGAATTACAAAATCCGAACGTGAAATCAATAACTCATGCTATCAAATTGAAAGACCAAACTCTTGAATAAAGATAGGAAGAAAGACCCATACACTGACAGGTAAACAAACGCACCTTATCCTTGTAGAACCATCGTAAGGTTGGGTGGGGTGAACCTCTGACGGTGAACTCTATGCATGTGTCATGGCGGCGCTCTGGCTCGTTCAGCTTCACAATGGAGGGAGGAACTGAAGAGGAAAAGACAAAATAAAGACAGATGAGCACTGTTCACTTTGTAATTGAAACAGAGAAAGACATAAAAGGATTTGATTGTATTACAATGTTGCATGTACCTGCACTACAGTGAAGCTTATACAGTCTGTCATTACACTTGATGTATTATTGCAGTATATGAAAGGACAAGAGAGGAAGAGAGGAAACAAAGAGACAGAGGAGAGAGACCTTGATTATCATTTTAATATGCTGGTCTCATCACAATCTGTTCAGATCGATTTGGAATGTGTGAGTGTGCGTCTTCTCATGTTTCTCTGTGTTGACTGAAAAAACTGCACCCGAATGCAAACACAATTTACCATTTGCAGCAACAGTGTCATCGTCTTACTGCAGCCCACTCTGAGAAACCCATACCAGCACCGTAGAAAGATGATCGTTGTTATTAGCCATTATATCAAATGCTCATGGAATGTATCCTTTCATATACACACACACTCATTCACACATACATATCTGCAGACCTGCTTGGATGAGGTTTCCGAGCTTCAGATAACCAAAACTATTCATATAATGCAATCTGACATATTAGAATCAGACAGTCTGATAGTAAAAGGAGTTCTGGATGAAAATACCTTTATTCATAATTATCCAGAAAAAATAATAAGATATCGTGCTAGTGGCACCTCGAGGCTGCTGTGTTCATTACACACGCAGTCCAAAAGTGTTGGATGGAATAAATAAACTGATCATGTTGCGGTTCCTAAACTGAGTTCTGATTGAACACAAAGCACATTTTTGCCTCAAGTCATTTGCATTAATTTGACCTCTAAAGTGTTTTTGCAGTCTCTGTTTAGTCACCAACATAGTAATCAATGTACCAACTGTACAGGCATTGCCGAATTTGGATTTTTTATATTTGCACACCTGAGGACTAAATTGCTAATAATACAAATAACCGGTCTCACTATTTATGAATTTAACCCTTTCATGCATGAATTATGATAACCTAAGTCAGGATTTTTTTCCTAAGTGTTTTTATTCCTCTTTAGGCATGAAAAAATATTTGAACTTCATTTTTTTTTAAACATGCATTTTTCAAGGCGTTTGTCCAACTTAGTGGACAGATGATTAATTGTCATTTTCTCCCAACATGAAATCAATACTTGGAAATTTTAACAATTGTATTACTCCTTAGTTGTTACTTGATGCTACAAAATTTTATTTATCTGCAAGGGTGTATTAATATAGAAGGATTGGCAAGATATTCCTTAGCTACTGAGTGTTTCCAGCCGGCAGGCGGCCATCTCAGTTTTGAGAAATTTGTGTTGCACTTACAAAGGCTGGCCAATGGATGGCAGTGTATGGGATGACACACTAGAGTCCACTGTGTTGGCTGAACTATACCATTAAAACCCATGCATATATAAGAAAACGGCTTTTGAATAGCTGTCCATTGTAGTGACCACTATGCATGAAAGGGTTAATTTAAGGCTTGTTATGGTAAAGCGATAAAACCACTGTACTTAAGAAGTCATTACTTAAACAGGTTTTTACACAAAAACCTGTGGGTTTGATGTGCACTACCCTTCAGTGTCATTTTGACTGCATTTTATGTTTGTATCCTTGTTTGGTTGTACCAAATAATATAAAAACAAACACAAAGAAAATTGTCACTCAACGCTGTTTGCAGCATGTAATCATACATTTTAAGAAACTGCATCCCTGCTCTGTATTTGTCATGTTTTAACATCAAATGAAGTCATTCAGGTGATGACAGTTTATCACAATCTGTTTTCAACTACATGCAGTGAGACCTTCCTATAAAGTAAACACATAATTATATTCTCTAGGAAGCAGTGTTATAATATTATCCCTTAGCCAGAAAAAGTCTACCTCTGTTGAAGTGACTTCTATAGAACTGCTCGCTGTTCTCTACTGAATCGATATGCAGTACAATATTATCTACAAGCCCACAACATAGATGAATGGGATGTAACTACCGCAGCTAGCTGTCTGCATGAAAACTGTGTATTCAGTGTTTAAGTAGGGTTATATAGGAGAAGTACACTCAGACTGGCAGTGAGGATGTTTGTTTAAGGGACAGCATCCTTCCTCTGCTGCTCCTGTGGTTTTGTGCTTGGAAGAATATGAACAACAAAGACAAAGACAACAGCAATGACAAACACAAAATCAACCAGAAAGACAAAAGCAGTACCAACAGAAGTAACAAGAGAGAGCTACTCTATAAGAAAATAGCAAGAAGATGTTCCAGCAGGGAAAGTTACAACATCAACGAATCAGATGCTCATCAACAGCTGTGTGTTAGCCTAAACTGAGAGTAAACATGAATAAATGTGATGTGCAAAATTTGGCCCAAATGAAAAATGTAACCCACTTTAAACAACAGCTAATGGCAATAGACAAATTCAGATAAACAATAATATGAAGGCAATATACAACAGCAAGGAAACATATATAAACACAGACAATCTAATTATGTAAGATAAAACCAAAAACATTTTCAGTTCAATACACTGCACTGCATTTTTAGCACAAATAGAAACATGCAGCGTCATGGGAAAGAGCCATCAGTGTTACACTTCCATAAATATTATCTGCTGTGGATTGTCTATCTGTGGGCTCCCTCTGTAGAGAGTCTCAGCTCTCATTTGTTCAAGACTTAACCAGGTTGGATTCCATTATTATTTATGGATTATGGATTATTTTATTTATTGATTATTTACTCAGTTAATAGAATAATTATTTGTTTATAAAGCATCTCAACATTTAAAAAAATGTACATCACAGTTTCCCAAAGCACAAATTGACATATTCAAATAGCTTGTTTTGTCCACAAACAGTCAAAAACCCAAAGATATTCAGTTATCAGCTATCATTGAAAAAAGCACATATTCACATTTTGTTAGCCGGAACCAGTGATTTTTTTTCTTTGGCAATTTTGCTTATTTTTTTAAATGTCTGCATATAAGAACCACATGTGTATGCTATACTAAATCCACCTCTGTCCACATCTCTGTGCCAAATTTAGACTGGGCCCTTCTAAATCACATAACATGATACAGTCAGGTGTCCATATGAACAGTGAAACAGGTTTTCCTCGCTGTAATCATTGCTCCTGTTCATACTGACTATTAAAAGATCCCCTTCAAATGTGCTTTCAGTGTAAGTGATGGAGGACAAAATCCACAATGTGTCCACACAGTCATTTTGTGACTGCATGCATAGAGCTTCCCATTCATTTACAGGTGCAGTGTCTATAATTTAGTAGCATCTAGCAGAACAGGCTTGGCAGAAATTGAATAAAATATTCATGAGTATCTTTTAATTAGCATATAATCACCTGAAAATAAGAATCATTGTTTTTTTTAACCTTAGAGTGAGCCCTTTATATGTATATAAAGGGCATGTCCCTTTCCACAGAGGTCGCCATGTTGCATCACCACGTTTCTACAGTAGCCCAGAATGGACAAACCAAACCACCGGCTCTTGAGAGGGCCTTTCGCGTTTTTGGAGGCCACTGTAGATTCTCCTACATGCTTGGATGGGGAGGGTGACGGAAGAAGTATTCATCTGGTTGCAATCTGAAATCTCATTGCTAGATGCCACTAAATCTTAAACACTGGTCCTTTAAAAGTTGATGTGAAGCTTATATGAGGCTTCAGCAGTCTGAGTTAGTCATATCAAGTGGATATCTGCCGCATTTATAGTCTTTTTAGCATCAAATTCCCTCTTTGTGTTTCTTCGGACAGTGTTTCCCTGTTGAGCTGTGGTGGAAGTATAATAACAGAAAGAGGAACTTTGGCAGTAAAAAGACTGTAACGTTGAAAGATATTTACTTGATTTGACTCATTTGAATGCTGAAGCTTCATTTAACTTCAGATAAACTTTTAAATACATTTTTGCACAGGAGGACTGTGGATTTTGTCTCCCAACACTTACATTGTAAGTGCATTATGAAGGAATATTCTAATGGTCAGTATGAACAGGTGGAATGATTATGGCAAGAAAACCCTGTTTCATTGTTCATTTGGGCTCCTGACTGACTTGAAAAATTGGGAACCTGTCCTTTAAGACTGCCAACGAAGAGAAGAGGTTACCAATTAAGAGCCAATTCATTTTTATTTATGTTTTCTCAGCTGGTTCACAGCTACATGAGATAACACAGACAAGACCTTCAGGTACACTTAAAACAATCTGGAAGAGAGCTGGAAGCAGGAGTATAAAATTGTAGGGAGAAAATGAAACAAGTTGTCGGTGAACATTTAACAACTGGCAGAAACTATCCTTAAAAAAGCCTCCTCATTATGTTGATGAAAACATAATTCGAGTGACATTAAGTTTTTCTCAAAATGTATTTGCTGTTGCATATTAGTAAATGTAATTTCTTGGAGAAAGGGTTGTTTACATGCACGCTAGTATCTTGGGTTTGAGTTTGATCCTGATGGTCATATACCACTGAAGTCCTGGTTTTTCATATCTATACACTTCACCAATACACTACACATTGGTTTCTGATGGTGTGCGGGCATGTACAGTATGTCTTTGACTCCTCCACACCCAGGTACTCTGTGTCCTTTCTGTGCTTACCTCAGCAGTGAAGGATGCACCCAGTTTGCTCTGTGGCTGCTGGACTTTGCTGTAGGCTATTTCTAACTGCTGGATTTCTGCTGTCTCCTTCATCAACTGACCAGTAAAAGACAGATGCTATCAGACTTCTACTTTCAAACTCATCATTTTATCATCGTGTCTTTACTGACCAGCTACCATGTAACTCAAATTAAATGATGAACTTGTGCATTTACCAATCAGTGATCAGAAACCAGTATTCCAGCTAGTGTATTCAAGTTTCTCAAAACCAGGATATGATGTTTACATACACATACATATATCTGGAATACTCCAAAGTCGCAATCATGATCAAGATACAAGCTACAAATCTACTTCACTAATGAGGCATAAGCACCAGTATCAGCTGTTTCCAATATGTTTTACAATCATTCACAGCTGAATGGTTAGTAACATCCAATCATATTTATGCAGGGACATTATAACTTGTTATGCCCAAGCCAAAGTTCTCCACTGTTGCAGCTCCCTCCACTACCCAACCCCTTCCTCATGTGGTGCTTTTTTATTTGTGATCTAACCAAGATTAATTTTCATTGCTCAAATTCTTAGAGAGATCTTTCAAACAGCAGAGCCTTTTCTACCAAATCTGTATATAACCACTATATAATCGCTGTATATAATCTGTATATAACCACTTGCAATAAGTGGTCAATACCCTAACATAAGTGTCTCTGAATGAACTATGATTTTATATCCACATTATTTGCTGAAGCATCTGTTCACATATCAGTCCAGACACAGCACACTATTTTATGTTTGGCTTACATACTGCAGTATGGCCCTTAAGAAAGAGAAATGATGCTTCTGGGTTTTTGCAGCTTGAAATAAAGGCCAACAGTTGGAGCTAATTTAAAGGGCAATTTTAAAAACAGACATATCAACACTGGGCTTTCCTGGCAACCATGTTTATGCTTTATAACCCCCTTTCATATATTGACTGCATCTCCACTAGCTAAAATTATTGCCAGGATAACATGATCATAACTAGGGATGTCAATGGTTAACTGTTAATCGGTTAACTGTTAACCAGTTACACATGTCAGTCTATGGGTTCATTTGCATACACACTCCGGTAATGGCTAGACAATTACGTGTTCAAAACATCAGATATTCTTTTTGAATGGTTAAACTACCAGCTCAACACCGACTCCTGCATGGAGTGTTGCATTATGGGTTGTTTGTAGCAGTGATGTTGCTAGGCTAACAAGTGTCTTAAAGTCTGTTTATGGTGTTTTAGAGTCAGTCAGCCCTTCAAGTTTTTGGTTAGTCCAATTTAACCTGCAGGAGTTTCTGAAGGCTCATGTAACATGTTTTCTACCACAGAGGAAATAAATTCATGACGAGTGAAAATGAGTCCAAAGCATCTTCCAACGTCTCTACTGCAGAAACAGAATATGTCAAGCTGCCAAATACCACTGTCACAGATGATAAGAAGCTCATAAAGACAAACAGGCAGTCTTATAAATGCTGGATAACTGCTGGAGAAAATAATTGTGAAAAAAATGTGTCGAGTATGTAACTATACTATATAAAACAGTTGTTGGAAAAGGGGGTCGGGTCGTCTTGTAATCACAGCTTTATCTTCGGGCCAGTACTGTACTAGCACTGTGCTGTACCACGTTATGAACAAGCAGAAAGTGAGCGCCATCACTCAGTTGGTGTGCCGATATGCTGCCAGTCAGTGTGGTAGAGGGCCAGTTTTGTATCTCGAGCCCGAGTATCTTATGCCATCGAGAGCTACTGTGACTAAACACATTAAAAAACACTTAAAGGAGAAGAAAGATGAGCTAAAAGTCAAGCTAACCAGAGCACACATGCTAGCTCTGACCACCTACTGCTGGACAGCTATCACAAACGAAAGCTACATCACAACTTTTCTTAAAATGGGTGTCGGTCTATCAAAAGCAAAATGAACTGAAACTGACATTCATAAACATAACCCCCACAAACCAAAGACATCAACTACACCTTTCATGAATCCATAAACAATGCAACTATGTCCAGATGCACAGAGATGCATGGATGTAATTTGATAAATATGTTGTGGTCGGAGTCATCTATCCTGCCAGTCCATTAAAACCAGCCAGGCTTGAAATAGTTGTCAGCACTTCATGATGGGGGAATTCAGTAATAATGTTGTGAGTTTATAAATGCAGTTGAAGGCAGCGAGCACAGTTTTGGCTCATGTTGCTTACCCGCAAAATTAAGTTCCAGGACAGAGCAACTTAAAATACTTTCCACGGTGGACTTGTGTTTTTAAATTCAAGCCTCTGGGTGTAGATAGATATATGCATGATGCTCGGGTGGAGCTCACACTGAAAATAGATTGTGCATCCATGGGTGTGTTACATTATCATACACAGGCTTGCAGAGATGCCGCATTCTTCCAGAATATTTCAATCTGTACACATTAGACACACCTCTAAACTGAGTTCATGAATAAAGTGAATAGATTTTTACAACATTCATCTACATATCTTGACATGTGCTGTGCACACAGTATGAGTCATCTGCTCATAAACACATCACACTTTTTAAATTGTATTCAGGATCATATTTAATTCATTATTATTATATTCTGTTGGAGCCATCTCAGTTGACTCAGGCCATATATTACATAATAAGCAGATGTATCACCACACAAATTACTGTTTATTTAGAAAGTCTCTGCAAGTGTACTGTGGAACAATCACAGCATAATTTGAGATTAATTGATAATTCCACTGCTGTACTGTAGTCTCATGGAATTAACCAGCAATTTTGTTGAATTGTGCATATTAATGTATCTCTATCGGAATAAAACCCAAAGTAGAGGGCATTCAATTCCGGCTGCTGTGTACATGCATGCTGTTTCTGGAGTACTCAAGCTAATATTTAGTTGAAGTTATTTTGTAAAAGCCACTTGACAAGTCATTCAGCTTAATCTACAGCCAGCACAAGATGCATCAGTTTATTTAGAAAGATGGACATTAGGTAAATACATCAAAATTGAAGAAAAGACAGTAACATCTGGCCTTATGTTCAAAAGAGATGATCCATAATGATCCATAATTGTAACACTAGAGAACAATTAAAGTAAAATAAAAATGGTCAGTTAAAATTAATACAATGATATTGGAATATGATTAATGTTCATGCAATATACTTACATATAAATATATATAAAATGAGTGAACAGGTTCTCATTGACTTTAATGAGATTTAATTATGTGCTGAACAGCTGGACAATGAATTTCCTTTA
Organism: Thunnus albacares; assembly: GCF_914725855.1. NCBI lineage: Eukaryota > Metazoa > Chordata > Actinopteri > Scombriformes > Scombridae > Thunnus > Thunnus albacares. The sequence continues at coordinate 1,421,763 of NC_058112.1, forward strand.
TGATATACTATAGGTGTAATGCTCTTTTGGTCTTTTTAATCACCAAATGACAGGATAATTTATGTGGTCTTTATTCATGACAACACATTCATGCAAACACCTCCTTTTGTAGGTCGCCTGAATATAAACATACAAACATTGGCACGCACACAACACTCACAAACACACACTCTCTGTAGATCAGATGTGTATAGCCTGTAATGATGATGGATGGGCCTGTTTAACACTATGAAAACACTAATAAGTACTCTCCTAGAGTGACCATTAAATGAAAAATGTTACAGTCAGCTAATAGAAGAGCATTGTGTGTGAGTATGTGTGTACTTTATGTGTGTACTGTATGTGTGTGTGTGTGTGTGTGTGTGTGTGTGTGTGTGTGTGTGTGTGCGTGCGTGTGTGTGCACTTACAGTGAACAGTGAGCTGGATGGAAGCGTTGGTCATACCCACGATGTTGGTGGCGGTGCAGGTCAACAGGAAGTTGTTGTCGTCTCTGCTCACATTGACCAAAGTGATGTTGATGGAATGAATGGTGTTGTTGCCATAGACTTTGGCCTAGAGGGAGAGCAGGATGAAGTCAGTGAACATTCCATGTGCAAATAATGGCTGAACATGTGAGGGAGCAGACACTCACTAATGTAAGCAAAAGGAAGTAGTGTACATTTTAGCTAGGTAACAGCCAGCAAGCTAATTTGTATTACATTATTCCAAGATGGTTTCCCCCACTGCTAGCCTTGTAATCACATTATTCCAATCTCCTAAATTTTTTGAGGTGTGTATTTTAAGCAATTTGTTAACAAGGGAAACCAGATACGAATTGTGTATAGGACCTTTTAAAATAGCTGAATTGTATTAATATTGGATTTTATGTAACTGCCAGTGATGGATGATTTGCAGGTATTTATACCAATAATTTGTGACACTTCTGTAGTTCTTTTCACCAAGGCTGTCAGGAATTCCTGATATCTATGACTTGGAGTTATAACTTGGAGGCTGGCATGAACGGTTTGTCAGACTCAGTTGTTCATAGTTACAATCTGAACATGGCTTTAGCCCCATTAATGACTTTGGCACTCTGTTGGTTATTCAGTGATTTGGTCAGAGCCCACAGACTCAGCTTAATGTATGTATATCTAGCAATGAAGAGTGGCACAGAGTGTGAATGTAAATGTTGGTTCCATCCTGGGCAAGTGTTTTATCATTTCTGGCAGACGGGTATCAATAAAATGTAGCCTAATACTAGATAACAATTAAAAATACTATAAGATTTAGATTTCACCTCTAAGTTTTGCAAAAGGCTATGTGGCCGACGCATGGAGTAAGGTACAGAGTGCTGAGGTCACAAATGGGGCAATGTCAGTAGCACAATACACAATGACAGTATCCACACCATAATATACTCATATGTATCAATGTATAGTTGTGCACAAAACATAAAAATTTACTGTTTTTTATCTGTATGATATATACCGTAATAGTGAAACAGCATCAGTTATGTGTTACTCAGTAACTTTTTACAGTAATCACTGGGAAGCTCAGTTTCTTCACCGGCTTGGCTATCTATCTGGAGGTGAGTGGAAGACACTCACATCAATTTTAGCTTGTTGCGTTTAGTGGAAAGACCAGTCGTGTGTTAGGATGACATGGGAACTAGAGGAGAGGAGGCAGCTAGCCAGAAGAAAAGAAATATGCCTTTTAAAAGTTATCTTAATTAGCTTAGTTCTGTGAGAAGTCTGTGGCTTCGCTGTAAAAAAGAACTTCTGGAGCTTAAGCTAACTGTTGTATTTTTCCATTACAGAGAAGCTATTTTTTAAATTTGTGAGTTTGGTGACTTTGGAGTTGTTGAAACACATCTTTGACAAAGCTGATAGGAGGAAAATACTGTAAATAGTTCTTTAACTAATCTCCTCTACTGTTAGTAATAAAGTAGTAATCTATGTGGATGATATTTCAACACTTCCACTGTCAGAAAGACTCCACTGCTGTACAATGGTTTGTTTCTGCTGGAGGTTATGTCACTGATGGATGCCAACAGACACACATCAATTATTTATGAGGTAACTACAAGCAGCTTGCTTGTATCACGTGTGAAATGCAACACTCACAAGTCTAGATGTTGTGTGTTTTCCTGTGTGTGTGTGTGTGTGTGTGTATGTGTGTCCTACTTACGTCTTGTGAATCAGAGGTGCGCAAGCCGTTAACAGGCCAGTCCACCTCAGGTAAAGGGGATCCAGAGCCGTTGCAAGTGGCTGTTACTCGATCACCCTCGATAACTGTGAGGTTGCTGTGGCTGACGCTAATATCTGGCAGGTCTGGTGGAGAGAGAGAGAGAGAGATAAAGTAAGAGGAAATACAATATAGTTCTTTCAATACTGTCAGAACTCATTAAAAAATACTAAAAGACTCTAAGGACTAACAGTTTTTTCCACAGAGAATAGTCCAGTTGGTGAACTTGCTCTTCAGCATTACAGAGAACCGAGAACTCAGTGCACACTGATGCTTTGTCCCAATTTCCTACTACATAATGAACTTAATAGTATATACTGTACTGTACAGTATTCATCTTCAGTAGGATCTCATGGGCTTGTGGCTGAGAGCCATAGACAGGATGAAGTCAGAAAGTATCATAGAATGTCTTTGAAAATAAGAAACATATAGAATAACCACATGCTATATCCTTATAACAGCTTTAATACAAAGTCAATATCAGCGGTCAGAATTCCCAATCATTATAGTCAAAGTGTGTATTGTACGTATATGTTTTCTAATGTGCATACTCTAAACCTACCGCAGTTACTAATGTTCAGATCCTGCAGCAGTATCTTCCTGAGGCCAACAGCACAGTATAACTGCTGGCTGCTTAGCCCCGCCTCTCCCCTCTGTTGCCATAGCTGCAGCCAGCGGATCTCACAGCCACATTCAAACACCACATCTTCTAAATGACTGGAGAGAAAAAGAAAGAAAGAGCATTGACAGCATTAGCAATGCAATAAAAGTAATGTATAAAGCCTCTTTCACGTGAAGTTCCCTGTAAATTACAGAGATAACCTTTAAGGCACCACTAGTGATTTTCACGATTCAAACATGCAGCTACATTCAGGAACATTTCCGTATTGTGCCTTTTCCCACATGTCATGGCAATACCAGAATACATGGGGCAAGGGCCAGTCCAGCAGATGGCAGGAATGCAACACTTATAGATGCCAACCGCCATAAAACTCAGAAGAAGAAAAGGGCGAAACTCATGAAACTCAGATCAAACTTTCAAACTAGGCAGTCCTGATCAAATATGAATCAAGATTCTGTTACTGCATTGCCTATTTCTCACCTCAAATGTTTTTAGAAATATATTTTAGTAATATGAGAAATTTTGTGACATGACCGCCGTGTTGTAAAACAGAATGTCAAATACACGTCGAGTTTTGTGATTGGTTTGCTCACTCCACATGAAAGCGTCTTTCGTCAGACAGACGTGACCCTTTACGTGCTTGTCCCTGCAATGTTACTGCTTTCATTCACAACACAGCTATGTTCCCTGAAATGTTACTAGGTGTTGAGTTGGTAAATTGGCATTACAGATTCCAGATTATCCATTCCTGATCACATTCACACATGACCCCATGCAGGAAATGTTCCTAAACATTCCAGGGATAGACTGCATGTGTGAAAAGGGCTTTAGACATACTAAACTGCACTCCAGAGGAACAAAGCATGTTTGTTCACATCAGACCTCCTTAAGAAGGTATAACATGACAGTGCTTACATATAATGAAGACCTTGTAAGCAATCTGTGTTAGGTAAAATAATGGGAGATACCTTCAGCAGGGATTGCCACACTAAGACACCTGAGTGTGCAGTATTCCCCAGTGGGTCTGATGTGGGCCTGGACTGTTCTAGCCCAAAATACAAACTACAGAATTGGGCAGTTAGAGAAAATAAGTGGATAGACACGTAAACAGTCAATTATAGCGCTTCATCACAAAAAAAAAGGAATATAGGTGTGAGCGGCAATGATGAGGGTCAAAGCAGATTACAAGCATTTGTATGCTTGTTTCTTATTTAAGTGACAAGAAGCAAAATGATTTTTTTTTAAATAATTTGTGGTCATTTTGGTAAATTGTAGTCATTACTATATGCTGATGCTCTGTTGAAGTATTGTATATAAATCTACTTTCAGAAACATTTGATATAGCTTATGACCTTCAGTGAAGACATGTTTCATATGACTTGGCTTGTATAATTGAAATGGATGGATGTATCTCAATTTTTTTTAACAGCTGCTAAGATCAGTGAAGTCAACTAAACGAGATGTCGAAAATAGGATTTTGAGAAAATTGACAAAAAAATCGCAAAAAAGTGACATTTTTAGAGCAGAAGATCAGATGCAGATGACTTGAGAGATTAAAATATATATATATATATGAAAGAATTTTCACTCCAGGCCATGCCGTTTTTGAGATTATTGCAAAAACGTAAACTTGATTATTACAGCACCACCTTGAGGTCAATGAGTATCATTATATGTGCCTAAGTAGTGGGTGGAATTTGGAACCCACTTGCAAATTTTGGTGACTTTTGGTTTTTGCTGCACAAATACTTTTAGCAAAGAAGAAGAAGAAGAAGAAGAAGAAGAAGAAGAAGAAGAAGAAGAAGAAGAAGAAGAAGAAGAAGAAGAAGAAGAAGAAGAAGAATAGTTCATTGCTTGGACCCCTTAAAAATCCTGGAATCCATGAAAGCACACAGATATGCGAACACATTCATTCTGGTGGAATGAGTCAGCCTGGTAACTTTACATCCTTCTCATCAGCTGGCATTTCAGATATTTATTGGAAACTTATCAGCAAAGAAAGCTTTCAGAGGCTTATAAAATTTTTTTAAAAATAGCGATGGCAGGGCTATATTTAACAAATATTGTTACCGTGTATATTTCCAAACAAAGTGACAAACAACAAATAATTTTCCCAACTGTAAGGGTACATAAGTTAATAGAGACACAGTCCATTTTCAAAATCATTGCTAAGTAGGCTGACTGATGTATCACCCAGCTGAGTCAAACAATCTAGCCTACAAGTTTAAAAGTATTTTATCTTAGTTCCACGTGAGTGTCTTGTCAGAGTTTTCCAACAACCTTATGCAAATGATTTATTGGTAAAAAATCATAGTAAGATTAAAGCTATATATTATTTTTTGGCATTATATGACTGGTTACATAAGATTGATATGATAACTTACCTATACTAATATAGATAAAAAAGGTGGTGCTATTTTGTGCATTTCTAATGTTTCTTTTGTTTCATTTTTCAAACAGCAACTGTTAGAGAACTACAAAAGAGAACTGAAAGTCAGTGTAAGAAGCTCCATAAGTAACTATTCTGATGTAGGAGTGTTTTAGTCCTAGCTTCACTTTCAGCAGGATTTCTAGGAGTGATTCTGAGAAGTTTGATAAATACCGCCTGGGATCCCTTTTCAGTGAATATTTTTTGTCAGTGTCAAGGTTTGGCTGGTGTTAGGGAACTAAGTCTACTTGGTTAGTGAGTAACTGCACATTACATTATAGAAGGACGAAAACCATAGCCGCACTGGACTACGTGGATTGAAAGGTATGTTTCTTGAACCTGTGACCACACCTAACATGGCAGCTGGGTATGGTCAGGTAAGGTCTGTTGTTAGGAAAAGACTGTGGTCATGGTGAAAAGAAACCAAAGTTAACTGTTGTTAGGAGGGATGTGAAACACACTGCTGTACCTCAGCACTTGAAATCACTTCACTGGCTCCCAGTGTGAGTTAATGGTTTGGATCCTCAGTACACTTCTGCCTCACTCACTGCGTATAATCCAGTCAGAGCTCTCAGATCATCAGATAGTAGTTTTCTAACTGCACCCAGAATACGATCCAGATCTGATGAGGGTGTTTTAGTTGCCTTACTTCTATTGTCTGGAATAAACTAATTTCACCTCCAGATGGACAACTTTATGAGCTCCACAGCCACTAATACCCATATACGGACCACTTGATCAGCCTGTGACAGTTTTGTCATGGTGACAGCTGCTCCATCCTCACTCCTCTGCCTCCAGCTTCTCTCATAAGTCCAAGTTCTTTCCAGGAACCTAACATGCCTCCTCACTTTCCTCACCTGCCTCTCCTCCTCTGGTCTCAGCTTCACCTACATACAGCGGAAGGATGGAACAATCCAGTGTAACACATAGGATATAACTCAGTGTTGTTTTGAAATCACTGCAATTCAATTCAAATTAATTCAAATTGGTACGAATTTTTGCTGTGGAGGCCTTAGTGTTGTAGCTGTTTATTACCCCCCTGATTTGTTACCTGTTCTGACTGCCTTCACTCTCTGCTGGGTTGCCTGTCTGTTTGGGTCCCAGTGCTGTCATAACTCATTACATGTTTTGTTCAGTAGAAAAGCTGGCCATGCTCTGTGCACAAATACTGCTTTAGCTGGAGAGCAGCTCAGAATATACTGTAATCTGAGCACTGTACGCTTATCTTATCTAGCCTTATCAGTGGTTTCATACTGATTACCAAGCTAATCAGCATCGGACCATCTGTGCAGCTCAGACAGCAAAGGACTAGCAGTTCCTATTAAAAACTACCTCAAACTATAAACCAACCTTTGCCTCACTTTTTTGTATGTTTTTTAACTAAAGGGAAATTCTTGTTTGTTAACCTTGTTGTTTTTCTTATATTTGTGTATGCATAGCAGTTATACAGTAATTTGCCACAACTAGAGATTGCCTTTCTCATTTATTTTTGTAATTTGGAAACTTGCACACACCAACTGTGTTTTGCTTGTGCTTTAATTGGGCTGATACTCACCAGTACAGAGTGCCAGCCTTTTTTATTTATGCTGTTACATTCTGACTGAAAACTTAAACAACCCAAAACACCTGTCACCTGCCCAGCATGGTGCTGTTAAACTGGAAACACAGCGGCTACACCTTATTTTTATACAGTCTATGGGTTACACACAGTACTTTGCTAATGATGCTAGCTATACTAACTAGGTGCTAGGTGCTGTGCAGGCTGGTAAAATCTTTTTGTATCCACAGGTTGGTGTTCTTGTCTGTGTTGGAGCCTCCGTGCTAGACGCTTTGGTTGGTAAATGTAGGTTTTTGAAACTTATTTCGGGACTGCACTCACTCTCAGTCTTTATATATATATATATATATATATATATATATATATATATATATATATATATATATACATATATATATACATATATAATGCTTCATTCATTTGAAAAAAACATTACCTGTGAACATAATCCAGGCAACGATTACATTTCTCAACACAATGCAATTGCTTAGTTGTATATGAAGGTAATTTCTTGGATACAGGGTTGGTTTGATGTCTACAGTCTCATCAGGTAGGACCCTCCTAACTGTTCCCACAGCCCACCTCGTCACAAAGGTAACCAGGCGTTTTCCATTAGAACCCTGCAGCTTTGGAAATCCCTACATGAGGAACTTAGGTTAGCAAACTCAGTGTCGTCTTCTAGATCACTTCTCAAAACTTACTTTATTATGGTGAAAAAGGTCCTCTCAACTTTAAATTCACTCTGCTCATATACAGTACAAAAGGAAGTGAAAAATGTTATCATGACCGATAGTAATGATGGACAAACATCATAACAAATACCAGAATTCCCTTTAATATGGTTTCATTCGTCTCATGCTGTCCTGAGTTTCTGTGTAGAGGCATTATTTTAGAGCAAAGACAAGACATTATTGTGTCAGTCACATAAATTTGGAGGTAGATCTACCTTATCAGACTCTTCGCTTTTACTTATCGCTCTTGTATTTTACTGAATTGATTTACATGCACTACAAAGCATTCTTCTTCAGGTATCTCTGTTCTGTGTTGTCACATACATCATTTGTGGACAGCCATTTCTCTACCAGCGCTCCATGATGTCACTGTTTGTGGCTGAAGGGAGACTTGTGACACAGCTTCTTCTGTAAGATTCATGGAGGCATGAAGGACAGAGAGTTAGAACAAGAGGGCATCTTTTTTACTGCATTGAAACAAGTAGTTTCACTTGAGCTGATAGGGGTGTGCCCGAACGTTATTATATCAGTTATACGTTATTCAAAAAAGCATTTGTACATTACGTTGTACAAATATTTATTTTAAAATGTTTTTGTTTTCGGGAGGAAAAAAAAACATGTCAAATACCAGCATGCATTTATTACCTATTTTTTGCAACCTAATTTTGTGGAAAAGAGAAGGAGAACAACAGGTTATGGAGAGTCCCTTGGGAGCACTTCAGGCCTGTCAGTAGCTCAGCTTTATCTCTGGGGAACACCCCCAACTCTGGGAGTGATGTCCAAGTTAGGAAATGTGCATCATGTAGCAGGTGGATGTGACTCCCCTTGTTGAGACCTGCTGATAGACTTAACAGTGGAGCAAAGGAGAGAGACTGAGATAACGATGTAACCGACCTGCACGCTGGTCTCTAGTCTATATTTTTAAATCATCATAGTAGGTATATTACAACGTAATATGAAAACAGAAAATACTTCTAAAATGATTTTAAAAAGTAGGCTCCACTTTATTTTATTGTATTAGCCTACTGTTACTTTGCATTAAACACAAGTATTTTGGTATGAATCCATGAATGTAAATGTATAGTATTTCGTGACACACAGTATACTCTATACTTTTTATTGCATATACATAATGCATTTATAAGAGCAACTACCTCGTTCCAATAAGGTGGCCGTGTTGTACATTGATACAATGACCAGCAGTGCCCAATGCGGTATCTACAGTACGTGCATGTACGGTTTATCTATGCTCAGTTTATTTAGCTACCAGCATTTTCAGGAAAGCTAACTAGCACACACACATGCACAGACACTCACAAAAACACACTCACACACAAACCAATCCTTTCCTTGGATATCTATAGAAGTATTAGGCAAATGGGAAAATATGGAATTGATAACATAATAACTCTTGTAACAGCAACTAAAGCACACTCCCATATTTTGATAGTTTAGGAAAATGGGAGTTTTCATGGGAAAATAGGGAGTGAATAAATTATTTAATGTGTGTCAAGAACCAAAAAAAAAGAAAAAGAATTAATTGAAACATGAAATGAGCTTGTGAAATATGGATAGAAGAGTGACATAAATTAAGTTTTCATTTATTTTATCAACTGACTGGTGGCAGAACAACACTTTTCTCTTTTTCGTGTACTGATTGGTGGTTTAAGAAAAAAGCTTTATATTACCTTTTACACTCAATTCAAATGGTCCAATTAAAAATACTTCTTGATGTATTCAGTTATGTTTTTGACTTGTTTTTTAAACATTTTGTCAGTGGTGGGGCTCCACACATAGGCTATGGAGTCTACTCACATATATATATATATACACGCACACACATGCACACACACACACACAGCAGAGATGGAGTAGTTATTTACCACCCTGCAGGCGTTCTGTGATGAATGCTAGCTATCTAGTGTGTTGGTGTGTTTGCTAAGGGGAAGGGGCAAGAGTAATGAACATTTGTTGATCTGAACCCCAAGCTGATTGCACACACACATAGACACACATACACAAACATACACAGACACAGTGCCGTGCTTATACCCAATCTTGTGATCAATAGGTGCATTATTACAGCCACAGCCACAGGTTTGATAGAACAAACTGGATTTGTCTGCAGAATAAAAGCCTAAGGACTGACACACAGGCTGAATTACACTGAATAAAAACACAGACTGAGATAGACCCAAGTAACAAGCAAAAGGGTATCCTCAAAAACATTAATTCCTCAGTAAAGCAAGAAAATTATTTGCCCGTATATGTTTTTATAGAAAATGTATTTTGCAGAGGAGCAGGGTGAGATAATACTGTCTGATAGCCATCAATTTCCAGATATGCCCTCTCCTCTGATAGCACCTGCAGCACCATCCAGGAACTCTCTCTCTCTCACACACACACACACACACACGCGCACTCTTCATACTTCACAGTACAACCCTACAGGTTCTGTAGCTGTGAGGTGAGGTGTTGCTGCTGATGAAAAAAGAAATCTCAGCCATGACAAAAACTAAAACAAACTCTTCTCAGGATCACAGTGCCATGTGTCTGATTATTCTCAGTCTGCTGGCTCGTATTCAGTAGCTCTCATTAGCATGTCTGAGGCACAGCATGGTGTGGCACTACTCAATTTTACAATTTCATGCCAGCCAAAGAACAGTGGGATTATAAAATGACAAAAGGAGATAGATTTGATTGAGTTTTAATTAGAGATGCCTCAATGTTATCTGTAAAAGAGGGATCAGCTCTGATGACGCTGTCCTGATATCGTTACTGTGATAAATAATCTGTTATGCATCTCTTAACCAATTATGAAGAGTTACTCTATCTGAATAAGACTTTGTCATCTGTTAATTTAAACTGAATGAGTCATTTATGCCCTGCTAGCAGAGGAGACAATCAGTCCATGACCCTGTTTCAGTGTCCAAACTGATGGTGCCAATAGCCTCAACACACAACACACTAATAGGATGCACAGGTATTAGTTGGAAAAAAAGCAATGTGTATTAGTTTTACAGTCACTAAATCAACAAAATCATATGCATGTTGTATTATGAGACCAGTGTTTCCCCTACATTCATTCAGCAGCGGCGCACTGCCACTGCAAAATTATGAGCACCGCTGCTAAAATTTCAGACGATCATTAATATCAACGGGCTACTAATGATTTTCACTCGCACAATAACACCCTACGTTATTGTGGATTTTTTTTTCATCACCCTCCCTCTCTTCGTTCTTCAAAGGACATCTACGTGAAAGGTACAAGAGTAGCGTAGCTCCGTTAAGGAATAAGGCAGTGCGTGTGTGTGTGTATGTGTGTGTAAATGTCCGTGCGTAGTTGCGCGAGCGCAGAGGACGAGTGGCAGAAACATGAACGTCAATGTGTCAGTCTGGCGGTAAATGTACAGTACAGGCTGTGTGTCAGATAATAAATGCTGCCAAGTTTGGTCTGCAGCAGAGTCCAGTTGAGTTTATGGGTTTGTAGTGCTGAATGATTTCAGAAGAGAGCGCATACAGATACAGTAAGCCCAGAAGGACAAACATGTATAATTCACCACCTGCACTGCTAAAGCTGAAGCTAACCTTTGTCACACAACACTGAGTGAGTTTCTCTGTTAGATTGGTAATATATAAAAGCAGAGTAGGCAGGGGAAGGCGAGGGCTTTACGGTGTAAGCATATGGCTATTTCCTGGAGGCAGTACGTGCTAGTGTAAACCCTGTATGACTTAAACTCGAAAAAGAATTGGTACAAAAGAATCGTCCCTGCTATCTTCAACAAAAATATGTCTATAGGCTACAAGGAGACCTGTCGATATTTGGAGCTATGATGAGCTGTAGACAACGGACTCTTACTGCATTTTCTGCAAACAGCACACCTCCAACACATCATCAAGGCTCACTGCTTGTGCCATGGCTCAGCACGACTATACACTAAAAACCACAGAAACACCCTATTAATGCTAATTAGTGACATGTAATTTTGGTTTTGTACCTTTTTTTACTGCAATGGAATGGTAAATGGACTGTACTTGTACAGCGCCTTTCTAGTCTTCCGACCACTCAAAGCGCTTTTTACACTACGAATCACATTCACCCATTCACACACATTCATACACTGAATGTATGTGTACATACACTGTACACATGGGTACAGGGGCTACCATGCAAGGTCCCAACCTGCCCATCAGAGAAAGCTAACCATTCACACACATTCATACACTGATGGCACAGCCATCAGGAGCAATTTTGGGGTTAAGTGTCTTGCCCAAGGACACATCGGCATGTGGACTGGAGGAGCCGGGAATCGAACCACCGATCTTCCGATTAGTGGACGACCCGCTCTACCTCCTGAGCCACAGCCGCCCCCCGGTGGAAGTCCACTGTCTTCTTCAGAAAACACTCCACTAATTTAGCACTGCACTGGTTTAACATTGAAAAAGATCAAAACCGATGCAGGAGAACTCGACCATTGACAATTCGGAATGAGATTCAGGTGTGATATGCTAGTAGTGGCTAATGTAGCCTGGAGGCACTAGCCAAAAGCAGAGATGAGGAGTGGGCTACGGTCTGGTAACCTCACTTCTTTGTAGTCTTCAGCCCCAGCCGACTCAAGTCTCCCTCTGGAGACACAAAAGACTTTATACTACTTTATTCACATATACAGTAGTAATACTCCCTAACACCTGGAAACATGCTTTGATTTGTGAAATTGATGTATTTCTGCTTTAATGGGAATGTGAGTCAAAGTCTGAGGGTGTAAGGATGGACACTGGAACTGGGCCACTGTGTTTGATCCCCTGACCTTTCCTCTAGGACCACCATCAGGCCAAAGTGAATGTGATACTATATAGTTCTTGCTCAAGTCAAACTTGGATGCTAACAACTACACAAAACTACAACCAAAAATTCCATTGTAGTATTTTTTTGTTTGTTTTTTTGTTTTTTTTCCACATAGAAGCTTATTTAATGAGTGGACATTGATTAATTTTGTTTGGGGCCAGTTTTGGTCTGGCACAGTGCATGTTTGGCCTCTTGCTGAACACTGTGGAGATTCTAGGAGTTAGCCAAGATCTGCACAGCCATGTGTCCCAAAATATATTTGGATGAATTTGAATGAGTTGAAAGTCATGTTTGTGTTTGATCTCCACCTTTCGTATGTTTGAGCTGAATTTCAAGCAAGTTAGTCAGCAGCTTGGCAGACTTAGGCTCCAAACATAATGATACATTCACTAATACTCATTGAAAAAGTAAGCAATGACTTATTAGCAGTACAAATTTCACTACTTGTATCAAATTGTTTTTGTTGTCAAAACTTACAGCTATTAACCTGAGTAGAACAGCATGTAATGAATTTGTGTCAGACTGCTCTTCAAAACAAACAGGGACATATGTTATGGCTGTGATTTTGGTCTGTGCAATATTGTTGATGGAACTGGATTGGTATGAAATATATAAATATACAAATGATTAAAGGACAGGCTCACATTTTTTTAAGTGTGTCTTAAAACAACAGTCAGGTGTCCATATGAACAGTGAAAGAGGTTTTCCTCGCTGTAATCATTTCTCCTGTTCATACTGGATGGAGGCCAAAATCCACATTCATTTTGTGCAAAAATGCATTTAAAAGTTATAAAAAGCTTATATGAGGCTTCAGCAGTCTGAATTAGTCATATCAAGTGGATATCTGCCGCATTTACAGTCTTTTTAGCATCAAATTGTTTCCTCAGACAGTGTTTCCCTGTTGAACTGTGGTGGAAGTATAGTAACAAAAAGAAGGACTTTGGCACTAAAAACACTGTAGAGTTGACAGATATCTACTTAATTTGACTCATTTGAATGGCTGAACCTTCATATCAGCTGCAGATAAACTTTTTAATACATATTTGCACAGAAGGAGGACTGTGGATTTTGTCTCCTATCACTTACATTGTAAATACATTATGAAGGGATCTTCTAATGGTCAGTATGAACAAGAGGAATGATTACAGCAAGAAAAACATGTTTCACTGTTCATTTGGGAACCTGACTGTTATGGACCTGTCCTTTCACTAAAAATGTAAGAATGGCCAGGAAACCAAACAGAGCTAATGTTCATTGTAATTAGATTTTTATCTTAATGAAGGCAAAGTCATGGTAATAGCTCCACCCAAAGAAAGAAATGCTACATCACTTAGCTAATGCAAAGCTAATCACATTATCCCGTTTAAAGAAAAGGTTTGACATTTTGGGGGATACACTCATTAGTTTTCACACCAAGAGTTGCATGTCAGTACAGTGAATATGAAGCCACTGCAAGCAACCAGAGAGAGACTGGACGGAGGAAAACTAGCTGAAGGTCCAAAGGTAACAAAATCCACTCACCAGGAACCTCACTAATCAATATTTTATATCGTATTTGTTTAAGATCAAGGAAGTTGTCAAGGAAGACAACTGCTAATTCTTGCTGTAGCATACTGCTAACTCTCACACGGTGTTGAAAGGTAACCTTATTTTCTTGCGTTGTGTGTGTGTTTTTTTTTATTTTACCATTTCTCATCTAAATTAGCAGGATGTGATAAAGTGACTTCAAATTATGCTGAAAATTAGTCATTGTAAAGGTGGAAGACAGTAGCTGGGTAATTGCTGCTGACTACTACTACTACCACTGCTGATCCACCAACATATTAATATTGCACTCGACACAGTCAACAGGTGATTCATCCAGCAGTGCACTTGTCTTCATGTGGCACCTTGTAAGCCATCATGTTACCCCCTAGGTTGATCCAAGTTTATCTGACGACATGTAGCAAATGCAATCTTTGCTCCCCTGAACCAACTTAATTAACTCCCTCATCTACCTGGGTAAGGGAGTGAGATGTAAATGAGTTGTTCCACTTTGTAGTGGAGATACCCTGCCTCTCATTAATATAGCACAGATAACCTCTAGCTTTCATTTAAAGTGTAGAGGCAGATAGACAGAGAGACAAGCTGGATGTGAGAGAAGAGGGTGAGGGAAGATGTGGGGGTAGACAGAGTAAAAAAAAAAGATGTTTAACTTCACAACTAACTTTGAGTGCTTCTGCTCAATATGTTTTATGCCACTTTTACATTTATTGGACACTGTTCAGTAGAGAGTGTCAGAAGTAGGGAGAGACTATGTATGTGACCAGGAGGCCAAGTAACTTGGCTTTTATCGGTCTTTAAATTATATTAAATCAAACACTGGATTCAGTGATTCATACTGGAGCTCATCTACAACATTTAAATTAAAACACAAACTGATGGTGTTAAGAGTATCTGTGTTATTTGATTTGCAAATAGCCAGTTGATAGAATTTCAAGCTGGAAACAACAATGAACTTCATATAGCACTTTTCAAACCAGCATTATAATAGAGAACAGTTATAGAACAATAAGAAACAGTAAATAAATGGTAATAGTATAAGAATAAAGCCTGTAAACTGTAATGATTTCATCCTCTTGGGAGCATGAATTGTGCTAAAATTATTTCATTCCTATCTGCCCATTAGATATTGCCTTTTTTGTGTGTAAGTGGACATTTTGGCCTGACAGTGACACTACAGGAACGGATTCATCCTCAGGGGACCATGAATATTCATGTCAATATAATAAGGAAAGACTAACACTGACCCAGCACTAGTGCAAAAAAGCAGTAAAGTTAGAATTATAAATCCCTCAAATTAACCATAAACATCTGAGTAAATAAGTTTAGCTCTAGTTTCTGAATTTGCAAGGACGATTTTATTTTTGTATTTTTTTTCAAAGGTGCTCTTAAATACTCATGGCTTGTGAGAAATTATTCAAATTTTTTTAATTATTTGAATCCCCACTGTGGTCCATAATTTAACATTTCATCATATCCTCTGCTCCGCTCATGGGCTCTTGACCTGCCCATGGACACTATATATTATGTTGACGTAAAATTTTACAATCTTATATTGTGCATCTTTGAACCACATCTAACATTGAGCAGTGCAATAACACAAAATTTGCACATTACATGTACTGTATATACTATGAACATTTCCACATTCCTGGTCAATATTTTATACATTACATTACATTATATATATATATATATATATATATATATATATATATATATATATATATATAATATTTTGATTGCTGTGCACCATAACACTCAGAGAAATTCCTTGTATGTGCAAATGTAGCCTACTTGGCAATAAACCTTCCATTCCATTTTTATCACACAAAACTACTACAGCATATTTACAGGTAGCGTTAGTGGCAACTTAGTTGTCACTGGCAACAGTGACAACTAAGTTTAGCTTAGTTGTCACTGAAGGAAACAACCAGTTGTGATCTAAGACATTGCATCCCAGCGCCCCCCTGAGGTTGAAAAGGCACCCAGGCACTCAAAAGGCACCCAGCTACACAACAGGGGAAAGCTGAGAAAGGCTCAACTTTATGCAAATATCATCTGATACAATTTGAGTGACAACAAGCAAGTGGAAACAGAAGCATAGGTTCTTTTGCTACTACTTCCCTCAGCTACATGAAAGAACTCACTTTCAATATTGTACAGGGCCACAATGCAGTCAGTCTTGCAAGCTCAGGCATCATTGTTGTGGAATCAGTTCTATGTAATATGCAAGGTAAAAAATAAAAAAAAGACCACAAACAAAGCTATCCTGTATTCAGGAAGCTAACTGTGCAACAAGAAAGGAACTACTCACTTGTGCGTAGTGTGGCAGCTACATCAGAAAATAACTGTCCAGTTGGAATAGAGCTCATAAATTTTGTGCTCAACACAACACACCCACAGAGCTACAGATTCATGAGAGACCAGAGACTGCATACTGCTGCGTATCTGTGTGTATGAATGCAGCGTCACACTCAGCTGTACATTGACAGATGTGGTTCAACTTTCATCTGAAGCTAACGCTTTGAGCAGAATGCTAATGTTCTAACATTATCACCTACTATTAGCATGTCAACAAATACTGGATGTCGAGAGATGTTCAAGGGTGCCAGGGCCTTGCTGTCAGGGCCCTCAGCTGCAGAAACTCCTGCCAGAGGATCTCAAAGGATTTAAAAGACCATTAAGATTTGTTGCTTGTTGGGTAGCAATAGTGTGTACAGCCTACAGAATCATATCTTCATATAAATCTTCGTTTTGTGATATGTTTTAATCATGGTACAAATCGTTTATCTTTGCAACACAACAGTTAGAATATATAAAAATCTTAAATAAAATTAATAAAAGGCCTCTGTTGGTAATGTTATCCATAGGGTTCAACAAAACCATTTCTCAAAATGTCATAACATGAAGTAAGTAGGATTGTCTTTTAAAAGTGAGATGGGTAATAACGTGAGCAGGCTCAGAGGGCTATCAGCCCAGTAAATGAAAGAAAACTGAATTAAGTTGGGAATCATAACATGGACGAGATATATGGTGGAGCTGAAATGGAGAAGAGATGAGAGAGGAACGCAGAGGGATTAGGATGGAAATAGGAATTTAAGAAGGAGGACAGGAGAGGAGAGGAGGGCAGAAGAAAAGCCAGGGAGGAGGGGAGGAAATGAGGAAGCGGGGAAGCGGGAGCAGTGTAGAGGTGGATGGAACTAAGGTTACGTTTATAGTTAGGGTTTGGGTTAAGTTTAAGGTTAAGGTCAGCGTATAAATCTCATGGGAGTTTTGCAAATCGTCCCTCCAGCCCATCCAATCTAGCACCAACTTTCACTGGTTCACTGGTTTTACCAAAGACACTTATTACAGTTACATGAAGTGCTAAATTTCACTGATGTCAAACACTGTTGTCTATCCTTAAACAAAAAGCTTGTTAGCATGTTATTAATATATTATATATTATAAAAGAGAGCAGCTGACTCACTGAGGTCATTTTCAATTTCAAAGAAATCTATGGAGCATAAAATACCATCTAAACCAATTCAAGAGGACACACACCCATACATCTATCACCTGAAATCATACTGTGAAGTGAAGACCTATTTTGAGGCTGAATACATCCTTGATGGAATGATAGCTCATTCACAAAGAGATGCTGTAGGCTGCAGTGTGTGTGTAACACATAAAGTAATCACTGTCTGACCTTTTTTGTGGATGTTTGTCATGAGGTTTTATCCGCCACAACACAGCAGGCCAGCCTGTGTGCCGCATCAGTGTCAGGAGATGTAGATACACAACATGAATCAAGAAAAGCCTGACCTTAAGGATCGATGTGCCTGGCAAACATTTTGACATTTCATAGATTCGGATATGATAGCCTGCACCGATGTTGAAAATCTGTGTAAACACACAGGCAAAATGAAAGCAGAGGTTGACTCTGTAGTCATCAGAACTGCTAATTGAAGCATTTTTTCAATTCTCTCCTTACCTAAATTGACACATTTCTCCAGCCCAAGTTTCCCAGAACAGAAAACACAGCCAAAAGAGCAAACTGCAAAGTCAACTGCTGCTGTCTTTTCATTTGATGTTTAAAAGCACACATCTTCTCTATATCCAGCTGTGTCTACATGGAAACACAAACTGAATTTGATCCATACTTTGCTTATGAAATTCTGTCAAAAAGTCTGTCTAATTCTCAGAAATTTTCAAATCAAAAGTTTTTGATACCAAATCACAGTATGAATTTTTCTTTGGTGTTCCTCAAGGTCTTGATGTTGTAATGTGGTATTTTGGAGGGATTTTTGACCATTTTTTTAAAATTCTAGTGTGGTCAACAATGGTTAAATTTTGCACCAAATCTGTGTAACAAATGTCATCAAGCCAAAAATTGCTGCAACAACTTTTGAGACATAATTGAGTATGGGAATGACCATCATATACTTATAATGTTCTAAGCCCTTATATACAACGAAAACACAATGTTTATTACAGATTCATGGCTAGAAAAACTTGACACACAGTGTTGAATATCTCAAATTAACCTTTGAGTCTCAGCTTTCAGATGGTGTATACTACTTCTATGTAGCATATACTGTTGATCTGCTATCTTTCCCTAAAGATCCCCCCCCCCCCAAAAAAAAAGACAAAAATGTCTATGGTGGGTTTCTAAGGGTTAAAAAATAAATAATAATAATAATAATAAAGTAATTTAATTAATTTAATATGTGTTGGTTATGTTCATATTCAAATGATATTTTGATTTCAGTAAGTTGTTAATAGTGGATCTTAGGTTCTTACATGATGATCATTCCTTTAATAGACAAATATTGTATGGTTATCAAAGTAAACAACTTATTTTTTAGGGCCATAATCATGTAAGAAAACATGATGCTTTTCACATGATGTCATGATGCAGGGTGCTTTTCATTTAGCAAAATATTACAATCTATTCTGTTCTAAATTGCTGACAACATGTCCTACATCATCTGTGTTGACACTGGAGGTTATGAGTAGGTAAATCACTGACACCAATTCATCATTGGTGGAACTGAAATATTCACTCACTCTTTAATATAATATACTGTAATAGCAGAGTTCATCAAACTGTCACACTTTGTGACATTTGACTGCATTGCATTCGAAAGACAATTTGTTAATTCACCAATCATAATTCAGTGTTTTATGGCTGTATTTACTGCTAATTCAGAGAGCTATGGCAAAGGTATCCAAAATCACATAAAATAATCAAACTGATGTTCAGTGCAATGAACTTTGTTTCTCTGTTATGTATGATAAAATAAAAATTTTAATGACCTGTTAGTTTTAAGTCACAATTTGCCAGGAACACAATTGTGTTAAATGATTACACAATCATATTATCAGGATATAACCTGACTGAAAGTCAATAAATGTCTTTTTCTTGCATTTCTGAACAGTATATTCCTGCCACTAGAAAAATTAGGATCCTTGCTTGGAAAATGTTGTTATATACTGTAAACATACTGTAAAGCATACATGAAAACTGAAACAGTAACTGGCCTCCCACTGCATCATAATATCAAGTTTAATGCCATATAACGGTGGGTTATGTTATGTGAGTTAGCATCACATCACTGAAATGCAGAATTCTCCTGTGTAAAGCCTGAAGCTAGTGTTTTGTGACAGTGTTTGTATGGGAACAGGTAACAAGTGAGGAAGTGTGCACACTTTGGATGTGGGTGGTCTTTATTGAGTCTGTCATTCATAATGTGGCTGCAGACAAGAGTGCTGAATAGATATCCATTATCAGGAGTCATCGCAGGACCAACGGGCATCAATGTGGGCTGAATGGAAGGAATACCCTGCTTTACCAACAGAGAAAGAGGGCTGCTGAATTGCTTACAATGATTGCTGACAACAGGAAGTGATGGAAGGTTTGTCAGATTTAGTGATCCACCACCACCCCATGTTTAACATTCTGAGGCTTCAGATCTGACAGGTAGGACTGAATTTACCCAAATTGGGTAAATTAATCTCACTTTGTTAACTGCGCCCATTCAAAAATTAACAATTGTTTTATTATTCCATCTCAATGTTGATCTCTTATGAGCTTAAATTACAAAGCAAGGGGATTTACTAGAGAAGAGACTCAAATCCCACGTACATTTGTGTGCCTATTTTTCTATAAAAAAGATGTACTGTACAACTTGTACTGTTTCTTGTTTAATGTTTTTGGTCTGTCTCACTGAGTATTCTTATCTACTTCTGTTTTTGTCCTTTAGTCTTCTTGTCTCTGCGGGTCTCTTAGTGTTTATCCCAAATTATCCCTCAATTATCATTAAATAGAAAATGCCTCAGCTCTAAATCAGCCAATGATAGTGTTTTCTGGCTACATTTTCATCAAATGTGCTTGGATGGGTTTTCTGGGTCTCGTGGCTTTTTGTCCATCTATCCACACTCTCGAGTCATTCAGATATCCCTATTTCTGATGCCATATCTGTCACTTCAAAAGCTTTCGATTTCTTTAGGTAAGATTTAACATCAATTTGTTGCCATTTGTTGAAGATGTTTTCCCACTACTGTGTCTCAAGCCACATGTGTGCACCAAACTTTGGCCACTCACAGTCACCTTGACCATATGAGTAGTTGTCATTACAGTTATTGTGGATTGACCTTGAAGACTACACATTAATAAGAGAAAGCCTGAATAAGAAACGGTAACAAAAAATATCCTATTTTTTGCATTATGGGAAATTTAGGATATAGGGTCTTTAGGGCTGAAATACTGTGGACTGAAAATCAAAATATCTGCTGCACAGATTTTGACCACTCTTCTTGAGAATCATCCACCTTAATGGAACTCTTAAACCAATGTAGTACTGCATTAGACCATATTTTTTGGAAGCTCATGTAGCCTTTTTATGAAGCTTGGTTTCTTGCAAAAGTAGTCCATTTGCTTCCGGATACTTATGATGGAGGAATATCCTACCGACAACTGTTTCACAGGGCCATTCACCCTTCTAGGAGACCTCATGCTGACTTAATGTTTCTGATACAGATGGTGTGAAAAGTAGGCAATGGGCTTTCTAAAGATGATCTGCTGTTACAGTAAAAGCACAATAAAAACTCTGGGTATTTCATATTATAGCAGATGCAGATTCTTATATGTCCAACTCTGCTGTTCGCCAAGTCGCCAAAAAGAAATACTCTCCTTACTTTGCAGAATATCAACACCTCCGTTATGTCCTCTGACCTATTTTCTCCATCAGCTTTTTGTTTTCCCTCTGCCCGACCATACAGGTGTCCTCTAAATGCAGAATCCTTTCTGTCTGGTATGCTTATCTTGTGAGTCATGGGAAAATTTAAGTCTGTCTAATGCAGCTGACTCAGATGCTATCCAATCTTTTTGCTCAGAACCTGGACTGTATAAGGGCAGGAAAGAGGATTGCCCACAGTTTCTCAGGTCAGTCAGCAGCTCTTGGCTAGCATCATTAGCTACTGATGTCTTTTGCTTTCTTTGCTAGTCAAGTTAGTTTTTTGTTATTTTATGTCAACTCATTAGCCTGATGCTGCATTTACCAATCACTTTACAAAATTCCTATTTACTAATAGTCGCATAAATGAAAAGTTTATCTTTGTAGGAAAAAATGAGGTAGATATACTGCTTGAATGTGTTCCATATACTTCCTCCTTACATTTGTATGTTATATGATCCAGTATTACAATTCTTCTACTCTATTTTCCTTTCTGTTCTTCTGTGTTTCATCCTCATCTTACCCTAATTCTCCATCTTGGTTAAAAAGTAGAGAAATGTGTATTGTAGCAATGAGTGTATTACACTGCTGCCGTTGCAAGTTGCTCGTTGCCACAGCAACCTATCATCCACTCTACATCTACTCATAATGTAATGGGAAACACAAATCAATGCTGTTGTTTGCTGGACAAAACCCTATTTGCTCTGTTTTCTTTCTTCCAGCAGTATCCAATCCATTTGTTCTTATTACAGTTGGATTCATTTTTGTGCCTCAATACAAATAGCATTGAAATGGTTAATATGTAGTAGAACACCATGCAAACAGCAATAAAACTAAACCAAACTAAGCTGCTGATCTACACCGCAGCCATACACTTTCCTGACTGAGTACATTATTTTCATAATAACTACATTTAAAACAGTCTGTAGGTAAAAAAAAAAAAAAAGATTAAATAAAAGTAAAAATAGTATTAATAATAGTAACAATAACAATAATAATAATAGATATTTAATAGACATTTCCTGAACAAAAACCGTAATGACTGTGGTAATTGAAGTGAAAATGGTAATGTCACCTGCAGGTGGCACATTTAAGTACTTTACTTCCTGATTTATTGACGTTTCTATTTTTAAAAATGCAGAAATTATATAGCACTTACTGTACATAGAAAAGCAGAGAGGGGAATTGCCTGTAGGTGTGTGTTTCCTTGTGACCTCAACCTGTCTCTCACCCAGTGCATGCTGGGATAAGCTAGAGCATCCCATGGCCTTATAAGTGGAAAAGACAGACGGATGGATGGACTGTTATAGTACTGTACAATTTTGTGTCTTTTTTTCTTAGAAACTCATGTACATTAGCACAGATCACATGACCATATGAACTCCTTTCTAGGAAATAACTGGGAAACTAAAGGACCCACAGACTTGTCCAGCCCCAGCAGCCTACAGCACCAGCCTTCAATCCTCCTTTCCTCTCTGCTTGACAAGAGAGAGAATACATGTAGGGTTTGTGTGTGTGTGTGTGTGTGTGTGTGTGTCTGTATATTGTTGTGAGAATTGCATCTTTGCAAGTGTTTGTGTCTGTCTCTGCTCTGTAGAGGATAGCATACTCTTCTCCAAGGAGCTTCCCTGTGTCCACTAGACTAAAATACACACACACACACACACACACATACACACACACACGCACGCACACACACACACACACGCACACACACAATGTACTGAATTAGAAAAAGCTGAATGAAACAACAAAACGTGCCAAAAAGATCTTCAACAAACTTTTGTTTTGTCTGACTGAGGTGTAAAGTTGTCCGTGAAGAAGTTCAAGAATATAGATATTAATGGAAAATAGTATTTTAAATAAATAATCAGCATAATGAAGTCTCACTGCACAACACTTGAGATGATGCCTTTGAACATGAATCCAAGTAATGTCCATTAGAGTTTTACAACCATTAATAGGTAGCCTGATAATTAGACTGAGTTTCCATTGTGTTTCACATCATTCATGTCTGACCTTTTCAATTCAATTCAATTCAATTCAATTTTATTTATATAGCATCAAATCACAACAAAAAGTCATCTCAGGGCACTTTTCACATAGAGCAGGTCTAGACCGTACTCTGTAATTTACAGAGACCCAACAATTCCCCCATGAACAAGCACTTGGTGACAGCAGTAAGGAAAAACTCCCCTTTAATGGGAAGAAACCTCCCCAGCTCTTGGTGGGTGGCCGTCTGCCTTGACTTTTGTAGATTTCTGTATTTTGTTCTGTTTTGCCTTAAGTAGGGATGTCCCGATCAAGTTTCGTTGGCCCTTATCTCAATCAGTGTCCTTTAACTTTGGTTATCTGCTGATGCCAAGTCCAATGATACACATCTATTGATTAAGAACAGTATGTGGCACATAGAAATAACAGCTACTAAATTTGGCACACTGTATTTTTCATGAACTACTTAATGTAAATACTGAAGATCCCGGTTCAATACTATAAAGTTGATCAGCTTGAATTATAGATATGATATGAATGAATGTTTAACTGGAGAATGTGACACCTGAAATTGTGATGTGATCCACTAGAGAGGAGATGTATCACTATGTTGGAGTTGTTCGAACTACAAAAACACTTATTGTACTGCAGTGTTACAGAGTAATGCTTCTTCCCTCAAAAATTATCTTTGGCTGAGTACAGACAGACCAGCCGCCTACAGCCAACTTTCATTTTGGCCTGTCATCAAGTTACTCACAGATTTAACTTTAATTAGCTGATATGATCTGCCACAGGCCACATTGTCATTATCACCAGCAAAAGCGGTGATCAGTATTGACAAAGAGAGTCAGCGTTTATCTGTGTATTTTAATCAACCTGGATGTCTTTCAGAGTCACTCTTTCCAGTGCACACAAATAATTTTTCACATTCACATACCTTACTTTTAACTTGCACTATGAGTGAAATGCTGCACTGTAGGCGGTTGTAAATGAGAGCAGTGCTGCAACATTAGCAGGCTGAGGGGACAAAACACAGAACAGAGTGCAGAAATTAAATGATTAAATGATGATTTTGATCCTCAGGATCAGTTCCAGACATCTCTAGCCCTAACCAATCAGTAGCAAATGATGTTTCTCTCCTGCTGATGTAATTTTCAGTTGACATAGAAGCTGTGTTTACACTTGCTAGGAGCAGTTAACTTAACCAGATTAAGCAGATTGGTTGTGTGTTTCTTCAAACAGCAAACCTCTTTGAAATGCTGAGACAAATCAAAGATATGGACAGTGATCCAGCTGTCTGGAACCAGACTAATTGACTGGTGCACTGTGGTGCTGTTTTTGCACATGTCTACATACAGCATCATCAGGAACTGATGACAACTAATATGTTGTGTAAATGTTTGGAGTCACATTTTGTATACACACAGACACATGTTCATTTTTATAGTTCTGACAGAGCTAGGTTAGCAGTTTTCATCTGTTCCTAGCCTTTGCACTAAGCTAAGCTACACACACCTTGGACCTCTCTCTGTACTGGGCACACAAGACGAAAACTGATCAACCTCCACACCTGACTCAGAGTAA
Organism: Thunnus albacares; assembly: GCF_914725855.1. Taxonomy (NCBI): domain Eukaryota; kingdom Metazoa; phylum Chordata; class Actinopteri; order Scombriformes; family Scombridae; genus Thunnus; species Thunnus albacares. Next base: position 1,446,510 of record NC_058112.1, read on the forward strand.
GATAACAATCATAGTTCAAATGATGGTTCATATGACTAATAGCTACTTATTACAATGTGCTTTTATTTGTTTTTCCAACAGGGATATTCCCAGGTTTTGAGGTCTCAGCAATTATGTTGGTGCACACAGTGTTATCATACTGTAACAGCACTGTTTATCAGAGATATGACATAAAATCCAGATTGTAATAAACTGTAGTTTTCTTTTAAGATGAAATGAGACTTCATCTACAAGCACTCTAGGTGGAGTAAGGTTTCTTCAGTCAAGCATATACATGGTTTACTGTATAATGCTGGGCTTCATCAGGGAAGAAATAAGTATAAGTGGAATAAGGTAATGTCTCTACGTTGAACCAGGCATATTGACCAACTTTCAATACTGTAAATAATCTCTTTTCAATGCTATGGGATGTCTAACCAACATAAAGGTTCCCTGGAGGTGCTGCATGTTAAATTGGCCTCTGCATTTCCTAGATGCTGAAGACATCTGCCTCTATCTGCCTTATTGTGTCCTCATGCATTCATATTTAATCACAGAGAAATGAAACAGATCAAAAATTTACATCAACTCGAGTTTCACTTGCAACAGGTCCTAATGACGGGAATAGGCTAGAAGAACCATATTCTAGTAGGTTAGCAAAAAGACTTGAATCCAAGCACCGCATACTGTGAGGAAGACTCGCAGGTGCTGCAATGTTACTATGGTTTACTGAGTCAATAATGTCACAGGGATCATGCAGTCATTCGAGATGAATACATTTTGGACCACTTAATATATGTATTGTTTTTATTCAAAGGGGACAGATTATGCTTTTTGTGGTTTTCTGTTATTTATATCTTGTTATAATGTCGGATGCTAAACATGGTCAGAGTTCCAAAACAAGGTATATACGTATGTAGAAATGCTCAAAAGTCAGGGTTTCAGTTTGCTTAGAATGCTTTGTTTGCAACGTTCTTTTCTACTTTGCTGATGAGCTGACGTCAGACCATCGTGCATGCCAATGATCAGCCATCTGTTCCATAGCCTTGGTTGCTAAGGTTATTGCTAAGGTTTTTCCATGTGTTGTTCACATTGTCCACGCTCATATTTCAGATTGAACAGATGGATTTGGGAAGCTAACATTTCAAGTAAAGAACAAAGAAAAGTAGTGAAATCCTGCTACTATAGTTTGTTTCATGGTTTGTTGATATAGCCTCTCAAGTGGCTGCAAGTCTGCAGAGAGGCAGCTTCTGGAAGCTGGCCAATCAGAACAGAGTGGGCTCATCAGGAGGGGGGCCTTAAAGAGACATGAGCTAAAACAGCCTGTTTCAGACAGAGGCTGAACTGAGGGGCTGCATAAAAGGCCAGTATAAGATAAATGAGGAGTTTTTTGAACTGTTGCGTATATCCAGCAGAATAGAACAGTAAATATAGACCTGGAAATGTGCATAATATGTCCTTTTTAACATATCTCTTTATCTTTTGAGTTTATACTGTCAAGAAACATGCTGTCAAAACACTTACACACATACAAGACATTTATTCCAGTCTATACCTACCCTAACACAACAACAACAGTCACAACATAGAACAACAATAGGCCTACATACATCTGGACATCATTTCAACAAAGTTCCAGAGCAGCACTCCTTCCCATGCAAAAGTCTCTCCATCCTTTTTATTTTATTGAACTCATATTTATCTGTCACAGCAACACATCCTTACCTGTTTGTTTTTGTTTTAGGTAAGGCTATTTTACGTTATTTTACTTTTAGTAAGTTTAGTATAGTTGTGTGTTAGATAAGTGTTTATTATTGAAATGTTAAAATACATTCTATTACACTATACATGTTTCTTTAGATCAGAAGTGGTGTTTAAGTGTGTATGGTGAGATGAGGCGCTTTTGAAAAGAGTCACGTCTGTTGCTGTGTGTTAAAACTGTGAAACACCCATTTGGCTGCTCACAAAGATTAACGCTGCTGTCCTCAAACTACAGCTCTTTAAGTCAGTAGAAAGTGGTTCAGGACTTATCAACTTCCACATTTCTGCTGGATGGTCTTTTCGTGACATTTGCTTCACTCATTTGCTTCAACTCTTTGCTGATGGAAACTTGCATTTTATTTTTATGACATTTGAAAAGGCTTGACAAAGCTTGAGTTTGGCAGTCAGATTAAAAACACAGACTAAAACACAGAATCAGGAGAGAGAGGTAGAAAGTACAGGGAGGAGGAGGGAAATTATTCAATATAATATACAGTAATTTATATCTGCAACCACTGTAATAACTGTTATAGCAGTGAATCACTTGGTGTGAAAACATGAATCATATATCATTTATGATACCTGAAAAAACACAAGCAGATCCCAAACAATTCACAGAAACCAGTTATTGATTGTTGACCTCTAGTAACCTGTGTTTCAGTGAGTATGTGTGGCCCACACTCAGTGCTGCAAATAGCAGCCTAAACCAGCTCATAGCTTGAAATATCATGCTATTAGCATCCCAGCAGCCCTGCTTTAAATATCCCTGCCAGAATACTGTAGCTAACAGTACCTTCACAGCTACATGTTGGCAGAACATGCTGTAACACACACACACACACACACGTACACGCATACCTCCACATGATTCAAGGGCTGTGACACTTTAGTCGCAACAAAAACTGGCATGCTTTAAATACCACTGCTAAAAGTCACTGAAACAACGTGAACCAGTAGGAGACCTGATCTCAGATCTCAGTAGTGTGTTCAACTTGGCTATTCGAATCATATATATATGTATTTGTATATATCCTATATGTGCATATGTATACATATACAGTAGGGTCCAAAAGTCTGAGACCTCTTTTCCATTCATGTGAATGGGAAAGTGGTCTCAGACTTAGAACCCAGGGGTCCTTTGGAGTTCAAGGGATCTCTGAGGGTTCATACTGTACAGGTTTCAAGCACGATAGTATAAAAACAAGATTAAACAAGATTATCGTACTACTAAATTCACTTAATGTAAGTCAATATTGTTATCACAGTTCTTGAAAGCTTTTAAAAGCTTTGGCTCTGCAATTCTGTTATTCAGTTCTTGTGCAGAACCAAACAACAACAACAACAACAACAATAACAAAAACATTGGATCTGGCTTTTTTTATCCTAAAAACTTTTTAAAAACATATTTCTTCTTTTTTTGTTTTTGTTTTGTTTCTTTATCGAATATTATTCAGCCTTTTATAGTGTTTACATATGCTCTATCCCTTCACAGTGTGGTCCTGTACTTTGACCTATGTGACCAGAGACCTGGAGTTATTGGCATAATCATCACTTTACTTCATTAGCATGCTACAGTAAATTCATTTCCCAAAAGAAATTTTCTTAATTCCTCAACTGATTCATTCAATGTACAAGTGAATGAAAGAGCAAATGGCAAAACAGGATATATATTTTTTTATACACATACATATATTAACCACTGCAGTTTTAAAGATGTGAGGCTGTAACACCAGGGAATGGAGCATCATTATTATTCAGTAGATGGCAGCTCTCATCACCTCTGCCATTGACACATTTCTTTTATTTTGCTGGTCTTTCAAGAGGTGGAGCAATTGAGGAGAAATCTAAATGATATTCATATAAAATGCTTACACTGACATAAAGTCATCAAGCTTCTAATTCGACTGACACTGTAGCTGCTCTCATCAAAGTCATCCTCCTGGAGCCAGGCATGAGAGGGGAGTTTGCACGAGCATCTGGTGGCTGGACAGCTCAAAGAAGCAACATAGGTCTGTTGTGTTTTCAGGTGGGTGCATCTTTGAATGTGCGGAAGGCAGAGGAGAGGACCTCAACGGTGTGGTGTCAACAGTAATGTGGATCTAAAAATGATCATAGATACAAGCAGCCGAAATGTGATTCCTCTGTAGGGTGTCTGGTCTGGGCTGAGTGTCTGAGTAGAGCCGCTGATCTTTCACGTTGAAAGGAGCCAGCTAAGGTAGTTTGGGCATCTCATAATGATGCCTCCTGGATGCCTCCTTTTGGAGGTGTTCCAGGCACATCCAATTGTCAGACACCCAGGGTCAGACCCGGAACACAATGGAGGAATCGTATATCTAATCTGGCATGGGCACACCTTGGGATTCCCCAAGAGGAGCTGGAGGACGTTGCTGGGGAGAAAGACATCTGGGGTAACTTGCTCAGTCTCCTGCCAAACTTGGGTAACTGGACCCAGATAAGCAGCAGAGAATGGATGGATGGATGGATGGACAGATGGATGGATGGCTGGATGGATGGATGGATGGATGGCATTATATGACATCACATTCAACATGACATGATATGAAATTATATATGATATAATGTAATGTCATATGACACAAAGTGATAATATGACAACCTGACAACACAACAATTTGACATAATGTTAACATTCCGACCAGTTTTATTTTTCAACATCAAACTTGGCTGTTACACTGAAAATAAAGGCCATTTTAATTTTGCCACTTTGAATCTGAGATTTTCTTTGATGCATTTTACCCCTCACTAATCCCGACTAACTAAATTATATAACTACTGTGTATAATGGATATTTTGACCCCTCCTTCTTGCATTTTGTTATGCCTTGCTCCAACCAAAGCCTCTAATCTGCCAAGTAAAGGTGAAGCTTTCACACTCTTTATCTTTCATATCCTTCCTCTCCTTCCCTGTGCTCTGCCTCTGATGCCATTTCCCCTGGCATCTGGCCAGATGATGGGACATAAAAAACATTTCAGCCCAGTATGTTCTGCTGCTATCCTCACTGACTGTCTGAAGGAGCAGTGATTTAGATCATGCAAGGCACAAAAAAGACAGTACTCTAAACGAGCTGCTATGATAATATTCACAGAATAAAGCATTTACATGTTGCTTTAGTTTAGTCTGGGTGTCATTGACAGTATTTTTGATTCTGGTTTGTATGAAATAGAATGGTGAAAAAGCAACGGTCAAAGAGACTCATGAGCCAGTGTGGTCAGACAACTTTCCAATGATAACAAAATACCAACAGAGGATTCAGCACCCTGGACAGCAGCCATGTGTGAGAATAACACTGAATGAATGTGAGAAAGTGGGAATCACAATGTAGTTATGGTTCACACTACCAATAATACCACAATACCAAAAGTTTCAAACAGCAACAACAGCATTATGTCAAAGATTTCTAAACAAGGTCACAATAATCACAAGAGGAAAAGAAAAACAAAGCATTTCCCTGCAAGCTTTGAAATGGAAATGAGCACTGATGTTAGAGACACGTAGGGAAACCCTTCTCCTTCATATCGGAATCTTCGATATAAGGACTTGCACTATTATAAAATGGTAGTTATTATAGGTCAGATTATTATAAAGACATGCTGATTCACTAGTGTTACTGTTCAACACTGATGGATTCTGTTTGGTTTACTTATTTCTTACTTACATTGAAATCAAATGTTGGTTTTGTCAAGTTTTACCAAAGCCAAACATGATTTTCTGCACATTTCCCATCAAATATTCAAGAGGATGATACAATATTAGTACACGCATCATTTCTTGAAATGAGTTTGTCTTTTCTGATCTGCTTTCATCAGCTGCTGTACTGACAGAGACAGAGGTGACATGCAACAAGGGCTCTCACTTGGACTCAAACCAGGGACTTTGCGGTTATGTTCACCGCAGAAGAAGAAGCAGCAGATACTGTGACATCAAGGCCTATTAAAAAAAAACAAAACTGGTCAAACTTTATTTCCACATTTTCCACCTCACCTGATTTTTGGCCCTTTTCATTTCTAGCATTTTATGTGCATAAAACATAAAAACAGGAGGACTGAAACAAACATATTATAATGCCAGTAAAAAAAAACAACAAACAAAACAAAACATTTAAAGCTTGAAAAGTGATGTTTGAGGATTTCTCCCTGGTGGTCTCTCCCCTCTCTCACAGCCTCAGTTCTTTTAGTTTGATTGCATTATGAGCAATGAGTGTATTGGGGGTGCTTTGGTTTATGATTAAATACCTTTAAAACATTCCCATCAGCCTCAGATGTACTTTATGTTTAGTGCTAATTGGCACATATTAGCATGCTACCTTGCTCAACCAAGATGCTGAAAATGGTAAATATTATACTAGCTTCGCATCACCATGAATTGTCACTTTGAACATGTAAGCATGTACACATTAGCATTTAGCCTAAAGCACAAGCCCATTCTCGTTGTCAGGTCATCAAACACAGAGGCTTTGTCATGCCCCTCGGCATTTCATACCAACGCACAAGGTGCCCTTTAGTGTGTGTATGAGATGCACCACGCTTTCAACTAAAGGTGCGCGCAGACTGGATGCGATGACATATGTCAAGTCAGCGGATTCTATTCATTTTCTAGGGAGAGCAGGAGATGTGGCCGTGCGGTGCATGATGGATACGGCACAGCGAGTTGACGGACCGTTTGCATAAACACGACTCAACCTCAGCTTTATGCAAATGAGTCCGTCCAGTGCAATGCACCAGGCTTGCGAAACTCAGATCAAACTGTCCTCTAGGCAGTTCTCATCAAATATGAATCAAGATTCTATTATTGCATTGATGATTTTTTCCTGCTTGAAATCGGACAAGCCAAAACCAAGCACCGCCCACCTCGCAGTACATCACCCACCATGTCACCCACCAGCCAGAACGTTTAGTGGTGTGGTGCGTACAAATGCATCCTCGCCAAAGGCCGTCTGTGTGCCACTTAACTCCAATGTAAACCCATCTGCGTCATTATTAGACACTCAGAGCAACTGCTCCTGCCATCCATTCACTTCAATATTCACCCTCCCGTGACACTATGAGAAGCAGAGAGTATCAGTCCGGTGGGCAGACCGCAGGACCCGCTGCCCAGAAATATTTTCCTCGCTGTCACCACGAGTTAGTTGAAAGTCTGGTACGTCTCATACAGACGCCAAAGGGCACCTTGTATGTTGGTATCAGATGACGAGGGACGTGACAAAGCATCAGTATTTAATGCCCTGGAAATGACAACGGGTTGTAAAGCACCACTGTGCCTTATTACTGTCTCCCAGAGCTATTAGCTGTATACTCTTGTTTTCAGTCTAGATTGTTTCTGAGTAGCAAAGCACTGAGAAATTACACTGTTGATAAAAATAAAATGGTTTGATTATGACCTGAACTGCGTTCCACACCCACGACTAGAACATGTTTCTCCAGGCTTCACGAGTGAACGTGCACAGGGCTATGTGGCTTTTTCTTTTATACTTGTACAGCTTTTGAGTATAATGTTGATTTTTTTTTTACCCATCTCCTGGCAGGAGCTGGATCAACCACTCAGTTTGCTTGACACTCAAGTCAGGTGTGCATGGTGGCTCCTCTGTGGTTACCCGTAACACCATTCTCTGTGTAGATCATCCATAAAGACATTTATGCAGAACCACAATCCCCACCTGAGGTCTCCTGATGACACCTGAGCTCACTCCATTTGCAGATTAAGACTGTGAGATGTGGATGAAAGTTCTCAAAAGCTAGCAAGTGGACCAAGTAGTTTATTTTTTCACACTAGATATCATGGTGTTTCTCTTGCATTTTTCAGTTTCGTATTTATATATTTATGTGATGACAACCTACATTTTACCACTATGACACGGATAACAAAACTCAACATTGATCTCTATTGCATACCACCAAAATCATGGTGTTTGCTCCCATGTTAACACACTTGTAAGTTTTCCACTAGCTTGTTTCATCTTCTCATGAACTGAACCTGCTCTTTAAACTCTTGATTATATCTGACAAATGCTCTTTACTAACACTCCCTCCTTTTCTCTGCCATGCCCAGAGGTGAGGTGTGGTTAGTGCACTAAATGAGCTGTTTCTTGAACCACCCATGCACGGGTCAAGATATCCAGTAAACATGGCTGGTGTGATTTTGTGCAGCACAACTCTATTCACTTTCCCATCATGCAGGATTTTTAAGACACTGGAAAGTCTACTTTTCTATTTTTCAATGGAACATATAGTTAAATCCACAGAAATTCATTAAAACCATCTTTTGAACAAAGCTCTTTGATTGAAGGCAGACATCGTACAATGATTTAGTAAACCAGCCACCTTTGGTTACTAGACTTACCCAGGTCTGATGGAAGGGACACAAGGAGCATTTTCTAGTAGCTATAGAGAGGACTCTTTACTATGATTGTGCTGGTAACAATGAAGGACAGTGTGAGCATGATGTGTCAGCTCTAGGACTATACTAGAAGACAGGGGTCAACTCACAGTTCCAGGAGCTGCAGATGTTCAAAGACCTGCCAGGAGAATGTGGTCAGCATGGGGTTCTTGGACAGGTTTCTGAGGGAGAGAATAAGAAAGAGACAAATGTCAGAAACTTCACTTCAAAATGATGACAGGGGCTCAGAATTGTTACAGTTACTATGTATTGGTGTGTTTATTATGGTAAGAGTGCAAAAGTCCTGATGTCTCTTCCTGTCTAGTTATTGGTCCACAATGAGTCTTTCTTTCATTAGTCATTCTGAGAGTAGAAAATTGTCTTTGGCCCATCCTGCAGTTCATTAAAACATCAGAACACACGCACAAACCACATGACCCCACACACAAGAACACTGACAGTACGAATACTCCACATAGTAAAATACAATACACAACATTTAAGAAAAGCACCTCAAGATACAAAATAACATTTGCTGGTAGAATTTGTACCCTCGATCATTTATAAAATAAAGTTAAAAGTGCATCAATTAAGATTTTTAGACATTTACTAATGATCAAATGAACATCTGATATGAGGTGGTATCACTGAGCAGTACTATCACTCTCAACCATATTGTGCTTCCTGCAGCCCTTCTGTTGTTATTCTGGTCCTTTGTGCCCTGTGTTGTCAATGTACAGTCTGTAACTCATCTAGTTGAGGTTATAAAGTGGTGTGATTCAAACAGCGGCCAGACAGACTATTCAGCCAGTGATGGATGATCCTGCAGCCATTACCAGCCAGACCGAATCTGAAACAGTACAGGTTAAACCGAAAAGACGGCATTCCTTTGCACAAAGAGAGTATGCTGAAGACAGAGCTAAAACAAGGATAAATGCAGGTTTTTGCGTTTGGGAGATGAAGAGCATTAAAAGAGGCCAGAAGACTGAAAGTAGATGCCAATGTGGTGTTCTTCCTTCAGGATGCACAAGTATCTAAAGCTAATGTGTTTTGTTTGTGTGGGTAGTATTAGCAAGCAAACTTCTCCATTGGCATGAAAAAATTTGTATTAAAACGTATAGTCTTCACTTCTAAAGAAATCTGAATTCTCAGAAAATAGTGTTTCGTGCAGCAGCAGATCGCTGTTTGGACTTGGAGATCGTGACTTCAGATATGAAACAATATTTGGCGTTAGATAAATGTTGCTTGTTTGTGGACATAATAAAATGTTGGGTCATTTGGCTTATTTTGATATTCAAAACATATGCCAGTTTTACTAAAAGCTAATTCTCTGGTGTTTCAAGTTGTGAAGAATCAACCACCAAAAGCACAACTTGAACGTTTGTCGTATATAGTCATCTGCAGATCGGAGGGCGTAGGCTTAGGAAACAGTATGGGAGAAGTGAGGAGTGGCTTACAGTCTAACTAACCCCCTAGGAAAAAAGTTAGTTATAGTTGCTTTAAACAGTGATCCAATTGTTAGCATTCAGAACACAACACCTGTCATGTTTCCTCTTTTCCAGTCTAGTCCTGAAACTCCAGATTTTGGGTGATAACTATAAAGGTTCCCATTCCAGTGACATCACCAACTCACCATGTTGTAAATGTCACATCAGGAAGCCTTATAGACAAGAAATTTAAGATTTTGCTGACATTACAAACACATCCACACATACCTGTCCACACACAGACTAAGAGGATTTTACACTGACACACACACACACACACACACACACACACACACACACACATAGCAGTGTTTGAACTTTTCACAGTCATGACTCATTTCCCTTGTAACCTCTTCTGGGTCGCAATCACACACACAACACAAACACAGGTGTCTGTTTCCACGGCAACAGAAGACCATGAAGAGGTGCTCAGGCTGGTGTGACTGGAGGAACGAGACACTCACTGGAATCCAAATCACCTTATTATTATCAATAATGGGATTATTAAGGCCTCCTGTGAAGGGATGTCACTGTGTATGTGTATGTTAATGTGTGTGTGTGTGTGTGTGAGATAAACTGAAATTATGCTTCAACAGTCTGCATGTAGGTGATTGTGCTGTTTATTTTATACTTGTATGTAGTACATCTGCGTTTGTTCTCGTCTCTGTTTGGGCCCTGACAGGAATTGAATCAACCAATCAACTTCCCTCAGATTTGGAAGGTATGCGCATCAGCTCCTCAGTGAGCCTCTGCAAGCTACAATTACTGATAACACCATTCTCTGTGTAGGCTGGAAGATACATTATGCATGTTTTGGGAGAAGAATAACACCAGTTTTAGCATACCTTCGATGTGGTGTCAGTAATACAGCTATTAAAAATTATATCTTGCACTGTTACACCACTGTTGAGCTTCTCATTTCACAAATGATGATTTTTCAATTATTATTCTTTATAAGAACTTTCTTTCTTTGTGAGTCTTTAGATTGAGATTGAGACTCCAGGAAAATATTGAATGAGTTCATGTTGAATCTTAAAGGATAAATCTGGAGATATTTCTTTTTTTTCTTCTTGTGAACAAATCTCATGTTTGGATCCAAACCAACAATGTACTGATCTATGAACAAGTATTGTGTGTGTATCCAAAGCCTGATATATCTTATTCCTCTGTGCCGTAGACCTCTGTTGTTGTCCAAAAAATATTAAAAACACATCAGCGAGCCACACTGCTGCACTGGGTGGCAAGTTGCTTCATTACCATGTCCTGCTGCCAGAAATACTCAGTAGAACAAATGTGGATTCATCCACCACTGAAAATAGTCCCCAACTAATGCACAATTTCCTTCTGTTTGAGTCATGTTTGTTCAAAACTACAGTGACCAGCTGTTTTAGGAAATTACTGAGCCTTTTTAAAAATGAAACTATATATCTGTGAGCTGTTTTTAAATATTTACAAATCAATGGGATTGGAGCTGAGTGCCATAAAGTAGAGAAGTCAGAAAGTATTGAGAGACACATTGTTGGTTTGGGTCTTTTCAGGCAGCCCTGTATCACAGCAGTTAATAAAATAATCACAACATTTCATCTATAGATTCATGTACATGGACACGAATTTTCCATTTTTTTCATAACACTCAGCATGACTTTCAAAGAGCCTATCAATGGTGCAGTTTGGATGACGTCTATACAAGGTGACAAATTTCTATATTCTGAGGTGGCAGGTTGGGTGGATGGCTAGATCCAAACTTGCAAAAGTGGACTTAGTAAATTTTGCTGCAGGAGACTGCTGTTCGCTTCCCACTTCAAACCATGTTTCAGGTGATCATTTTAACCCAAACCATGATCTTTCTCTAACCCTAACCAAGTGGTTTTGTGCCTAAACCTAACCAGACCTTAAACCACAGCATTGTCACACCATAAAACATCATTCTTTTTAAATAAAAACATGGTGCACGCACAAAAGATACTTCCAATTGAAATACATTAGTTTGAAAGTCATGCTGAGTATCACAAAAAAAATGGAAAATTAGTGCCCACGCACACAAATCTTTAGATTAAATTTTGTGCCATGATGCTAGGTTGATGCTGGGATGCTGGGACATGGTATGTGAACAACTGTCTTCAGTGTCACACACTTTGTGCATTCAGCTATCCACCCCAGTCTTTCTTTTCAGCTTTATAACAGTATGCTACTTCCTGTTTTTGCTTTTTTATAGAGGACAGTCATTATTACTGTGGCATGACCACAACAGGTCACTTGTCATAAAACCATCGGTTGTTTCAAGTGTTGGAACAAACAATGAATGCTTTTGTTTTTCTGGTAGGGTCTCAACTTTATTTTGGATGACTATGTTGCATTTTAAATCGCATTGACATGTGACAAGCACTTAAAACCTGCAAGGAACAAGGGCTATAAACACTTCAATGTTAATCTTTGCTTGAATGTAATCCCCTAAATTAGCAACTTGGAAGATTGCCAGTAACTTTTTAAGGCCCATTATTTTGTGATCATGACTTTTTTATCTCTATTTCATTAGATAATTAAGTTGTGGTTACAAAATAGCAGCTTGGTGTCTCGAGAAAATCAGATAATTAAGTTCTGATTTTACAGTAGTTTAACAAATGGAAAAAAAATGAAGTTAGCAACCGAGGAGATGTTCAGCTTCTGTAAGTTTGCAATTTGTATTCCATTAATGGTAGTACAGTCACTTGTCAGCCTATCAGAAAAGAAAGACAGTGCCAGTTGAGTCAACACATCAGTTTACAAGTGGTGAAAAATAAAATTTAACTGACTAGAAAATCAAAATGATTAAATAAATAATTTCCCACATTACTGAATGGAATTGCTATTAAGAGTTACCACTCAACATTCAGGCTGCAACACAAGCAAAAACATGCACACACACACAATGACACACTCACACAGTCAGAGCACAGTCAGAGTCAAAGCTATATTTTCTCCTCTTCATCAGCGCTTTTGTTTGGTGACACATAATTAGAGCAGTTGATACTGATTGGTGTCCTTTTCAGCGGAGAGGTTAGAGAATAGACTGCAGACAGGCAGGGAGGGACAGAAATAGAAAAATAGAGAGAAAGACAAAAACAGAGGGAGGAGAGGAAGACAAATGAGGAGGAGAAGGTGAGACTGATGGTGAGAATGAGAAAGAGACTCGCGGGAGATCACCAAGAGAGACGTGGTTTCTTTACAGAGTCACCTTCAAACTTGGTCAACAGGAGATGAGCAGATAATAGAAAAACACACACTCTGACAAATCGTCTCACAACATTAGTGCATCATGGGGACAAATGGATGAATGTCCCCTCCGTGTCTGGGGAACGATGCAGCTCTCCAAAATAATTCCTTTGATTGCATCTGACTCAGACACTGTGCAGCAGACCTGAAACACTGCTGTGTCCCAAATCCATATTATATACCAGCACTTGCAGGTAGGAAGTTGGTAAGTACACTTAGGCAAGGACTGTACAATTCTGAGGTACTTATACTGTACTGGAGTATTTCAATTTTGTACTACTTTATACTTCTACTACATTTCAGAGGGACATCTTGTGCTTTTTCCTCCACCACATTTATCTAACAGCACAAGTTATAAATGTACTTTTCATATTAACATTTTACATGAAAAACCACAGGATGAGTTTATAAATTGCCACACATTATTAAAGATTTAACCAGTTGCTCCCAACCATTACAGCTTGTGCCCTTATAAAAAGCAGTGTCTAGTTGTGTCTCTTATGTTTGTAAATGGTAAATGGCTGCATTTATATATTGTCCAAAGCACTTTACAGTTTTTTTGCCGCTCATTCACCTATTCAAACATACACTCACACTTCGATGGCAGCAAGCTGGCATCACCATCGCGAGCAATTTGAGGTTCAGTGTCTTACTCAAGGACACTTTGAAATGCAGACAGAAGCTGGGGATTGAACCGCTAACCCTGTGATTAGTGGATGACCCGCTCTTTGGCCTACAGCCGTCATGTCTATGAGATGTTAGTAGTTCCAACAAAGAGATATTTCCCCTCTAAACTTCTCACATGGTTTTGTTTCAATAACGGTTGGAAACCCTAAGACATCAAATCATTGATTACTTCACAAAAAAACCAAGATCAGAGATAAAAGTCAAAAAAATGAATATAAATTTGCAGCACCAAACAGCAAATAGATACAGTTAGCAACTAGCTGGTGAGCACAGTGGAGCATTTAGCAGCTAAAGAGATATGACTCCAATGAATGACAGTATTTCTCTGTCTGCTGTGTGTTTGAATAAGCAACTGATTGCTAACACGCTAGACATAGAATCTCTAAGATGACTTTTGACTTTTAATGTCCTTTAAGAAAAACGAAGGCATTTAAAACACAACATACAGCTCCTACCCGCTGAGAAACGCACACACACACACACACAGCCCCAGCCATACCACAGCATTCCTTCCTAAGGTGATAATGTAAGAGGTGTTTGTCTTTTAGTATGTGGAGTTCACCAAACCCAAAACAGCTTGAAACATACTTTATTTATATTCCAGCTTCAATGTCAATGTACTCTATACTCAATAGAAATCAAAATTAATATAGCATCACCTGAAAGGTAGAACAGCTGTCCACTTTTGTGGCCATTAGCTAGCTAACATTACTGCAGCAATTTTAAGAGAGTTTGAAACAACAAGTGAAACTAGCTAGCTACAGCTAAATAAGCAGCTGACCAGTCAGTAGAAGAAGACCAGCCACTACTTTAAAAAGCCTAACTAGTTGAATGATCATCTCACTTTGGACATGTTTTAGCATGTAGCATTTGGTATGTGTGCATGTATTATTTCCTGTAGAGGCTCCAAAATAGGGAGCTCTACTTACAGACTACTTGCGTTGAGAGTCATTTAGTTTAAAATCCAATGTTCATTTAAATAAAACTTCTCATCCTCTTAAGCTGGCTAATTAAACAGGTAAGTAGTAAGTGTGTTTTCATTTTGCTTGATTAAGAGGAAAGCATAACAGCTCCATTTTCATGTGGGAGTGATCAGCATCTCTACAGGGGATCATCAATTCTGCAGGAGCAGGAATGAAAAAAACACTTCTACTACTACGACTTTTTACAGAGGCCTACCCATCCATCATAAATGGCTTGGAAAATCTCCTGAGCATCACACATTGCCAAAAAGACATTGTTGAATTAACCTTAACAATTTGAACCTATAGGTTCAATTTAGAATATAAAAATCAAGCGAGAGCTGCATGAGGTATTAGTCCCATGCTATTCGTGAGTGAGTGGGTAGTAGAGCAGCCTTAGCCAGAGAAAGCTCATGTGTTACCGGCACCAGAGCAGTAGTAGAAACTTGCACTATTAATGAATGGGACAACATGTTGTACTTCACCCATTTTTTAATATACTCACAGATCCAGAGAGCATATGGTATATTGAATCCAAAATCCCTGGAGTAGCTCTTTAAGTGTGATGTGTGAGTAGCTGACTAAGTCAAAATCAGGATTGTACATATACACTTTATTAATGTTTTATCACTTTCTAAATCTGATAGCAGCCAGTACGATGTTAATGATGAAACGTCCTCCCTGACCGCTGCCTTGCCAGTCGATGTTTGATCTCCCATATTGTTGACCCATCCATCCACCCCGACCTCCTTCCTACACAAACATTATCTCTCTATAACATCACCTGATTTCCTCCTTTGCTCCCGTCATGATTACTATGGCTGCTAGATGGAGTCTGTCTCCTAAAACTAAATATATACAAACCAGGGGCTGAAAGGATTATTTTAATAAAGAAGACTGAAGAAGACAGTCAACAATGTCATCCTTCTGTCATCCAACTGAACTCATGATCCAATGAAATGTGCACACGCACCAGCTTTTGCCTTCCGCATCATATCAAGTACATGCATGCATCGTTTCCTATTAATCCCTCTTGCATGTTCATGCAGTTTGAATCCTGTGTAGGAAACACAGACTCTTCCAGTGTAAACTACTATATAGAGAGGTCATCACAGAACTACTGCTGAAAAATGCAAAAACTAGCATTTTTTTTAATATAAAATCTTAAGGATTACAACTAAACATATTGACAAATATGCCTGTTGGATGTCTTCATCA
This sequence comes from Thunnus albacares, assembly GCF_914725855.1. Classification (NCBI taxonomy): domain Eukaryota; kingdom Metazoa; phylum Chordata; class Actinopteri; order Scombriformes; family Scombridae; genus Thunnus; species Thunnus albacares. The sequence continues at coordinate 1,462,249 of NC_058112.1, forward strand.
GAGTCGGACACTAAAATTACTAAAACAGACAAATAAGCAAAAGTTTAAAATGCATTATGTGTGTGTGAATACATTTTGTCTGTAGATGTCCATCTTGTAAAGATTTATATTTATTTCAGAGAGTAATCTAACTCAAAGGTCCACTTACATGCTTTTTCTGGAGTTTTCTGTAGATTTCTGTTGTGAATCACAGCTCACAGTTTTCATCAGCTTCTCAGATGCTTGTATCTGGAGATGTGGTTAAAAGCTAAAAAATTTTTAAAAAGTAAGACCAAACTTCACACTGTAATTATTTCAAGAATCTGGAAAAAAAGTAAAAAAACTGTAAAAAGTCAAAGATAACAATTACCGCCAATCCCGTATCATGCAATGCCCCTAAACCCTACGTGCATATGTGTGTGTATGAGTCACAATGCATGTTTCTTGCCATACGTAGGCGTCTTGAGTAACTTGCATGTGATCTTGATTTATGAGCATGAGTCCAAACCTCTGGGACCAAACTACTCCAAACACAAGCTGATGATTCATTCTTCACAGCTGATATCTAAATATGTTTGCTCTCAGCCCTCAGGGAGAAAGATTTCTGTGTGTGTGTGTGTGTGTGTGTTTGATCTGTGCCCATGTGTTTGCTCATAATTCGAGTGTAATCCTGCAGTGAATATGCATGCTGGCACTTAACTATGGCAGTCAACATTTGCATGATAACATGGAAATGTAACTCACTCTGCATATGTCATCTCAGTGTTCCTCTGATGGAACCATTCCTGCATAATGTGTACACACTGTAATACTTGCTCAAGCATGTACACACACACACTCACACAATACCGTATACGCACACATAAATACAGAATGCAATTATTGATGATTTGATCTGAGTCTCAGAAGATGCCTGGGTAAAACAAGTCCTGTACAGTGGCACAACTACAGCTTGTCTTATATCAGCAAATGCCCCGTGGCCATCAAAAGGCCTGTATATCCCAGAGAGGGGCCTGTGAGTCATTGTTTCATGGGTTTGTTATTAGTGTCAAGGGCTCCATCAGCTGTCTTGTACAGTAAGAAATGTGATTTGTGTTGCTGGTGTGTTGAAGCTGTATGGGAGCTGTATTTTTCTCAGAGGACTGCTGTCCATGGTGCTGATCATCAGTTACTGAGTGACTGCAGTGGACCTCTTACATGTTATTTTGTACTGGTGTGCTTTGTAATTTAGAGGACTGCTAATTTAATATGTTATGAGGATGCTGATGCTGTGCTAGGAGTGCTCACATATCACGGTTATATGTGTGTTTGTATGATTTATACTCATTTACACTGCTGTTGTTGGAATACTGAGGAGTTTTTTTTTTCTATAATCACCTACTACATTCATCAGGTGTAACAACTGCTGCTCCTGAATAAACTACTTAAAATACAGGGGGCTATCACGGTCATATTCTGCATATTGTTTGCATATAGTGTTTCTCCAGCTTGGTCATATTTTTCCACCACAGCTTGTTAATGCAGCATTGTTCATCAGCCAGCCCTTATATGTTGCCTTCCACAGTAAAACATCACTTGTTCAAGACTAACTAAAGACCAGACTGGAAAGCAGTTTTTCACAGACAGACATGTGCTCTGTTGCAGCTGTAACCACACCCATCAGTGATGTCACAGTGTACTGACACACCCTAGAGGACACTTCTGCATCACTGCAGCAAAGTGAATAGTTAACTGGAGGTCAGCAAAGACAAGATTTTCAGCTGCTGTGAAGCTGCTCTATAAATGAGTAAACACTTCCAACTGCATTACCACACAACACTTAAGTAACTGTGACAGGTGTGCAGTCACACTAGCTGCTCTGTGACACTGCACTTAAATGCTAACAGCATCAAAATGACATTTCTAACATGCAGATATTAAGCAATTATAACATTCACCATGTTCATCATCTTAGTTTAGAGTATTAGCATGTCAACATTTGCTAATTAGCACCAGCTAGGGCTGGTGGGAATGTTGTTGGTTGATGGCCAAATACCTGTAAAACTAAAGTAGATGACAAGTCAAAGAATTACCAAATTTATTATAATTCATCCTGTGGGACCATGAATGACATGGATCAACAAAATTTTGCACCAATCCATATTGTGCCTGTCTTGTAAGTTTCATCTCATCATGAGATATTAATATTAATGCAGCATAGCAATGATTTAGGCAGAACAGCAGCACTGGGCAGAAATCTAAAGAATATGAGATTTGTGAGGTGAAAACAAACTCTTTTTAAGATTGCAAATTGTCATTATCAATCTTCAGATAATTTTCTGAGCCCAAAGTGTTATTTTCAAATGATGATGTTGATGTTGATGTTGCTCTCAATGATGTTTTGTCTGATCAACAGTCCAGAACCCAAAGATAACCAGTTAACTGTCATATACAGTACTGTGCAAAGGTGCTAGGCACTAAAAGTAAAGTGAGGATGCTTTCAATTATAATTCCATGAATAGTTTTTATTTATCAGTTAACTTGAGTAAACAGCAGAAAGCTAAAGTAAATCAATATTTGGTGTGAGCAGCTTTGCTTTTAAAACAGCAGCAGCAATCCTCGGTACACCTGCAGTTTTTCATGTACTTGGCATTTCAGTTGTTCCTGCATCTTGGAGAAGTTGCCACAGTTCTTCTGTGGATTTAAGTGTCTCAGTTGCTTCTGTCTCTTCATGTTAATCCCAGACTGACTCCATGATGTTGAGATCAGAGCTCTGTGGGGGCCAAACCATCTGTTGCAGGACTCCTTGTTCTTCTTATTGCTGAAGATGGTTCTTTATGACTCTGGCTAAATGTTCGGGCTCGTTGTCATGCTGTTGAATAAATTTGGGACCAATCAGACACCTCCCTAATGGTACTGCATTATGGATAAAAATCTAAACATCTAAAGTGCCTAAAATTTTGCAGAGTACTTTATGGCAGAGGAAAGTGGTAAAATGTGTTTTTGTTGTTGTTTTCTTGTTGTTGGTGGTGGTGGTGTTGTTTTTTTCTGTCAACTAATCGACTGATTGTTTCAGCTGTCACTTGTTCTAAGATGATCCAGTGACATGTGGTGCTCAGGTTTCCAATACAAACTAGACTGAATAAATCCAGTAGCAAAAAATAGAAACTTATTATTTAAAAAAGAAATCCTTTCTTAGTTTTGGGAACCTGCCTCAAGTGTGCATGTGAAGAATAAGAAATATTAATATTTGCACATGCAGTTATTGAAAGACTGATCAGCAGGCAGAGCAAGACTTTAACTGTGCCAAGAGAAGGGCCATAATTCCCTCTGTCCTCTGCTATAAATGCACACATTCATGGCACTGGAAGGCACTTTGGATGAAAGCATCCACTAAAAGGCACACACACTGTAGTGTAGAAGAGCAGCCCCAGAGCTGAGCTCCCTGCCTTCTCCCTCACACTCAGTCCTCTCTACATGCAGAAGGTGTCCTTTGGAAAGGTCACACTGACTACAATAAGGCAGAAAAGGACAGCCTCATATTCAAAACACTCCACACACACACACACACACACACAACAAGCGTGATGAATGTGTGCATGTGTGTGTGTTATTGCAATTTAGAATGAGCAACGAGGGAAATGAGTCATGACCATGAGAAGGTCAGGGGGGCTGTGTGTGTTTGTGAGAACTCTGTATGTGTGTGTTTGTCTTGTTTACAGGAGTGTGTGCGTATTTGTACATGTGAAGGTGTCGAGTGGGTGTTGGATATAAATGTGTGTTGGAATCCTACAGCGAGTGAAGGTCAAAGTGGTAACATTCAAGGTCAAAAGCAACTCTGTCTCACTGTCACACACACACTTTACTAACATGTGTGTAAAAATAGAGCTGGAACATGGTTGGTTTCAGACATGTTACTTTTGCTGAACAGCAGTCACAGTGGCAATCACAGGATAATGACACACTGAAAGTCCTTTCATTTTCCAAGACTGTCTCATTGCTGGGCTGCTTGTGTTTTCTCCTACAAGTCTCTGATGGCTGTAGAGATCATTGATAGTGAAGACAACATGAAGCAAGTTGTAAAAAGATTTAGTTATCTGCTGCTTCCTGTGATCCCCACTCTCTATCACAGTGAATGAAACAATGTAAATACAGAATAGTCTTATATTCAGTAATGAGACAAGGTGGAGCTTCCCACAAGACTATAAACACAGTTACTATGGGAAATATAATTACAGCACAATACAGCATATATGATACATCTGTCTACTGTTGTGGTGGTGATATCAACAAAGAAAATTCAACCCTAAGTCCAAAACATCACTGTAAGTACAGTACCAGTCAAAAGTTTGGATACATCTTCCCATTCACTTCAATGAGAAAGTGTGTTCAAACATGGACCTTGTGTCGAGTATAAATAAACACAACATGCATACATGAATACAGACAGAATATATAATTTAATAAAGAAAATCTGATATTTTTTAAACTCAGTTTATTATTATCTAGTAATTATGTAGTAACAAGGCAGTCTGTAAATTAAACAATCCAAACAATCATTTGACAAGTCTGTCAAATTGACCTCCAGCACAGCACCAGCGAGTGGTTTATTGTCTTGAAGCTGCTTAAATACAAAGATACTGACCATCCTTATCGGTCCCTGTCTCTGCTTCTGTTGTGAGTATAAATACATTATCCAGCTAAAACAATTCCCAGCTCCATGTTTTATTCTGCTCCGTCCTTTGCTCCACACCACATCAGCTCAGTGTGGCCTTAATAAGACATCATCACAGAGCCACTAACTGATCTGCATGATGATGCCATGACCCTTAGCATGCTATTATCATATCCTCCACTTTGTTTGCATATTTATGTGTGTGTGTGTGTGTGTGTGTGTGTGTGTGTAGGAGGGGGGGGATTGTTAGGTGTGACATATAACAAAAGAGACAAAAAATGTGGAGCTGAATCTCAGCATGTGTTCATAGAAGCAGCTTTAAGAAGAAAAGATGTGCTGCTCAAATACTGCTTTTTATTTCTGTCATTTCTGTCATTTTACATTTCATATTCTTATTTCATATTATTACAATTATTATTATTAGTGACAAAATATGTACCCACATATGCAATATCCATTACAAGCCATATCATTCATACTTGATGTTTTCATTCCTACTGATCGTGCGTTTGAGAAAAAAAAATCATTTCAAAATTCTAGGAAATGATGTGGTGAACTGTGCTAAAGTACTAAGAATTGCTCTGATCTCAGTCAGCCCATCTTAGGTATGGCTCTGTTTAGCTCAGAGTGTCAAGTGTGCCTCTATCCAAATAAAAGAACAGAGTGTGTATGACGCCTGAATGCAGTGAATGCAATGACCCATATACTGTAGTCCAGGCTAATGGAGAGGAGCGTGGTCTGTCTTAGCAGAGGAAAGAGAAAAATGCTTTAAAATATTTGTTATGTAGAACACCTTAAGTTGCTAGGTTTATAGTGGATGGCGAATCGTCGTGAATTGTGTTTGTTGAAAGGTTAGAGAGTGTCTTCAAAACTAGCCAACAGTATCTGGATTCTATGAGGCCAAACCTTACTCATGAATTATCATTTATGTTGCGAGTTCTGCTCTGATGCCTTGATGTGTACAACACACCACATCTTTGTCAGAACTGTAATCACTAAAGCAACATAGAACAAGAATTTGCAAGTCAATTAAGGATCAATTTACTGACACTGTGTGCTAGCACATATTGACAAATAGTGCCTGGGCCTTTATTTACCACAAATGAAGAGAGAGCCAGTACCCTGTCACTTTATTAGTGACAGGGTATTTTAACATTCTGACCCCCTATGTTCTGTATGTAGAGTTGTGTGATGTCTGATCTGCTATTGCAGAGCTTGTGTGAACGTGGTCTGACAGGCACAGGACTGTGAGTACTACTGTATGCTTGTGAAAAGTTGTAAAAATATTTGAACCATGATAATGGACACTGCTTCTTCAAACACCTAGTTTCAGTTTGGTTTGTTTTCCTGCTGTCTTTGCTTTATAGTAAATCTCACAGTTTTTTTGCTGTTAGCTGTTGTATATTTTCTAGTAAGATAACTAAACTGTTGGCTTTAATTGGGACTTCAAGGAAATGGCCTGAACAGATGCTCTGATTGTGTGGGTTGGACTGTGACCTGCTTGCACCTACATATCGAACTATTGCTCATCATTCCCAAAGACTACTCCAGTCATTCATCAGGAACACAAGATGAGCTAATTGTTGCAAATATATTTTTGTGGGGGTTTTCTTTCACTTCCACTTCAATCTTAAAGATTCCCTCCAGACATAGTGTAAGATGTATAAAAAAAGTACAATTACCTCATTAAAACCTTAATATTCCATATATTCCTTTTCCCTCATTAAAAAATGCAGAATCTATGAATATGCAAATATTGTTCATTTCAAAAGTTGAACTGAACCGACCTGAAAACAAATAATTTTAAAAATATTTGTATGAAACAATTTTTTGTCAAAAAAAAACCACTATTTGTGCATTGCCGAATAATGTATTTGTATTCAGGCACACCCCTAGTAAGTTGCATACTGGACCCTGATTAGCCTCCAAACTAGTTGTGATGTCACATATCATGCTCGTAGGCCCACCCCCTAAACTCTGATTTTCAATGAGCACAGAGAAACTTTCTGCCCTCTTCAAATGAATGTGAAAATAACCTTCTAGTTTCAAATTCTGCTCATACATCATTCTACACAGTGAAGCTCCAACAACCAAGAAGTCCAGGGACTTTAAACATTATTGTTTTTGTGTGATTATTTTATGGTTTTTATATAGTTTGACTACAGATTCTGAATATCTTGTCAGGCTCTACGTTGACGAGCAATCCAGGCCAAGTACTGTAAAATATGACTTTATCCTCAACTGCTGTATGAACTTGTCTTTTATGTACAAGTTGCATACAGTACCAGTCAAAAGTTTGGACACACTTTCTCATTCAAGTGAATGGGAAGGTACATCCGGAATGTTTACTGGTGTTTTGTGTTTCCATCTACACACACAGTATTGTACATGTGTACAGTATCTAAGATATCAGTATTACAGTGCTGGTTTCAAAATGCTGTTGTATAAACTAAAGTAAATATAATGAATAAATAATTGATATGGAGAAGTGTGGTGGTTCTGCCTCCCATGCCAGCATCACTGAAGCTTTCAGCAAGTTGAAAAAGTTTTCACACTTTAATTGACAATTTGAAATTTCTAACAAGAAAAAAACAAAAATCGCCAGTTTCTGTCTGCTTCAGTCCGCCTGCGCCTCTTTTTTTCTCAATCTGACTCTCTACAGGGGGTTCCTTCCACTGCTGCTTAATACAACACACACACACACACACACACACACACACACACACACATATTTCTTTATAACAACTCTGACTGACAGAACTAGAAAAAAAGATGAGCACATTAAAATTCATGACTTTTTGTTTCAAAAGGATTCTGTACAGTTCCCGCAGCACACGTTTATTCACACACAGAGAATTTAATAGGCCCAGTACATCTGTGGGGACAGAATTAGCTTTGAAAACATGTGCGCACACACACACACACACACACAGAAACGCCAGGTTTCAACAGTCAAGGGTGTATGCACCCCAAGATATGGATACACACTCTAGGGCATTATATATTAAAGCTTACAACTCAATTACAAATATGATCACCACAGGGGGAGAAAAGAAACAGACCGAATACAAACAAAGAGAGAAACAGACAAATAACACACAGAGATACACACACACACACACAATTCTGATTGATATATTTGTCTGGTTATTTTTTTTTCTATTCATGATATTAGTATTTTACTGTGATAGATTACTAAGTGGAGTTCCATGTGTAAGCAATCTGTTTTTACTGTTTCCTGCTGAAGGCTCTGTGAGGTTGAAAGCAGTCGGTGTTTTAACCAATATGCCTAAATGTGACTAAATAAAGGTGTGCGCACATGGCCTCTTCTTTTTGCATTTTGCTAGATCATTTTTTTCCACATTTGATATCAGTATTATAATATGAGATCTGTGCATCCACCTGGTTCTTCAATGTGGAAGAGTAGTAGGGATATGTATAACACACCAACATCATGATCAGCACATCCAGCCTAGTGATGTGAACCAGTGCAAATAGGAGCACACACACTACCAAATGGTTATCAGCTGTTACAGCCATTGTGAAACTAGAGGTCTAAAACTAAAACATCACCAACTCTTCACAAAAATGATTATTACAAATGACTGCTCCTCACCTCTAGCGCTGTGGTTTCTGTGTTAGCATTCACTGCAGTGATGCTTTTGAGAGCATCGATAAAATGGCATTAATGACCTCAGTTGTCCACACACCAGCTATCGTCAGTAGTTGCTTAATACTAAAGCAAATTGATATATCATCCTAAAACCTGCAGCAATCCACAATAAACATTCAAACACACACACAAAAAAGGGTGAACACAAAATGATCATGATCCCACTTACATGGTCAGCATGCCTCACTTTCACTTTCCATCTTATCAACCTGTCTCGGAATTGCCATGGTGACAGTCAGGCTATTAGTGCAAGGCCAAAAAGATTACTTAAATTGTAACCTAATGAGAGCTACTCAAAAGGCCATCACTAACATACACACACATGCACCCTCGCAAAGTTACATCATCTGAGCTCCACTAATTTATGAAACACACTCTGGAGTTATTGTTAAACAGTGTTCAGCTCTGACAATATTCAATGGTCCAATCAGGCTGTAAGGGTTATTAGCAGGCAGATCTGTTACGATGTATCACCATCATATCCATGTGAAGGAAATGACACCCTTTGAATGATATATATTTAGTATTTGTAGTGTCTCAGCTGTGCAGTTAACCCCAGATAATGAATCCTAAGGATTTTGGTAACATACCTTGCCTCTAGTGCCACCATTAACCAAACATGTCTACTTCTTCACAACAAATACCAACATTTTATGTACAGATTACAGACATGAATGATGAGATTCACTGGACATGTTCATAATTCTTACAAAAATAAAACCAAACTAGAAAAGGTAACATTTTCTGAAGAATATGTATGTGTGCTCACTGCTGAAAATGTGCACATGAAACATTAGAAATTGTTCAAATATTTAAAGTTGAAGTTCCCTTTATTCAAGTTGAAATGGCAGTTAAAAAAGAAGGGCTTAAAGAAGTTGAATCAGATGAATTCCAGTTGAAAGGAGATAAAAGCAGTGAAACGGTCAGTTGATGCATAACCACTTAAAAGGCAGATTCACAGTTTTTCAAATCTGCATAAATGTAGCCGGCCAATCGGGATGTGCATACCTGCATATGTGTGGAGCCCACAGTATATAAGGCAGTGCGGCTGCTGTCTGCCATCCCACAACCACTTCAGGGAGCTTTGTAAGAGTGGCAGGATCCCTAGATGGAGGGCTCCACCTGTGCTAATAGAACTAGGGTTACAATATCGTAACCTTCATTCTATCTCACACAGGCTCTGCCCTCCACTGGACTCTATGGATACACTGGGTGGAGCCCGATGAATGAACGCCCTGCCGAGACATAACATCAGACCCAGCCTCACTGATCCTGACCGACTAAAGGTTAGTCGCCGCAGCCGACCCACTTCTTATAATCTAGGCCACCTCAGCGGAGAAGTAGGGGGGGGCAGCCAACCCACACAGTATGCAACAGAACTTTATACAGCCATGGCCTAACCCTGCAAGGGTCCACCGAAAAGCAACAGACCTCTTACCCCCTTACCTACCTCATTCTCCAGGTCATCAAGAAGCACGGAAAAATGCAGGTGTATCATGCCTAGAGGGGGTTCACGTGAAACACAACTGGCACACATCCACCCTTTTCACCAGTCCTGAGTCGTTCCAGCGAGCACAGACCCTGATAAGGAGCCCAACATGTCAAAGAGATAGAGCCGTAAGAACGGACACGGTCCAGACGACGCTGCAGTGCATATGTCCTCAACACTCACAAAGCCACCTAGCAAGGCATTTCTTGGATAGGGTTTTACAAACCACACCATAGCTGTAGAACACGAACAGCTGCTCTGTGCGTCTGATGTGGGCCATGCATTCAACATAGCGTGCCCATGCACATGCTGGGAAAAGCAGATGTCATTTCGTCTCCTTATCCCCCACATGGGGTGGAGGACAAAATGCATCCAGCTGAATAACCCTCAACCTGAAAGAACTCTCTATGTTCTGATTTTGTTCCTGATTTATTCCTGCCTGATTATCTGCTACCTGTGTTTTTGACCTCAATCCTGTATATAACCTGCCTGCCTTGCCCCCATGGAATTTGTTTGCATGTTTGGACTGCCTTCACATCACCAGACTGTTTTTGGATTTTGATTTATTAAAGCATCTCTTCATTCAACCTGTCCACCTTAGTGTCTGCAATTGGGTCCTCCTCCTATTTGCCCGGTACACACCTGTGACAGACAGTACATGAAACAGTCTTCAAATTGGCTTTTATTATTGTAAGATGTACAGTACATTATATAGTTATGTATTCTTATCTTTTCTCCACTGTTTTCCCAGTTATGGAATGCTCGTTGCACTTTGGTCATGATGACCGTTGGTGAGTGGAGGATGCAGAGAGCTATTTGATTACTCTGATACACATGGACTCAAATTTTTTAATCTGACAATGTGCCTTATTGGGATAGAATAACGAACACAGAAGTTGCTGGTAAACCCTGCAGATCCCAACTCACCTGTGTAGGCACCCTGAACAGTAGAAGTCACCCGGTCAGTGATATGGACTTTATCCCTCAATGGCTTCCCATCCATAAACACCAGTTACAGAAACTGAACCTGAGTCTCTCTCTTTTTGTGATTTTTACCCTGTGCCACCCAGAAGCCCAGTTTATCTTGACACATATTATAGGTGGGCTGTTATTTGTGTCACTATATGCATGTATATGCCAGATACTGCATCTCCAGCTCAAGCTTTACCAGATAGTTGTAGCTGACCAAACATACCAAACCTTGTTGTCTAGGTATGATCATTTTTTGGTAAAAGAACATGTGAGTTCTGTATATTAACTATGCCATAATTATATCTCTGTGTATCACAGATATTATTGGTTCATTAGTTCTGTTGCTATGGCACTGATCACTAACTGTTTTTATGGTAATGCATGTCTTGCATTAATACATGTGGTCAGAGGAGGTCATGTTCAGCTACACTACAATGCTGCAGTGAGAGTTGATGAAGTGTCTTGCCCAAGGACACTCCAGCAATGTGGATATTTGCAGACATGAGGGTTTAAACCCAGGTCATGGTGTGAAGGATGGCCCTGCTAACGACTAGGCTAACCTGCAGCCCCTACATATATGCTTGGAATTACATTTCCTTTGTGTTTCTATGCTGCACAGATTTATGTTCCCCTCCACTTACCTGTACCGCAGGCAGAGGTAACATTTGTCAGGGCTGCCCTTGTGTATAAGTAAGTAAGCCTTGTTCAGGGTGAGGTGGCCCATAAACCAGGGCTTAATCTTCTGTTTCAGTGGTGTGTATGAGCTTTAATGGAGCACTGCAGCTACTAAATAGCAGGGACCAACACTCAAACATGTATGATGTGAAATTCATCCACAGTGATTCAACTTTACCAGCCATATCTTATGGAATGATAATGCAATGATCTACTGTTGTTTTTTTCTCTCTTTTTTAAGATTTGTGTGAAGTTGCATTACAGACTACGCCATGCTCTCTGCCTCTCTGCCAGCACAGCCAACCCAACATTTCATCAAACTAAGATGCTGTTCAGAGCCCCACAACTGCCTGCATTTGGGAGTGTTATGGTATTGTATCGGTTTGATTCAGAGCTGCCCTAATAGCCTTCTGAAAGTTACACTTTCAGTGCAAAATAAAGAAAGATAGTGCTTACAGTTGGTTTTGCTATGTCACTTCTCTGGTTTCACTTGGTCTGTGTTAGTGCAGTAACCCTGTCCAAGAATAGCATGCTGAAGCCCTTATCTAGGGCATAACATGAAATTTGCATGATCTTCATTGGGCAATTGGCAGGTCGAAGAAGTAATTCTCAATAGCTGGCAGTGAATAAAAGTGGACCCTAAACAAGAATACAGATTAGAAAAGAGCAAATGTAGGCAGAGTAAAGTAATGAAGTGTACCCACTCTGAAAAGTGAAGCCAATGTGGAAGTGACATAAACCTGCATTCTCTCTATTGACCAGGCAACAACGTTGGTTAGGTAATGTAACCATGGCGTAACCTTAGATTCACAGAATATAGGCATAGCCATAGACATCGCTATTTCAATGTGTTTTCAGTTCATGGAAGTTATTTGTAACATTTTGGTCACCTAAAAAAGTCTTTTTTAGCATTGGGTTGTACTAAAAGACCCTCTAAGGAGTCGGATGTTCCATTTTTCTGGTAAGCACTTTTTTAAAATGGTTTTAAGCCTGTTTTTCGCTAGTGAAAATTTGCATTAGGGTCAGCCCCATCCTCTCATCCAAATATGGTCAATTCTGGCTCCAAAAATCCAAACTCGAGGCTTTAAAACGGGAGTCAACAAACCAATGGGTGACGTCATGGTGACTACGTCTATTATTTTTTTACAATCTATGAGTGTACCACAATGATCAGGCACCAGATTATGTCCAAAATGTCATCACTATTAGCTAAATACGACATCCTTTTTGAGTTTAACCAACTGGGTTTAGGATATGTTTCATGATCATGAGAAAGCAGAAATTTTTCAACTGTACATCAAAACCAGGCAATCCATGTGTACGTTGTCTTCTTTGACAACACTTTATTTGCTAAATTTACATATTTGTTTATAAAGTCTACAGTTTTGAGACACAGAGAAACACTGCTTAGTTCACTGACTGGTCTGAAATATCACCTATCATTTGTCAAACTCAGTTGATTGCCATTAGACGCTTTTCAGATTTGAATTCCGTAGCAAAAACTGTGATTACAAGGCTGCAGGTTACACTGAGTCAACAGTGTTATTGGGCAGGTGGTGTTGTATTGGTGCTGCCAGTCACTATTCTCGAGAGGAAAATGGGGGTGGGCAAAACTTAAGAAAAACCCTTTAGTATATAGCAGTCCAACACAATATCACAGCAAACTACAGATTCAAAAATGACTAGAGGGTTGAATAGATCACCTCTCTGACACACTGTCAAATAATGACTTTATAAGCTTCCTAAAAATAGGATTCATGGCAGAACATTTGTCTTGCATTGCTTTAAATTGCACAGGTGTACATAATGAACTGGTGTATATGCATCTGCTCCTAAATATACACAATATTCAAGGCAACAGGTGTACAGAAAAATTTGACATCCATGTTAGAGAGATCACATATCTTGAATTCAGGACATTCCAGAGCAAAAATTCAGTGGTTGATTAATTGACAATGTCAGAGTCAGATTGCCAACAAAGTACAAAGAAAAATAATTTTAAATGTAGTTTTAAATGCCTGCTAACACCAGCATTTCTGACAGTCCAAACCAATTGACACTTAAAGAGCAACTTAACACCCTATTTTAGTTTGAACATACTCCCTTCATATATTTAGAAAATGCATTCAAAACCCAGACATGCACTCCCACAGGATTTAACCTGCTATGCATATGGTGCAGTACAGTGCACATCACTGCAGATTTTAAATGTTCAGTGAATTGCCAAAAGTGCAGGCAAAATATTGGGGAAAACTATTTTCCACAACATGCTGCTTTACTACAACCATACTGACTACCATTACTAATGTAAGTTTTGTCTCTCCATCAATAAAATATTTTAAATTCTCCAGCAGTATTCCAGAAATGCGAATCTCCATGGCTTTAATGTTGCAGCAGACATCTGCACATCACCACCATCAACTACTGTGACACACAGAAAATGCCTTAGACTGCAATCAGAATCAATTGATGGTATAATGACTTTACTGTACATATATATGGATATATGGATTTATTGTAGTGTCAATTTACTTTTAAGAAAGTTTAGCTCTGCTCTGTGGCAGGACAAACAAACTACAATCAACACTTGTGTCACTCCCAAGCACTGCCACTGAAGAAGCACGACTGAAAAAACTGCTATGTGGTAGAAATGTAAAAGTGCAAGAACAGTAATGATTTGCCACTTTTCATTAGTGCTGCTGTTGCACACGCAGCCTGTAGACAAACAGACACACCAGACATTATTAACCATTTAACACACTGTAACATCTAATAACCACCACTACACTACATGTCTAATATAATATGCATTGCTCTTAGCCTTGCATGTCTGTGTCTCCAACACAGAGATAATTATAATATAGCTTTGTATGCCTGGGACCAATTGAATATTAATGTCTTTAGAATGACTAAACAGTCTCTGACTGTGAAGCAAATCATTTACATTCATGCATTATGCTCTGTGTGTAAAGAGCTTCAAAGTCAAAACTAAATGCTGACATCAGATACAAGAGTTGTACAAAAATATGTGGATTTTCTTTGAAAGACTGCGATTCTAAAGCTGTACTCGAGCATAATACTTGAGTAAACATAATTACAATATTCTAGTCATGACAGATGTAAAATACTACAGTTAGTGAACACACAACTCATGAGAAAATCAGTACCATCTATTCACTCCCCTGCAACTTGGCATCTTGTTTTTTCTGGCATAGTAACCGTCTCCAAGGAGGAAACTGTGGCCAATCAGGGCTTCAGCTGGCTCTACATGGGGGCGGGCATCTTACCGCTGCTGAGACTTCCTGAGCAGCAGGAAGTGGGCAGATGGTGTTTGTTTCTCTCTGTGTGTACGGGTATGTGGATTTGTATGTGTGTGTGTTTCGGTGTGTTGCTAGGAAACTTGAACATTCTCAGTCCTCCTCACTGCTCTTCAAACAGATCCCTGCTTACTGAAATTAATTGAAATGCTGTTAACTAATCATGCACAACCAACCAAAGTCTCATCTCTCACCATCTCCACATTTGTATTTAATTAATTATGACTTCATTAAAATGGATTGGTATTATGCATGTGTGGTTATTTTTGAAGATCATTGAGTCTTTGTTGTATAACCATCAAGACTGTAATAATAGAATTTAATATAAAATCATAAAACATGATTCAAGATAGCATTGAATGGATAACTGAGAATATGAAGTGTATGCTTGAGAATAGAGAGAAACATGGAAAATATGGAATGAAAGTCAGAGGATATTGAATACAGGCAGAAAATATTAAAGGATAGGTTCACAATTTTTCAAATGTGTCTAAAAACAACAGCCCAGTGCCCATATGGACAGTGAAAGAGGTTTTCCTCACTGTAATCATTCCTCCTGTTCATACTGGCTATTAAAAGATCCCCTTCAAATGTGCTTTCAACGTAAGTGATGGGGGCCAAAATCCACAGTGTGTCCACACAGTCATTTAGTGCAAAAATGCATTTAATAGTTGATCTGAAGCTTATATGAGGCTTCAAAAGTCTGAGTTAGTCATATTAAGTGGATATCTGCCACATTTACAGTCTTTTAGCATCAAATTCCCTCTCTGTGTTTCCTCAGACAGTGTGTCCCTGTTAAGCTGCGGGTGGAAGTATAGTAACAAAAAGAGGAACTTTGTACTAAAAAGACTGTAATGTTGAAAGATATCTTCTTGATTCGACTCATTATTAGCTTCAGATAAACTTTTATATACATAATACATATATATTTTTGCACAGAAGGAGGGCTGTGGATTTTGTCCCCCATCACTTACATTGTGGGTGCATTATGAAGAGATCTTCTAATGGTCAGTATGAACAGGAGGAATGATTACAGCAAGAAAAACAAGTTTCAATGTTAATTTGGGCTCCTGACTATTGTTTTAAGAGAAACTTGAAAAACTGTGAAACCATCCTTTAAATGAAGTTACATACTGTATGCTGAATGGACAATTATTATTATTATGAAACAATTGCAGGTTCTTTTGTTAGTATAAAGCCTAGCTTTATAGTGATCATTAGCTTACCGCAGCAAATGAATGGTACAGAAAAGAAAGAAACTGGGCTTCCTGTTGTGTCAATGCGCTAGACAATGGGGATAAATAAGACACACAGTTGAATGCCATAGTACACTTGAATGACTGTAGCTGACTACTAGGGATGTGCAGAGGGTTCAGTATTTGTATTTGTATCTGTATTTGTTGAGGCAGCAAAATTATTTGTATTTGTATTTGTATTCGAATAAAAGTGGAAAGAAGCTTAAAAATCCTGTTTTTGTTTTTATTACACTTTTAATTTTAGAAAATTAAAGTGGTACAATAAGTGTTCATGAATAAACTACCTTATGAAGGAGGTCCCTACACTGGGTCTCGAACTGGAGTCTCCCAGATCATAGACGACTGCGCTGACTACTGAGCTAAAACTTTACTCATCACCTCAATGCAGACAGACCTCTACCTATTTATACACCCATAACACAGAGGCAGCACAGTATGTAACATGTAGGGAGGAACTACAAATTATTGCTTTGCACTTTTCATTTATTGCCTATTTTTTACAACCTAACTTTGTGGAAAGGAGAAGGGGAACAGGTTTTGGGGAGTACTTGGGAGCACTTCACATGTGTCAGTAGCTCAGCTTTATCTCTGGGGAACACCCCCAACTCTGGGACTGATGTCTAAGTTAGGAAATGTGCGTCATGTAGCAGGTGGATGTGACTCCCCTTGTTGAGACCTGCTGATAGATGTAACAGCAGAGCAGAGGAGAGAGACTGAGATAGTGATGTAACTGACCTGTGCGCTGGTATTTGATGTTTTGTTTTTTTTTTCTTCATGAAGACAAATAATTTTTAAAATATTTGTATGAAACAAACATTCGTAAAAAACCAACTATCTGTGCTTTGCCAATTAACGTATTTGTATTTGGGCACACCCCTACTAACTACTTTACTAATCAAGTAATTGGGTGAAACCCTCAATATGCATTTATTTATCAATATATCAATGAGGATAGACTTAATATTAGAAACACCTTTCAGAATAACAATACAATTCAACAAACTACCCCCTCCAAAACAGTCAAACATCGAAACCGTCATGAAAGTAGTAAATCAGTGCAGAGCTGTCATATTAGACTGTATTATCTTGCTAGATTTACCTAATAGACTGAGTGTACTGTATATCTGAAAATGAAGAATGTTTCCCTGTCACCTTAGGAAAGTTCCTCAAAGTCACAACTGTTTACAGAGAGAGTGCTCTGTTAAAATCCAGAACACAATTAGTTTTATGGTGTGGACAACTCATGACAAGTGTTCATTTGATTGACATATGAAACAACCACAGACTGCACTGCGTCACACCCACACAGACACAGACAGAAGGACTGACAGTTTTAATTACCGTGATAACACCTGTCATTTCACAGCCCAGTCAGTAGTTCTGAAAATAGCTCATGCTAATCAAGAGTGTGTGTGTGTGTGTGTGTGTGCCTGTGCATGTATGTATATGTGTGTTGTATTGTCCTGAGTGAAGAGCTCCATCTGTAACAGTCATTACAGATAATAACCATAGACAGTCCTATAATTTATGCAGTAACAAGAGTAAATGGAGAGACAAAAATAAAAGAGAGCTGCCAGTATGAAAAGTCATGGTGGTACTGATGATAATGATGGTGACAGTGGTGATGATGATGATGGTAGCCATATATCCTTCCATACTTAAGTCAGATATGCAGGTCAGGGTCAGGCTAAACTAAGATGGTAAATATGGTCAACATTACCTAATACCTTAACATTGTCATCACAATGGCAATGATATTAGTAATGCTGATGTTAGCATTTAGCTCAAAGCATCACTGTGCCTAAGTACAGCCTCACAGAGCTGTTAGCATAGAGGTGCACTTAAAGCTAGCATGCTAGCTTGTACTGTATATGTGGTTCTTTCAAGGATAGGAAAAAAAATGAGTGCTCTGTTGTGTTTATGTAGGTTCCTATGTTGTTTTCGTGCAGTGGTTGTCAACTACTTTGTGCTGATTGAAAAGTTATCTTCAAAGTAACATACAAGAAAATGCAATGCCATCCAGGTCCTTGGTAACAACACAAATTTATGCATCAAATTGGCAATAGGCAGGTGGCTGACATCCATTTCAACATGGTAGGGGAGGGGGACAGGAAGCCAAAAGGTTCATATGAAATGAGACCTGAATTTTTTTTGACAATCACTGATATTCATGATGCTTCTGTGTTAAAAGGAGTTCTCTGTATCACAAAAAGGGAAAGGCTTTCAAAAAGGGGGCCAGAGGGCAACAACATTAAGTTAGTTGGAATCTATAATATATAATATATAACATATGTAGGCAGTGCAGTTTGAGCTCAGTGCCCAGTGCTCCTCAGGTGGCATTGAAGGCTAATCACAAAGAAAGAAATGGAAATATAGCTGCTAGTGTCAATGATCAGGGTTCAAGCAGACTGGGAGAATTTGGATGCTTGCTTCTTATTTAATTATTAATGAACTGTGGTTTTCATGAAGGCAAGCAGAAATAATGAGACACAGTCAGCCCAAGAACTTAACGATTTAGCAATGAGACCAGGTGAAGTAAGGCAGAGGCAGGGTGTGAACCCTCAGCCTTTGGATTGGGTAACTCCTTTTCACTGAGTTACTGGCAAGGTCAGTGTTGAGTGCATGAACAAAAAATATGTAAGTGTGTAATTCCACAAAGTTTTTGACACACTGGATACATTATGAATTTAATACATTTTACAGTTACTTAGGTTAGTTGTATACTTTTAGCATAATTTGATGTATTTATTTTAAAATGGAGATGAATAGAGTTTAGTTTTTTTAAATGTGTGTAATTGTTTTGTCTGTGTTCATGTGACGTTGAGTCTGGTCTTAAATATTAACCAAATGGAATGTGATAGGTAAAAATTACCAAATAGACTGAGGTTGGTTGAAGTCAAGCGTCTCTTTAATTCAAACCAAACATATGTTGTAGACACGGAGAGTACGCAGAGTCTCCGTGGAGAATTCTGACAAGACAAAGGAAAGACACTAGTATATATTGACGGCCTTGATGCCCTGGGAGGCACCTCTAGTTGTTTACAGATTCCTTCTAACAGCCCCAGACAAAACTTTACAGAGCTCTCACTTTCACACGATGACCATGATGTCCATATGTCTATTATAGTGTTCCCCTCAAGGCCCTGCCGTCAAATACATACATACATATGACCATATCTACTTAACTAATACATGAATTTTTCTATCAGAATGATATTCATGTACATGTATCTGTATTTATTCATGAATTTATTCAGTTAAAGTTTTAACATTTCTGAGATACAGGCTAAAACGTAAAGATCTCTGCAGTAGCGCCACTTTTTGGCCGTTTGCTCTGAGATTTTGTACACTCCTTAATGATGTCATAAATCTACCTACCAATTTTCAGGTTGATTGGACATGCACAGTGGAAATTACAAGCTGTTGAATTTTGATTGGCTGCTGGTTGCCACATTGATTAAGTTATCAAAGCAATATTTTGAGACAAGTTAGAAATTGTAATTATGAGGAATTATACCAAATTTGAACTGATTGAGAATTGAGAAAAAGTCACAAAATTTCACATTTTTAGAGCAGGAGACCATAGGAGGAAATATGCAGATGATGTGAGAGAATAAAATGATGCAAGAATTTTGATTCTAGGCCAAGCCGTTTTTGAGATAATTACAAGAATGTAAACTTGATTATTACAGCACCACCTTGAGGTCAGTGAGTGTCATTTTATGTGCCCTGGTAGTGGGTGGAATTTGCCACCCACCTGACAATTTTGGTGTTTCTAGATATTACGGATTTTGCTGCAAAAACATTTTTAGCGGAAAAAGAAGAAGAAGAAGAAGAAGAAGAAGAAGAAGAAGAAGAAGAAGAAGAAGAAGTAGAAGAAGAAGAAGAAGGAGAAGAAGGAGAAGAAGAAGGAGGAGGAGGAGGAGGAGGAGGAGGAGAAGAACAAAAAACAATAGGGTTCCAGCCGCTTTGCTGCTTGGATCCCTAAATATATATGAAATGTGTGTCTCATGCTCTCTCTTCTCTTCCCTTCTGTCCTGAGAGGAATACTGATGAGGGCCATAATCTCAGCAGCTATGAATAATAAACATTCTTACATCACCAGCTGAAAGGAGAGGAGGGACACAGATGGAGCTAGAATCAAAGGAGAATGTGTGACCACAGCAGGGAGACACAGAGAGACAAACACAGATACAATTTAGATTTTCTATTCAGTCAATGGTGATGTGTCACTACAGGAAAAATAAAACTATCACTATTGCTACAAAAAAAAATCACTACTCTTAGTATTACTTCAGATGTTTCTAATAAAAATGCCAATACTATCAGTAGCTATCACCATTGCTGCTACTAATACTGCTGCCACTGACCCCTAATGTTATAAAACTGAATGTGGCTGTGTCACATTCTAGAATCTGAAATGCTTCCAGTGGGCATCTGAACCGTGGCAGAGACAAAGCAGAACTGTGGCGCAACCAGAATTTGACAAATTGATATACAGTGGACAGGTCTCTGCATGGTCTGTGCTCTGGTCTACATGCTCTCATGTGTGCAGCTGCAAGACTCGGTATTTAAGTACACTATGTCTGGCTGGCATGCAAAGTGGCGCACTGGAGACATCACAATACACGGTCACACCTATTGAGCATGGCTTCTTGTAGCTCCTAGTGTGGAGCTCCACTACATGAAATATGCAAAACAAATGTCAAGATGTATGCTAGTAACATTTTATAAATAGTCTTATTCTCCCACTTCTGGGAATACCATGCTAACTGCAGCAAACATTTCAATATAAAGACACTGGAGATTACTGAAGAGGTTTGTTTAGTTGAGGTCTTGTGATTTTTCTGACTTTCAATTTCAATTCCATATTCAAAAAGGAGTAGGAAGAAGTTAAAAACTTTTCTAATCCTACCCCCCTATTTTTTTTTAAATAATAAACTTTTATGATTAATATGAAAGCTCAACTATTCACAACCGGTGTCCATGATACCCATCTCTATAAAATCAAACAAAAACCAAGGATTCAAACAAAACAGTCAGAAAAAATACAAACCAAACACTCAAACAACACAAGAACAAATCAGTCAGGTTGGAAACAAACAAAACATCACAATTCCATCCCATATCCATTCAATATATTATTTTTGAAGAGTCTTAAATTTTATTAGTGTTCCACATATTTTAATTTCTTCACTACATACATTAATTCTCTTGATTATGGCTCAATGATATTTTGTATTTGTCCTTACTAAATGTTGATTTTTTACTCTGTACATGATTTGGGCAGTGTTGAAGTCAACCAGATCTTTAAATTTTAGTACTTTTCATTTAATAAAAAGTGGGTTTGTTGGTTCAATGTAAGTAGTTTTGTTTATGATTCTTATTGCTCTTTTTTGAAGGAAGAAGATTGGATTAGTGTTTGTTTTATATGTATTTCCCCACACTTCCACTAGGGTTGTGCCTGAATACGAAGATGTTATTCGGCAAAGCACAAATATTGGATTTTTTTTTTTTATGAATATTTGTTTCGTACAAATATTTTGAAAAAGAAAACATGTCAAATATCAGCACACCGGTCGGTTACATCTCTGTCTCAGTCTTTCTCCTCTGTTCCGTTGTTATGTCTACCAGCAGGTCTCAACAAGGGGAGTCACATCCACCTGCTACATGACGCACATTTCCTAACATGGACATCACTCCTGGAGTTGGGGGTGTTCCCCAGAGATAAAGCTGAGCTACTGACACACGTAAAGTGCTCCCAACGGACTCTCCATAACCTGTTGTTCCCCTTCTCCTTTCCACAAAGTTAGGTTGTAAAAAATAGGCAATAAATGAAAAATACAAAGCAATAATTAGTTAGTTATAATTAGTTAAAAAGTAATTCCCTCAAGGACAAGACTATAGCAGTATGGTTGTGCACACACAGCCTCAGCGCGTGTAAACAATGCTGAACCCTTCCACTACTAATACTTCTACTTCATCGACTAATTCTGCTATTACTGCTGCTGGAGGAGTAACAGCACTAATAGTCATACTGATGCTATTGTTATTATATTAGTAGCAATAGTAGTAGTAGCAGCAGGAGCAGCAATAGTGGGATTACCAGCTGCAATTCTGCTGCTAATTAACAAGATTCAGTGATCAATAATTTGTTTATTGTATAATAGTAAATCCATATAACATTAATTCTATTCTCAACGAGCAGTGCATCTACAAAAACATAAAACAGTAGACCTGAGGTATGTGTATAGGTATTGAAAAGAGGACATCAAAAGAGAAATGAGATAAAAAGAGAAGATGAAAGAATGAAAAGGCTCTGCTATAGGTCTCCAGAGATACATGTAGGATTTGGTGGGATTTATTCCAGCAACATATAGATTCAACTCCTATTTCCCCCTCTGCTATACTCACATTGTCTCTAGCTCATTGCACCTTCTCCTCGTCCTTCCTCCCATCTCCCTTGTCTACCGTGATCCTCTCCCCTCCAGATATCTTCTTCCTTCCTCCTCTTATACATCTTCTCTCATTTTGGTCTTTTCTCCCCATCATATCATCTTTTTTCTTCTCATTTAACACAAACCTTTAGTGCCAAATCACAGTATTTCTATAAGATCGTCTCATTACTGTGAACTAGGGCTGTGCGATATAGCGATATATATCGTTCGACGAGAGCAAAATGTCTATCGTTTCATATTTGCTCTATCCTTTATATCGTTGTGACACATTACACTTTTTATGGCAATGTTTTTCTTCATTTGGAGTTTGTCCATCTTTTGCGCGGATTACATTGATAAATTACTCTTCTTGGCTTTTTACTGGCGAAGCTTTTATTGCACTTACAGTATCATAACGAGTTTAGTTGTCAACTCTCCACTGCTGTCTGTCTCTACTGCGCTGAACACACGCGGAGGGCTCAGCCCTGGCCACGCTGAGAAAGAGCAGAGAAGCAGTGAGACGGTGACCATAAATGACAGAAAAACTCAGTAGAGACTGTCTTTATTTATGTTATTTACCAAATTTATGTGCACTATTTTAATTTCAGCTCAGTGTGTGAGAGTCTCTGCTACAGCTGCAGGGTTATAACATAACCGCTGTGAAACAAACAGAAAATAACGTTTTATTGAGCTGATTCACCGGCTTTCTCACTACCAGTTCTCCCTCTCTTCATTCACTCTCTAGCTCACTTGACCACAGCTGCTCTCTCTCTCTCTCTCTCTCTCTCTCTCTCTCTCTCTCTCTCTCTCTCATGTCTTATTTTGAAAATGAGACGGGAAGCCAAAAGAAAAGTCTAACTTAACTTTTAAATGAGGAAAATTGTCCTCACCTTGTCCTAGAGTGGCAGAGTTTACTTCTCTGATCAGTCTGAATCCGGAACACCTACATGCTATGTAAAAGCACACACGGAGGCGGCTTTATCCCGATGGGGGGAGACGGAGGGGACGGATCAATTATTTATTCACTGAATTAAAATGTGCTATATTGGGATAGAGTTTGTTATCGGGATATGAAATGACCTATATCAGTATATGAGATTTTGGTCATATCGCCCAGCCCTACTGTAAACTGACTCTATGCAATGATATGGGGAAGTTAATGTTTTAATTTAATTTGTAGTTCAGTGCTTTGGGGCTTAAATAAAATGTTTTGTAAAAAGTTAAGCTGGAAAGATTAGCAGCCTTTTAGATTGATAGCATTGTTCCATTAAATAATATCCAGTTATTGAAGCTGGTAGAAAAAATTGAAGACCAAATCTATAAACATCCATATTAGTATACATGCGTGAATAGGAATAAATACCATCAAGATTGTGCTGTACAATCTTCTTTTCTTCTTTATAATTACATGCTGCTGTGAGGAAAACAATTACTGCAGTGCAACAATCATTCTAGTTGGCTGTCAGAACGTAAATGACTTCTGAACGTATGAAACAGCAGCATCAGAATGACTGTGAGGCTTCAGTAATGTGTTCAGACTTACAGTACAGATGTGCAAGTGATAAACAGCATTTAACCCTTCTGTGCTGAGGACCAAAAGGCAATCCATACTGAAAGTTGGGAATTTTTTGGAGCGTGTTGGACATTTGTCAGCCAAATCTACAAATCCACATAAACTCAGAAACACAACTCTACCATGAAGCAAATTCAGCTTAGGCTGGCTCTCTTTGGGTGAGCTGGCTTCACTGAGCCTAATACTGGCCGTCCTGGATAACCTGTATTATGAAGCTGGTCATCAACCAGCTCAATCAACTTCCTATCCAGCTACAAGCGCATTTATGTGAATGAGGCGGTGTTGTTATTTACGAGCAACATCATCAGAACCATGAATGAAGTACTTTATATGATATGAGATTAAACAGTGATACGGAAAATTACGGTTATAATGACAGTACAGGGATATTCACTGAGGTGAAATGTATACAATATAATCACATGCACATCAAAAAGTAAAAAGGAATTTCAGATTGTTTCTGCTACCAAAGCAGAGAGGAGAGGAAAGGTAGTTAATGTCTGATGAGGTCCATCTGACTGAAATCTTGCATTTCTAATCATGGAGCTAATCACAGTGTGTGGATTACTTTCTAATAAAAGACAACAGAGGATTCAGTTTTATTTCTGTTGTCATCACAAAGTCAATTCATGTTATTCTGAGCTGCAGTGATGGAATCATAGTGTAAAATCATCGACACTGGTAGTTCTCCCTTTGGGGATAAAAGAAACTTTGCACAATTAAAATGCAGCTAATCATCATTATGTGTTTAGTGTTGTTAACTGTCTCTTTGTTTGTTAGCAGCTCTGTTTTATAACTAGTGGGAATGGAAAACCAGGAAAAGTAAAATGATTCTACTGAATATATATTTCTCTTTTTTACTTGTCACTTTATGGTAGACCCAAGACTTTTGTCCTGTAGGAATTGATCAGTGGTCAGGTGTTGGTAAGGTGTGATCCGATCCCCTAAAGTTAACCTGCTCCAGAGTAGGTTAACTGTTCAGCACAAGTTACCATGGTGATTTATTAAAGTGAGCCAGCTTTGTGATACCAGAAAACCTGAGTTAAGCTCAAAGATAGCTCCTAACCCACTAATCCCGCTTCGTGATACAGGCCCTAATTCACAGGCTCTGTTTAACAGCTATTTTCTGCCTTTGTGGACTACTTCCAATGTAGCTTCCTTTAAAGATGTTTGTTCATTGAACAGGACCAATAGTTTTGGTGGTATTTAGGATATTGGACAGCTGGTTCTGAGGACAATGAGACTGTAATTGTTTTTCATAGTGCTGACTCCATTTCTGGTGCGGAGTTTGCTTTCCCATCTTTGCTCCCCTGTCCTCTGCCCTGTGACCTGGAAATTGGTCTAAAGCAAGATATCTTGATAACTGCTGTCCAGTTTGCTGTTAAATCTGCTATAGATTCTCATGGCCCTAGAGACTGATTACTAATGATTCTGTTGACTCTGATATTACCTCTAGCACCACCATGATGTGAGATGAGCTGAGCTTAGCCACCAGGCTTAAGGCAAGCCCTAGTCATTTGCAAGCTGCTGGTAGTAAGCAGTTGCTAATAGCTGATCAGCAGAACAGCTGACATTTGTTGACAGTCGAAGGCAAAGAGTAGAGTCGGCAGATCCAGATCCAGATAACCCAAACTTCAAGACAGTTATCAGGATGTCAGAATGAAAACAGTATTGCATTAAAAATGGTATGGGATATGTTGGTTGCTGCAGGTTCCAGCCAGTGAGACGATAAAATACAAGTCAGGAAGATTTTGAAGGCTTGTCAGAATAAAAACATTGGACAGCCTTCTATAATACTAAAGAAAGGATTTTACACTAAAGCTATCACAGTGACATCATTTTATCCTCCATCTAGATGACCATAAGGGAAAATGTCCATGTTACAATGTAACGTACCAGCAGCATGTCATTGCATGTATTTGATTGGTCAGAGCACTGCATTGACATATAACATTGCACTGTAGCAATAATTGAGCCACGCTCAACTTTTTTGCACAAGCCTTGTGTTGACATCCATTCTGTATCAACCACAGCCAGTATATAAAGCTGGATATAGCGAGGTGTGACATCAACCGTTGGTTGGAGCTGGTTTGAAGCCCACAGTTGCAGCTTAAGGTCGGCACCATCTTTTCTGTTTGGAGTCAGGGCCTTCCAAATAAGGAGTGCAAGGTGTTTCCTTTTACGCTCTGGAAACAGACTCAAGCTAACGCTAACGCTAGCTTACTGGGAACACTGAGCGCTGCATAAGTAACATTAAACTTAGTGAAATATTGTGACAATAGTGCGACTCAGTAAAAGCCCTGGAGCCAGGGAAAGCAGCAGGAGAGCCAACTGTCAATCACAGCTGTCAATCAATGCCCACATGTTAGACATCAAAGCTACTGTAAGTCTTCAAGTATGAGGCAATAATTTACAAATGACTACCAGCACACTTATTAGAGGGCCTGAATTTAGAGATCGAAATGGATGACTCTTTGAAGTAAATGATTGACTTAGTATTTCTAGAGAGGAGTTGAATTTTTTTGAATTGGATTCAGTTGGAGCATCAAGTGGCTGTCGGGGGCACTTTTAGGTACTTTTATATTCTCTTCAGCTTCAATCTGTGGTAATTGTCACTTGGTGTCAACACAGTGGTTTCACTGAAGTGCTGATGTCTGTCTGAACATGGTCTTGGTTCATGTTTCTAACACAAGAAATTGGGAATCCATAAAATTGTTGTTGAAAAAACAAAAGAAAATAAAAGGCACTAAAAATACGGTATATCTCATGCTTCACACAACTTTGGATACATTTGACACACACTCTCACACTCCCTGAAAAATTCACACATGTCCATTTGAGGGGCCATTTAAAATAGAGAGTAAACACAGAACCTCAAGCACATCTGCAGACAATGTTTGTTTTTTCCTGCATTATAAGATAAAGATGCTTCATAAGACAAATGGGGAATTTATGCTCTCCCGTAGCTCCTCTACGAGCTTTCACTGCTCACAACAACTTCAGATAACTCAGACTAAGTTCCCAAGATTCCAAAGATAGTAGTTTGAGGTACAATCCCCCACAGTTACTACCAGAGATAGTGTTTTAGTTTTCACACAGTGCTACATAAGACTGATAAGATGTTAGCAAATATGAGACTGCACACAATTGCAAATACACACATAGCTGTATCATTTTGTTTTTGTCACTCACAGTACATATGACTTATCTTCATATAAATGGAGAATGATGGGGCAATGGGAAGAAACTGGGTTGGGGGTGGGGTTTAAAGCTTTTATCAAAAATCTTGCTTAATATAAACAATATACTCGGTAATATTTCAAACACAGAAAAACAATCATAAGCTGAGGTTGGCAACCCTTCTCAAATGGGAGCCATATTTGATTTAAGTTACACAGAAAGAAATGTTTGATGAAAAATTTAAAGTACACTGCAAAATCAGTATGTGGCGAAGAGGCAGAGCAGCAGAAGGTCTGCAGACAACGAGTCTGTATTCACTGGATACAGGAGTACATCAATGACTTGCTTCCATATATCAGCTAAAGAAGCTTCTTTATGTTAATATCTTTCATCTTCTATCCAAAACGACTAACTTTAATTTTGGAAGACTAGCCATAGGTATAAAATAGAATTATACATACAGTATAGCACAAGATAAAGTAAAAACACAATTACCATTTTTAAAAAAATGAAGAAAGGTCTGAATTAAAAACAATATGTGTGTGTGTGTGTGTGTGTGTGTGTGTGTGTGTGTGTGTGTGTGTGTGTGTGTGTGTGTGTGTTACAGTATATGTTTTATATATGTGTGTATATATATGTATATATCTGTATAAACTTTATTTATTAAAATGCAAGTGAACTACTGTAATATGAAGCATTACAGTAAGTATACAGTATTACAGTACAATGCACGTTGTTGGATTACATACCTGTTCTGTTTATGAAACGTTTAAATGATTGAGTTGTTCTCCTAACATTCAGCTGCACCCTTTGACTAGCCTCAGCCATTGTAAGGCCATGATAAAGAAGACTGTCCACAAATGTGGCCCTTATGTATTTCATCAGGAACGTGCCTATGTCCTTGGCCTCTTCTACCTCTTCCTCTGTTTTGCCTCTCTACCATTCTCCACACAGCCTTACTCCTCTTTTTCTTCCCGGCTGTTGACCCTGTTAATTTCCTTGTTGTTCTTCCATTGTCAGAAATTGTAACACTGTGCTGTGCTCTGTCTATATACATATGCTTGCCAACTGAAGGTTTATGAGATGCACCTCTGAGCTATTTTAGAGAACTTGTTGATCATTGGTTGATCTAACACTTCACACATTCCCCTTCATTAATGAAAGTCGAGATTCACCTGAGAGCAATTCAGGACACATTTACCAAAAAAAGTCTAATAGTTATGCATAGAAAATATGCTTGACAGATTAAGACAACTGGTTTAACCATTTTGCATGTAATGAACGAATGCCTACAGATGTTACTTGTTTCATTTGGCATTTGCTGCCGCAGTGGTAAAAGAGGGGGCTGCACTAGATACGCACTAGTGCTTGAATCCTGCTGACCGGATTTTAGGAGAAAACCCCGTCTGACTACAATGTAATTGCAATGGCAGAGTGGCACTGTCCATATTTCCACTCAATAACGCCACCGTTATTGTTATCTGCAACTGCAGAAGAAACGGACTGACTCCATTGAGCTATCTTTCTTCTAGCTTGGCACAGCGCATGCTATAGTTATGTGTGGCACTTTATGTTTGTCATGTCTTAATTCAAGGCTCCATATTGTATCATATTGTTTATTTTTTAGTTATGAAGTTATCATGGGTGCATAAAGACCATTTTGCGTAAACATCTAGTAATTGTTTTAAGTTAAATAGTGTAATACTAACTCTGCTAGCTTTGCCATTTTTCTATGGGATTTCCCATTGTATTAATATGTTGCTAGCATCATGCTAAGTGAGGATTAATGTCCTGTGGCCAGTTCAGTTTGTGACGATAAGTGTCATGTTGTGAAACAATTTTTTAAAGATAAAAGTCCTGCATTCAAAATGTATGCAACAGTAAACATTTTTATCAGTTAAATGTAGTTTAAATGTCATCAGATGAAGTCTTCAACTGTTGCTTACTGTCGGAGGAAAACCTCCGGAACATCTACTCCCTCTAAAAGATCATTTATGATTTCTCATAAATAGACACTAACTCATTCTGCCAACATTTAACATAATTTGCTATTAATTTTGGCTCCATGTAAAGTGAATAAGCATGATGTTTCCCAGATAATGTTCGTCTGCCTTAACAATGCAGTTTACACATTTTTATAACTGCTGATTTATTACATTTAAGTTCTACTGAGTGAAACACGAATTTAGCAGAAGACCTCAGTAACATATAAAAAGTGTTTTGTCGGGTAATAAACACTATCGGTGTCTATTAATAATAATTTTTAAAAAAAACATGAACCAAATTAAATTAGTAAACTTGACTTTTGGTTTTCCATATTTAAAATTTTTGGAACTCTTAAATGTAGATGTGTAGCAGAACACAGAATATTAATACCGACCGATCTGGTGTTAATGCTGTGCCACATGCATAAATGCTCACATTACTTAAATTTATAGACGCATTTATCATTATAAACACCGGACACAGCTGCAGGAACCGCTCCATTCATTGTAAAAATAACTAATCGTATAAATCCTCCATGGCCTGTATGCATCTTGTTGTGTAGCACCATATTTCTCCCCCTTCCTCCGACGCTCCACATTAAGTTCTGCTCTGTTACATTAAAATTCCAGTTTTAGGGAGAAGAAATACACGGGTTATGCTCAAAACATTAGGGGCTGAAGCAAACAAGACGCATTGACTACCTTACACAGAGACAGACAGACACTGCATCTGGACCACTCACATGGGTCACCTGGTGGTTGTTGGTGTGCACTGCAGGTACTCTTGGATAAATGATTTCAACCCTCCTTACTGCCGCCGCGGCATTACTGCTGTATTACCAAGGTAATCATGTCAATTGAAGTGAGTGACATCTGTGGATATTTTGGGGGGCAAGACTATTCAACACAGATTTAGTATAATACATTTTGATCAACATGACATAAGCAATTGATAATGTAGGAAGCAACAGGCAATTGAACATAATCATTTGCATGAATGCACCAAAGCATTTGCAGATCATTCAAAAGAATGAGAAATTGCTTTTATAATGTGCACAAGTGACTAGATGATGTGGAGGCTGAACAAGTAGTTTTGAGAATTTTATTTCTGATCTGAGAAATGTACTAAAGCAACTGAGAAAAACTGTAAGAAGATGGATGCCAATATAAAATAAAGCTATGAATGCTTTGAACACCTATACAGCTTACTACAATCCCATACTGTAGCCAAGCAATAAATACTAAGGTCATAATACACTGAACTCTTCAGGATAGGGCTTCAGAATAAACTGAAAAATGGCCACCATGGGAAAAGTGTCTTCAACAGCCTTATGAAATGATGGTAGGTGACTTTGTTTCTTTGGCAGAGCTAACATCATTGTGACATCATAATCATTGTTATAGTTTGGGAAGGCTGGTTTTCTAGTATTTGACTGATCCCCTCTCCTTCACAATGATGCTTCTCGATTACACAGAGCTCAACACAACCCATTTCCCTCTCACTGGAAAAACTGGGAAAATTGGTCACATCCAAACATCCAATCATCCTGCTTCCCATTGGTTTGGTTAAACAACAACTCCCCACCTCACCTCCGCATCCTCCACCAAAAAGTTACCTCATAAGACAGATAATGCAACATACATAATGGCCCCGATACTGATCCTTAGGCTTGGGACATCACAGGGACTAAAAGTCAGGATATCTCGGCCTTTGCTGCTTCGAGTCAGTGCCTCTAATCCAGTGACTGCCAGTTTGAATGTGACCTCACTACACAACTAAATGTATTACATAAAAGTGACAGTTTTATCACACTCAACTGTACTCATGAACATGCATCGTTTTACAACTAAATGAAGCGCCCTCTCCACAGTTTTCTTGGCATCCAGGTTGCACATGGAACAATCTCTTAAATAACCATATTTTCATCCTGACTATTCTTCACTACCTCTAAAACATGATCTTACTTTACACCTCTTATGATGTTTTTACCTTTTGCAAATGCTCTGAAGTGTCCGTTGATTTTCGGTATTAGTTCAGTTGAAGACACGTTAAAGAATCAACCATTTATAGCAAATAGTTATGGTTAGATTTGGTGGCAAAGGCACTGCAGTTTGAGGGAGATTCCCTCCAGACAATGTTTTATAACGATACAGATATATAAAAATATTCTGTTTTGAATAATAATGCGTCTAATGTGGTTTTCACAAAAAAAAAAAACGTTAAGTTACCTCTTTCCTTAAAAAGACATGTACTCCTTCCCCCCTCATTGAAAAATCCAGAATGAATAAATACACAAATATTGTTGGACACAAGACGCTTCCTACTTTGTATATGTGCAATGAGGTCACAATTGGCTCCAAACTAGTTGTGTCACAAATCATGCTTGTAGGTACATGCCTTAAACTCAGATTTAAGGTGAGCACATAGAAACGTTACCCCTTCAGATGAATGTGGAAACAAACTCTGCACATACATCATTCTGTACAGTGACGAGAACAAAATCCAACTGAAGACGCACAAAGAACACATTTTTTAGTAGAGGGGGACTTTGAAGAAAGAAGAAGAAATTAAAGCCTCAAGGCTGAAAGCATCAACAAACACTTTGCCCTCGACCCACAAATGGTACATTTTTCCAGGACATATGCAGGTCCTTGTTTGTGCTTTAATGACAGCATGTTTTTTCTGTATGCAGGGATGTTGTTATATGTTTGCCTTTGTGTGTGTACTCACATGTAGCGCAAGTGGGGATTCTTCGAGAAAACACGAGGCTGGATCGTACGCAGGCTGCTCCTCGTAATGGTTCTACAGCAAAGACACACACACACACACACACAAGAAGATTTGATGAGTAAATCTCAGGTCCATGACTTGGAATTATAGTCAATCAGAGTGGAGGAAGAGTAATACAGGAATAATTACCAAAGAAGACAATTCAAGCAATAAAAGAGTGAAGTAAGGAATGATGGGAGGAAGAAGAGGAAGAGAGACACACAAAAAAACAGAACACAAATAAAAAACAGCAAACATGTTTAATATATAAATTGTATCAATTTTCAATTCTGCAATCACAAGTTATTAGTTCTCAATGCTGAAAATGCAGAACAAATTAATATCCAATCTACAGAGCATTCAGTGTGACACCTGTTGCTAACCATTGTTATTACAGTTAACTAAAAATTAAAAGCTTAACACTAAAACTAGGTGTGAAAAAACATTTTAGTTAACTGAAATAAAAATAAAAACCAGACCATTTCATTTAGAAAAGAATGAAAACTAACTAAAACAATATTGCGCACATAACAAAACTAACTAAAATAAAGAAAAAATATACAGAAAATGTCTTTAGTTTTAGTCTTTTTCAATTTGGTCAAATTTACAACAAGCATGAGGAGGCATTGGTGCATATGTTTATTGAGAATCAGATGTCTACATGACTGTGAGTCAATTACCTTCACAAAGTGTTGTTTGTATTGTAATACCTATTCTGAACTTCTTAAATCTTGCCCCTGACAATTATAATTTAAAAAACTAAAACTAATACTGAAACTAATAAAAACTAAACTAAAACATTTTTGAACAATACAAACTACACTGGAATAAGCGAGCCCAGTCTGGAAATGAACTGAAATCAAAAACAAAAATTAAAAATAATTATACTTATAAAAATACTAACACTTCAGTAACCTTTGTCACACCACTTTTGTCAGGACTACTGAAGGAAATTGAAGGATTTAAACATGTGCTATCACAACAGCCTGCCTCAGATACATGATTTTTGAGGAGAATATTTTGGCTGAAATCACTGACTATAAAAAACACTGACAGACCTGTGACAGCACCCACAGAGACAATATAAAGCTAAGTGTTTCCACTTGTTGTCATTATTACCAGTTATTTTCAGCCAAAGAAAACTGAGGGTGGGAATGTGACAACCACAGTTGACAGCTGTTAGACTGAGACTCTCAGTTAAACTGTTATACTTTTCTAAAAGAGATCCCATTTTACATATAAAATCAGAGTTGTCATGATTAGTACCAGTACACAAGAGCCAGCTGTATAATGTCTTCTGTAGCTCAGGAGAAGCTTGGTTGTAAAAAAGAAGAAAATTACCCTGATGGTGTCATTGTCATGTCATCAGGCTTATCTCAGCTTGGCATGGAGACAACAAATTTCAAACAGAAAACCTGTGTTACAGTGGAAGTGTGGAATTTGAAAGATGTGGCCAAGTAACTGGCAGGGAGGGTCTGACAAAAAGGTTGCATCATGGGAAGTGTAGGATCCAGCTACAAACATGACTGTGACAAAGTGGGTGAGACCCACACCATTTGTCCCCATTACAGTTTGTGTTTCTTTCCATACTTGTCATTTGTTTAGCCAGTATATGTAGCATTGTGTTCACATATTGTGTTTACCGTTGTGTTTCATTTATATTTACACCAGCATTTATGGTTTAATCAAAACAGACAAGTATTTATGTTAACTTATTGTTTATTAATTTAAATCCTGAGTTTCCTGAGTTATAGATTAGTTTGTATTTCCTACCATACTCACCATGCTTTCCATGAGTGATGTTAGTGAGATTTATTTTACTTAGTTAAAGTGTAAAGAGAAATCAGAGATTTCTTTTTAAACACATTATACATGTTAGAAAGTAATTACTGAAAACATGTGAAAAGACTATGAACTATTTAGTACTGAATTGTGGAGTTAGAGCACTGTCATTGCTTTATACAGACTTTAAATGTTTGATTAAGTATCTATATGAGTTGTATTTATTTTAGCTTGTAATGAGGATTATGTTGTGGATGATGTCTTTTGTGTAAACAGTGTCGACTGATACAAGTAGCATTGTTATATGCCAGTTGGGAAAGGACAACCCTGTAAGAAATGTGGTTCTGCTTAGTAGATTGGAGGGCCTATTTAAGGGGATAGATGTTGGTTTAGAAGAGCAGAAATGAGAGGATGACAGTGTAGCTGCCTGCACATGATCATGCCTAAGTTTGAGTTAAGCCAGTTAAGTTTGATTTGCTTGTATTCATTTATTTTTTTGTTACACTAGACAGAATGAATAATTTTTTACTCATTCAACAGGAGTCTGATTCTGCCTCCTACCACCTTCCAAGCCAATCTGGTCAGGCTTCCTCACAATGACTTTTAATACTCCCCTCCAACTTACCAAGAAACTAATCTTATCACAAATAAACAAATTATATTCAACAAAACATTCAACCCACAATAACCCCCACCCCCCCCATCTCCCACCCTTAAGTCATGAGAAAGCATGGTGAGTATGGCAACAGACCAAAGAGAGCTAGAGTTTAACTCAAGAGACTGTAGACGAAATCAATAAATAACTGAACTGAACATGATTTAAGCAGTAACTGTAATGTAATGTGATGTAACATAAACACAAACAAACCTGGGATAGTATGCGCTAGTAATGCTACAGGTAAATATTTCATACTGGCTAAACATAAAATGACATGCATGGTTAAAAATATGTCAAAGTGTAAATGGGGCGAATAGTGTGGTCTCTTTGTCACACATATACACCACCTGTAGATTTACAATTGGTCAGTAATGGATGTTGTGTAAATAAGTAAGACTGTAAGATGCCGTTGACAGCTCTGAAAAAAACATATTTTGAAGGCAGAGATATGCACTTACACACAAGTACATAAAAGTTTATTTAGCAGATATTTACTATATTTATTTGCAGTAAGCAACCGAATCACTGTGATAAACTTTAAATACTTTGAGGAAAAAGACCAAAATTAGTCTGACAGTCAACCAGCTGTTGTCAATTAGTGTACTCGTTATCTCCCACAATAGCTCCTCTGGATATGAAGGTGAAAATGAAGCTGCAGAGGAACTTGCAGCTCGGTTTTAATCAGCTAGTTGTGAGTGGGAGATGTGCCAGTGTATGTGCCCAGCTGGAGGACTGGACTCATTCCACGGAGTCGTGGATGTGCAGGAGCATCCCTTTGAGAATCAATGCAACCTAAAGCTTCTGTTTCTTCTTCGACACTTTTAATTTGCTGTCTTTAGCTGTGACTGGACTGTGGCCAATGAGACAGTATAAAAAAACAAATGACAGATGCGTCTTGTCTGATAATTTTTAGCTTTTTTAGATAATATTATCTGTCAATTAGGGATTATGCTTACAGCTAAGCATATATGAGTCATGAGTTGAGTTCTAGGGTCGTACAAGAGTATTGCTATGAATGAGAAAGTCTATTCCATACATTAAATGAAGCTTTAAACTAGACATATTTAGCTGTAATGGCTCAGTATAAGAACAATGATGTTAATACCTGAAGTAAAGTTGTTCTAATTGAGTTAATTTCAAGACCAGGACCCCCTTTCCCAAAAGCATCTTTAGGCTAAGAAAACTGTAAAATCCATTTTACAAACTTTTTTGAGAGAGATATTTCCCTAAAGCATCATAAATTACAGTAGGTGCTCTTAGAAATGACCATAGACTAACAAGTGCTTCCTACATACTTGTAGAGGTTTAACAGTATCTTAAGATGCTGCAGAGGGAACCAAAACTACATGTTTCATTAAAATCTTTAAGTATGTGCTCTTATCATGACCACTGTTGCCCTCTGTTTAGTGAACTAAACTAGCCCAAGAAAAAAAAAAGAACAATTGTTGATTTGCTTAAACTGACTATTTGTTGTGTATTCATTGACAGATTAATGTCTGACATTTTCTGTCACCATCGTCATTCTGTGCCTTTTCTTGTCATGATTATGTCTGCCATCATCCAGACAACAAGTCCTCCAAATTAAACAACCAGATATGTGGTTTGACCATGTGATTCATTTTGACCATGTGAGGAGCGTTTTCTAATCTGGCGCCCCTATCATCAGTAATGGGCAGGAAAGCATCATTTGTCTGTGCTCTCTAAAACCATTACACATCACTGTTTAAAAATAATGATGTGTTATGGTGTGACAACACTGTGGTTAAGGTCTGGTTAGGTTTAGGCACAAAAACCACTTGGTTAGGTCTAGGGAAAGATGATGGTTTGAGTTAATGTAATCACTTGGTCAAGGTTAGAGAGACATGTGGTGTGGGTTCAAGTTACTATTTTCTTAATATTGGACCATCTTCGTGTCATGGCAACTATAATAACCATAGGGTTGTGATTACAGTAAAGTAAAGATTACAGTAAAGTATTTTATTTTTTTAACTGAACTGCACCACTGCTCAGGGTCACTCAAATGTGACTGTATGTCGTTTTTGGGCGACTAATGTTACAACTTATTGTGTTACCTTCCAGACAGTCTCCGTCCAGGCAGCAATGATCAAATCAATGTTGATTAGAGAACAGTGTAGGCTTCTGATTTCTTTTCCTTTTCTTTTTTGATAAAGTAAAGGATCTTTACCCATAGTCTAATATATTCCTCTCCTCTGGCTGACATGCCACTTTCCAGATGCTCCATTTTCAGTTTGCACATCTTTGTATTCCAGGGTGTGCATGCCATTTGCTTATACAGGTCTAAAAGTTTACTTTCTTAAGTGGACTTCCACCCAATAGCTTGTAGGCCTATTATAAAAAGCAGCAAGCTGAAAGCTTTCAGTGGCAGGTCCTCAAAATACTGGAATTTTAAAGCAGTAAGCCTGCTGAGTGGTGATTTTTCAGTTTAATTGCAGAAAAGTGGGCTAATTGGAGGCTAAGTGGACAGTAATTCTTAAATGAGAGAAGCTAATCAGGACAAAGTCCAGCTGTGACACAAGTTTAGAGCCAAGGGAAAAACAGATTCAAATTAACCACTCAACAAAATAATTTTTCACCATGTCTCCAATAAATGTTTGATGTTTAATGTGAATCAGCAATATTTTACCTTGCATTTTACAAAGCTTACTAATGTGGCATTTCATTAAGACAATAACTGTAAAGTATAAAATATTTTTTCCACTTGTAGCCTATGATTTTTCTTTTCTGGACCAAAAAATTAAAACCATTTGCAAAAAGCTCATTTTTCTTCTTATCCTTTGTGTGGTAAAAGTAAATTACTGCAATAAGGGTTCAAGAAACTATGAGGGTCAAATCATTTTTTAAAAATGCTCATAGCCTACATACTATATAATAGACAAGGAGTCACATTTTGGGTCAAGGAGCCAAAAGGTGCTACCTTTATTTTCATTTTTCTTGCTTCATTCTTTGCATAGCAGATGCTCATAATTCATGTTGTACTTTGGTTGTTCAGATTACTTCTGTTATCAGTGCAATGCATCCATTTTTATACTGCTGTAATAACACTTTCAGTTCTCTACATGTTATGTTTGTCCCAGAAACATTTCATACAACATACATCTAAGTTAACTATTGGAACAATTGAGTTCCCGGCATTAGTCTGATGAACAGGAATGGAGAGAAATATCCCCAACAAGGCAGTATAGATGTGATACACTGTAGAACCATTTAAGCACTATGTACAAACACACATAGAGGAATGTATACTTACAGCCTCTGTAAGCCGGTGTAGAGCTCCATATCCACATCCCTCAAAATATCCAGACCAGTCCAGTTCTCAATGTGTCTGAAAAGAAGGACAGAAAAGACACATTTAGTGTGTGTGTCAAAGGTGTGTTTATACTGCATAACTGTTTTAGGTGGGGATAAGGTTTGGTTCATTGGTTCCACTAGGAATGGATTGGAGTTTAGAGTTACTTAAGAATTCAGGGAAGTTAAATATTGAGTAAGTAAATTAGGGTTAGGATTTTTTTTTTTTTTTTCAGATTTATCTGTGATCTAAATTTAGTAAAGTATATATTTTATATCTAGTCACTAACCTATGCAGGGTTCTGTGTCTGTATAGGCACCATGTGTGTCTGCCAGTGAAGGTGGCTAAAAGGACCAAGGTGAGCTGCGGATGAAACATATTTGAGCGTTCATCCTCATGTGCACCCATTTGTCCATATGGGCTAATGACTGGACAAAATCGGGATACAAGTGGGGCACTTCAGAGTGCAATCTGTTGGTCATGTACATTTTTTAAACACTGGTTATCATAAGTTAACGAGTTAATTCATGTACATGCATTTTTCTGTGTTTTGATTTTCACCACACATTTTCCAACTTTTTCCGTATGTCGTCCATTTGGGATCACTAACCCATCCAAGGCCCACACCTTGTTTACTAAAATTTTCACTTTCTTTCTAGTGTACTGTCTGATTCAAAAGAGCAGCATGCAATACACACATTATCTGCATTACACAATGATACAAATTAAGTTACAACCTAAAGAGACGCATGTCATGAGATTCACAAACCAGCAGGAGATCAATGTGCCTTATAAACATGGCAGCTTGTTATATGGAAAACTGGTATAACATCATCATACTAACAGACTCACAGCCTTCTGTAGTACAGTAATAAGAATATAGCAGCGGAGGTGGGAGTATTCAGCATACACACGCTTCCTCTGTGACATTACACTGCAGGTTTACTGCAAAAAGCTAAACAGTTCAATCAGAACTTAATGTGGCTCTTCACAGGTTTAGTGTTGTGTAGACATGTTCTGAATATCCTGGCTGCTGTGGTTTTGGTAGCCATGAAAGTCTGTCGCATGGCCTTGTGGGAGTCCAGCAACAGAAACAGGATAGTGGCCTTTTGGATCCAGCAGCGGATGGCAACAAATCAAAACACACAAATCACATCGCACTGAACATCTGTTTACCCCAGAGACCTCCTCCTGGCCCTGATTCTGTGTGTGTGTGTGTGTATGTGTGTGTGTGTACGCTCCTCTCTGTGTGTTTGGTTACAGAGGTATGTGTGGAAAGATCAGTTAGAGGTGCTGTTTGTCCATCTGTCCTCCTGGAATTGATTCATCACCAAAACACCTTTGCATATTTACTTTCTCTCTCTCTGATACTCATTACTCCTGTTCCTGTGCCATCCTCACACATAACCATACACACAAAAAAATAGACATGCAAACACTGTACCATGCAACGTTTAAACAAGTACCACCGACATCTTAAAACATAAGGTGCACAACTATTCATTTTTATATATATTGTATAAGACTGCATACACACTTCATACACAAAAGCTGTGCCCTAGTTTAGGAGCCACCATGAAGCTTCAGAGGCCTGAAGACCAATAGACTAAAGCTGTTTTTCCATTACATGGTACCAGCTTGGCTCAACTCTACTCTACTCTATTCTACTCGCTTTACTTTCATTACAGGTAGTAGCCCCTCAGTGTTGGGCGGCGTTTTCAGGGATGACCGTTCCAGTTGCTTCATCTTGTGTACCACTTCATTCAGAAAACAAGAAAGTACTCTAGTATTGAGTTAGGACCAGTTCAGGACAAGGGGAGGAGATTTCTTTTCGTTTGATAACGATAAAAATGAAGGCTTTGTTGTCGACTCAATGTGACAGTGGTCGAATGAGGAGGAGCAGTGGTAGAAAGAAGAGGAATGAGATAAATGACTGACCAATCACTGGTCTGCAGTGTTTTCACATCACCTTTTAGCATTAGCTCAGCTCGTTTGGATCTTCGACAGAGGTGATACCAAAAAAAGTAGGCACCAGATACCAGGTACCAGGTACTATCCACAACTTTTGCCTGATGAAAAACCAAAAAAGGTGAGTAGAGTAGAGTCAAGCCCATGCCATGAAGTGAAAAAATGGCATAAAACTGCACCTTCTGCCCAAATGTGATGGTTTATCATACCATTAGATTAAATGAGAGATCTCAAACCAAGTAATGGTTCATTAAGGTGGTGACTGTCAGTTAGCTCACCTTCAAGAAGGAGCCAGAAATCCCACACACTGTTTCTCACATTTTATTTAAAGCTGCACTACAAAAATATCTTCATATTAACAATGGGTCAGATGGCTATGTGTAATGTAAAAGGTGTTGCTTGTAGTGATGAACCCACGGAGAATTATCACCAACTCTGCAGTCTCCTCTACAGAGCATTTTAGTGTCTTTCAGCTCAGTTTTGGTTTACTATACAGAAAAGCTGGTGAACATGGTGGGGTATTATATATTATATATAGCTGATGATATAACCAATTTTTTTTCTTTTTCTTAATTTTTCATGCAATGTCATAATTGACATTTGTATATTTATTTCATGAATATAAAGTAATGAAACAGGCAGCTTCACTATTTACTGAATTTTATTGACTGTTTCAAAATACAGAACAGCTGTTTCAAACGCTTGTTGTTTTGCTGCTGCATCTTGTTGGCTCGTTTTTGGCATTTTGTCAGGAGCTTTAAGAAGACTATGTTTTCCATTGAGAGAAAATGACTTTCTTTTTCCTGTCATGATTTCACTGTGTACGCAGCACCAGCCTCAGGTAACCAGCTCAAAGCAGATGGGTTGTGCGTTTAGGCTGGAGGGGTGGGGGCTCTAGGGGCCCTGCAGCGGGCTGCAGCGAGTAAGTTGAACAAGAATCAACTTTTGGAGAAACACAACCTATAACGCTGTACAACCAAAAACATTACTAGGAAGAGGGAAGGACATTTGTCTTCATTTAATAACATTAAAAGTAAAGTTAGGCTTTACATTTAATACAATGGAAGCATTTATGTTCTTTGAATCAATGAATAGTTGTGTTAAATAATCGTGATCTCAATATTGACCAAAATTGTGATTATGACAACAGGGCCTGCCTCACCCCGAGGGCCTGCTGATGAACTAATTGAATGACTGATCAATTATCCATTCAAAGTCTAAATAGCCTGTAACACGCCAGTTACTGGTCCCACTGGTACGACACACACATACACAGAAGTAGACAGAGCCAAACAGAGAAGTCCATTAGATTTAATTATACAGCAGATACATGCACAAACACATTTTAAATTCAACTTCTAAAAGTATTTGCATTGCGTTCTCTCTGCATGGCAGCTTT
This sequence comes from Thunnus albacares, assembly GCF_914725855.1. Taxonomy (NCBI): domain Eukaryota; kingdom Metazoa; phylum Chordata; class Actinopteri; order Scombriformes; family Scombridae; genus Thunnus; species Thunnus albacares. The sequence continues at coordinate 1,503,323 of NC_058112.1, forward strand.
TTGCACACTCACTGCAGCAGCTTTTCATCTCTGAATATAAAATCATTCACTTGTAGAGCGGCCGGTGTCAAAAAAGGAGCTTTGCTTGGTAATAAATTAAATCCTTGTTGCTTGCAGCAACAAATTTGCCTTTTTTGCACAGATTACAGCCTGGAACAAGCACACTGCAGCTTTCTTGAAACATGACTCACACTAAAAAACGAGCTTGTTGGAGCAAATCAAACTCATACAGAGAAGACATTTTTCTTATAAATGACAACCTCCTCGTGCTTTAAAAATACTACTACTGTTTTAAGAAAAAACAATGTGAAGTCAATTACGCCACTGCCTAAAAAACATGTCCAACATGAAAAATAACTACAACAGTTATTCAAAAACAAGTCTATGAAAAATTACTTTTATGTAAACCAATCACAATCTCAATTACAATATTTACCAAGCCAGTGGAGAAGAATGGTAATGCCAACTCTTCAGACAAGAAAGACTCAACAACTACTAGCCAGTAGGACATGCAATGTCCTGTGTATATTCATGGTCTGCAGTTCCCTGCCCCCCTGGTCTTTCTTCTAACACCATCATCAGGCTTAAATGTCCCTTTTGACACAAGAAATATCAAATGGGCAGATAGACATGAAAATTACTGAGCATGTTGATGCTGCCCAGAGGACAAACCCTGTAGTCATCCATCAAGCTTTGCTCTGGCACCACACTTAGGCCAAATTGTGAGTAATAAATACAAAATATTTCATAATCTAAGAGGCATTTTACAAGTCAAGAGGAAAGACACAATAGTGTAACAATAAAACAAAGACGCACTGTGGCGCTTCTGGTGGGAAGAAGGTGGTCATTTTTCAAATTATTGCTCCGTTAATAAGATTTGAAGACTTATAGAAGCTTGGATATCCGCCATGTGGGCGCTGATTGACAGCTGTGATTGACAGTTGGCTCACCTGCTGCTCTCCCTGGCTCCAGGACTCGCACTGAGTCAGACTTTTGTCATAATATTTTACTAAGTTTAAAGGGGACCTGTTATGCTCATCTCAGCTCTAAATTTTTATTTTTGGACTCCACTACAGTAGGTCTTCATGAAAGTTCATCAAAGTTCAAACTCCTTATTTATCTTATACTGGCCCTTTATGCAGCCCCTCAATATACACAGTTTCTCTTACACTCCATTTTAGCTCCTGTCTCTTTAAGGCCCCCCTCCCGATGAGCCCACTCTGTTCTGATTGGCCAGCTTTACGTATCAGAGTTGTGTAACTTTACTGTCATTGCGAACCAAACATTTCCTGCTTTACTGCTTCAAATTAAAAGCTTTTAAATGACTAACTAATGGGAGACTTTTATTGTGAAGAATATATAGGAAGTAAAAACATGTACCTCACTGACTTAGCAGAGCTTCGTTAGCAGCGCTGAAAACCAGACAAAACAACAACATATAGAGCTATTTGGAGCTATTTGATCAGTGGATCAGTTAGAAATGATGCAGGGAGGAGTAGTACAAGCAGAAACAGCCACAGTGAGATGTTTTATGAAAAGCTGCAGACAACTAGCACACCTCCAACAAGTAAACTACTTATTTTACTTTGCTATGCTGTGTAATGGCGTCGTGGCTTGGCGTAACTACTCCTAGAGCGGAGCAGCGAACTTGCACGCTGTGCATGTAGCAGATGTCCATATAAAGAAATAAAGAAATCTGTCACAAACTGATGTCAGCTCAGGCAGAAAGTAGAAAAAACCGCTGGAAACCGAGTGTTCAGAGCAGTCTGAAGCTGCTGCTTTTTGCTCACAGGGATTACTACTACATACGTTAACCTCGTTATTTGACACGTCGGCCACTTTTAAAATGAATATCCGACATTGTGACATTATATCATTGTCTGAAAATAAGGAGAAGCATAATACGTTTATGCCAAATACGTTTAAAATACCTTTTAATGTTACTTGATTATGATACCTGCCGTTTTAGCACAATTTAGCTAAAATAGCTAATGTTAGCCCAAGTGTGCACTGCTCCGTGTTCACAGTAAGCTAGTGTTAGCTTGGGTCCGAGGTAGCGGGACATTTCCAGAGCATGAAAGGCAACACCCCGCACTCCTTATTTGGAAGGTCCTGGCTCCAAACAGAAAAGATGGTACTGACCAGAAGCCGCAACTCTGGGCTTCAAACTGGCTCCAATGCAAAGCAATAGGTGATGTCACACATCACTATGTCCAGCTTTATATACAGTCTATGGTTTACAATGTATCTGCAGTTTGTAATCCACCTGTGTGATCAAAATAGTTCCTCATTCCAGATTTTATCTATTACCTCAGCACACCCAATCATCTCTAACATGAGTATTTACAATAGAAGTAAAAGTAGCAACAACATAGGAAATGAAATGTTTAGAGTGAGTGGGCTGAATGAAAAAAGGCTTAACTTCATAATGAGGACTGTTATGTTGAATTATCATGACCCCCATGCCCTTTCTTCGAGTAGAGTGGTCCCAAAAAGTTTTTGACTCATGACCCCTTAAAACAAATCTGTCTACTTGCAACCCCACTGTCTGTCTAACCACATTTTAAAGCCCTTGAGGTGTCAGATTATTCATCAATTCACGAGTGAAAAGCAGTTATTAGTAGGATAAACACAATTTTGTGGAGCAGAAACATTTTTCCTTTTCTCCAACTCCATTTACTCATGACCCTTCTGATTTAACTTCTTGGTTTGGAACCAGTAATCTTCTGTAAGTTATGATCCAGTCCAAGGTTCTCCAGTAGTTCATCATCTGTTGAACCTTACGATTTACTTTTTGTCCCCTCTAGGGGCCCCAGTCCCCAGGTTGGAACTACTACTGTAGTAGTAGTTCTACTCCACTACTAATAAAGCTCTGGGAATAGCTTAACTGCCACAATATAGTTTGTTCCATCTAACAAACTATGAGTCATGTTCAAAAAAGTAGCATTCAAAAGGCCCAAGGTGCCAATTAAAGTGAGCAAAGTAACTGATCAAATCAAGACAGGCCTGATTTTCAACCAGCAGACATGGTGTGTGCTCCAGTAATTACACTGAAAGCAAGTCTTCAAATTCAAATGCAATTGTTTATAAGGGGTTGCTATGGGTTTCCAAAGTGCTTTAAGAGCATGGACAGGACAACATCTATTTTCAGCTGAATAGCACCCGTTATGAGAGAAAATGCAGCTACAGCCTCTCAGACTGTGGACAGAATGGCAGTTGAGACTCCTTCCAACTCTATATACTGCAATATTTTTCTGAGACTTCATGTTGAAAACAAGGTAAATGCATATTTGGATATTGTCTGTGTTCTGAAAAATCTGACATCACAGGATGTTATGTAATATAAGTCAAAGAATGACTAAGTGAAGTATGCATAGGTCTGTATATGACCAGAGCTACAATACATTGGCATCATTGTCACATTCTATAGAATGGTACTGAAAGCAGTGACACTTCTTTTTTTTCCCTTTCTGGTCAGCATAGTGCAGGTTTGTGCTCAGTGGCTGAGGTTTTCACATCATTTACATATGGCATACAAGCATGGCATACAAAGTATCTTGTACTGATATGAACTGACACCTTGTGTGGCAATAAAACCAAATGCCACCTGAACCAACAGCATGATAAACGATTGAGACTGCTACACACACACATCAGCATGCTTTGACAAAGCAGAGGACAAATACAATGTTATTACATTGCTTTTGCCGACACCTGCACAACAATGAGTCTGAGTGATGATTGCATGCATCATTACAGATAGTGGTTTAACATGTTTAACATGCTGTTCTGCCTGCTCTTTATATCTTTATAGTGCACTTTACTACAGTATGTATTCTTCTTCTTAACATCTCTGACTTTTTCTATGATGTTTGCTTGAGGTTTGTTCCAAGTTGGATCCAACAAACTTTCTTAACTGGAAAAAATTGTCGTAAATCTCTCATTTCAGCCTGATGAATGTCACCTGTTTATGAGGAGGTGTGCATTTGTGAGATTTGATCATTAGCATTATCAGTTTGTGGGCAAATTTCATTCACAAAAATGTTCCCAAAGATTAAAAAGAAGAATCTGAGGTTACTGCTGTCAGAAATCAGCAGACACATTTATCAGTGTCGGTAGTCAGAGGAGCTGAAACAATTAGACATTATGATTCCATTAGAGCAGCACTGTACTGTGACAGAAATAAAGAGGGAATGCTTTGACATGACATTAGATGCTAAATAATGTCTTTCTAAAGCGAAATATCTATTATATAGATATTTCAGTATAATTATTAGACTCTAAATTCATTTGGATGAAGGCATTATTATTTCAGATCAAAGGAGTGGTTTTTACCTATGTGGAGAAAATCAGACTGTCTGTTCTTGACTCATATGACAGGTCTGGACTGCTTGAGAATTCTGATCATACCTCAGAGAAAATTCAAGCTGTGCAAAAAGTACCACAAATTCTCTTAAATCATTCATAGGCTACATGCCACTCTGTACCCCCCTAAGAAAGCTGGACTTCAAGACCAAGCATCCAAATGTCTCAGGCTAATTAGTATCCCACCTCTATTCTTTTTGTCTTCACATTAAAAGAAAAAAAGTGATAAACTACACAATATAAATCCTTTCCCTTTAAAAACATATAAAACAATGAGCTGCAATCCCACCCAGTGTTTTTGAAATTAAATAGAATGACGTACACTATGGCAAAAACCTCTCTAGCACTGAATAAGTGTTTGAATAAAAGTAAAAAATAAAAAAATATATATTGTAAATGTAGCAAAGGAGGGTCTTAAGCCCCAGTCTCCCAGACCAAAGAAACCATACTAACCACTCAACCAGAGGGTCAACCTTCTGGCTAAGGGCTGACGTGTCTAGTCATCCGAGGTCAAACCTCGCTAGAGGACACGTGCCTGTACCGTGATTATCCCCTCCTTCAGGAAACACGCCACTGTGCTTCTGCCTACCAGCTTCCTCACACCTCCATGCTTCAGCCTTCTAGCTCCCTCACTCATGTTTAAAAGCATCCCAAGCAAAACAAAAATCTGACAGTATAAACCTTGTATTTTAAATGAACCCATTTTTCTTGAAAACATCCCAGAAAAAAACTCAAGTGCAAAACTGTATAATGTTATGCTAGAAAATGTCCCAGAGCAGAAAAATATTAAAACCCCTCCATTAAACAAACCTTGAATAAAGAAGCTGCTTGGAAAGCAGCTCCTCTGTGCTATCGGGCAACCTGCGCATCTAAATATGGAGATATTCCAGATTAGATTTGCTGCTGCATAAAGAGCAGAGAGATATGCAGAGAGAGTCACTGGTAAAGGAAGGAGGAAGAGTGATTGAGAAGTAAAGGAAAAGAAGATGAAATGCAACAGAGAAGAATAATAACCTACAGTCTTAGACTGTTAATTGACAGTGCAAAGGTTTTGGTGCACAAGGTGAGAAGGTGGGAAAATGATGCAAATAGTCTTTCATTACTTTATCTTTTTATTTACAATGAATTTATTCTGACAAGAATTGTCATCATAGCCACGGTCTAAAATACTGAGCTTCTACCTCTGGGCCATAAAACTCCATTTTTATTCTGACATGAATAAAACCAGTGTTTGAATTATGGGGGAGTCAGGCGGTGCTTATTTCCCCAAAAGATACCTGGGCCCATATTTATCAAGCTTCTCAAAATCACCTCAAGGAATAACACTGAAAGTTCATTTAGGACTAAAATTAGTCCTACCTCAGATTAGGACTTGAGATCTTTATGAAGTATACTCTTAGAGAGTAGAGACTATGATGACATGTTGTAGTTCTCTTATATAGATATATACACAACCTTCATATAAATAAAAAATAAATATAGCTTATTAAGTAAATAAAAATACTAGGTAGTCCTAATGTGACTCAGCTGTGTGAAATCAGCCCTATTCAACCACAGCATTTTACAATTCCCCATTATAGTGCAGCATCTTGCATATACCCATTGCACAGGCAGTTGCAAACTGCACTGTGCAGCACCGCTGTGGGGCATCTTCCCTTCCATTGTCCATTTCCAATTTAACCACACTTCCTGTTAACTTGTGGTCCCAATATGAGGGGAAAAATGATCATTTCTGTGAATGTCACACAGTGTTGGGAAATGCACTGTGAGAGCCTATCTCTAGCATTTTTTTTCTTTTTTTCTGGTAAAAATTATCTTTTAATATGCTTATTCTCATCAAGTTTTCCTAAAATATCACACCTCATTGAATATCTCTGCCTGAATGCCGTCCCCTGAAAACTCCTAAGAGGTCAGGACACATCTGGAGCACTCCTAAAAATCAACCTAGATAGGAGTGATTTAATAAATTAATAAAGTTGATAAGATGCTTTCACTGCCAGTCCTAAAAGTAGGACCAAATATGCGTCACTGAGAATTTTTGGCCAGTTAGGAGTGATTTCCTACTCTGAGAAGCTGGATGAATACAACCCCTTGAAAGCAACAAAACTGTGAGGTTGAAGGGTGGTCTCTAAAAACTGATGAATAACCATTAGTATTTCTAATACTGCAATCAATGATATAAGAAATACATAATCAAATTAAGTCAGTCAAACCTCATGTCCTCTAATCTGTCATTTTAAATGTGTGTGCTTTCAATCAGCAAGTTCTCCAAATTAAACAACATAATATGTTTGTTTGTCCATGCACTCTAGAACAACATATATAAGCATTTTCTGATCTGTTGACTGCAGGATGACATCATTTGTCTGTACTTTCTATACCGTTACAAATCACTGTTGAAAAATCAATATGTTTTACAATATGACAATGATGTGGTTTAGGTTATGTTCAGGCACAAAAACCACTTGGTTAGGTTTAGGGAAAAATCATGGCTTGAATTAAAATGATGACTTTGTCACTTTGTTTAGATAAAAATCATTTCGGTTGAAACGACTACTTCCTTAAGTTTAGGAGACCTTTGTCATCATGATAACAATACCGACCACGTGGTTAAGGTTGGGGGACGATGGTAGTCATGGTGTTTAAAAAACAGTGTTGACTCATGGCTGGAAACAGGAAGTGAACAGCGATCTCTTGTGTTAAAGCTTGATGTTTTGATGCCCGATCCATCCACCCCGACCTCCTTTCTACACGGACTTTGTTGCTCTATAATAATGTTCCTTCTTTGCTCCTCTTATAATTACTACGGCCACTAGAGGGCTTCTGTCACTTGAACATAAGCATATTTGGGGTTCTTGCTGAAACAACTAATTCTGTTTTTCTTGGGGGGACGGTCTCTATTCAATCCATGACATGGTGCACAGAAGAATTAAGTGTTTTCCGTCATAAATGGATAAAAATACAAACCGGGCACCCATCTTGACAAGTAGTGTCAACTGTTTGGTGCTCCTTTGACAGAGAACATAGTGACACTTTGACGAAATTCATTGCCTCATTAAGGATAAAGCCTTGTTGTTGTGCACTGATGACACTACACAAGATGATTTGACTTAAGGACATGTACAAGGCCCACCCATCATAATATTTCTGGCTACACCGTTGGTTCATGGTGTACTAACCTAAGGATTCAAACACAGAAGACTGGAGTTCATATCCTTAGTCCCACATGTTGTTGCTAGGCTACTAAAACACCTAGTTTAAGCTGCAGTAATTGATATTTTTACATTAACAATGGATCAAATGATTTATTGCAATGTGAGGGTTGTTTCTTAAAGTGATGAACCTACATAGAATTATTACCAATTCTGCAGTTTCCTCACACTTCACTGTCTTTCAGCTCATCTTTTTGGTTTTATGACAGAGTTAGGCAGTTATTTTCAGTGAAAAAGCTCTGATAAACACACAGCAGACAGATACAGAGACTAGCAGGTGAACATAGTAGGAGCATTTTGCAGATAAAGAGCCAGGTATTTTTCTCAGGAGTTGGTGGAGACCAAAACAGAGCTCAAAGGAGAGTGAATATTGGTCTTACATTCTTCAGGTGGGCACAAATATGAAATGAAATGAATGCTAATGTAGCTCTGTGTCTGCTGGATGTGGAAATTAGCTGCTGTTTGCTAACACCTTAGCTATGACAATTTTGTAACTTGATATTTGGCCAAAAAAATCAGTTACTGAAGCTTTAAGCATATGAAAAGATTGTGGTTTTAGAACAGAAAACATCAAGCTGTACTGTCTTGTGCTTCAAGTCAGTGTCAGACACTCATTCCATTTTTAACCAAGACCACAATCACTTTGAGCTGTGTAAACATGACCATAAAACGTTAGAGCAGCTATTTTAGGGGAAAAACCAAACACATTGGCAGTGAACCGTTTGCAGAGATGTTCAATGTTAACGTGTCCTCATTCTGTTGTTAAATAACATAAACTGGCTTTATGTTTTCTACAAACATATCTGCTGATTCAAATTAACGTCATCTTTGGGAGACAGGGTTGCTAAGCAGAATTTCTCTGTCATTCTGGTTCTAATTATTGATTCTCATTTTTCATAAAATCATGTTTGCATTTTTCATTTCACCAAGAAGAGGGACTAAAATATCTTAAAAAAGAAAAAGGAAAAAATTGACATAATATTTGTCATACATGACAACCATGAAACTAAAATATAAATGTTATCTTGCTAAATGAAATGTTGGCAGTTTAACACTTGTTTGACTGCAAGTACAAGCTTTAGCTGATGCTGGTGCCTGACTGTGACTAGAAACATCTAAACTGTCACTAGTGATTACTGGAAAGCTTAGTTTTCATTTCAGCAGAATCTCAGCTATAGACCCAAGTGTGATAGGTCCATACCTACTAGGGCTGTGCCCGAATACAAATACGTTATTCAGCAAAGCACAAATAGTGGGTTTTTACGAATATTTGTTTCATACGTCACTATATCAGTCTCTCTCCTCTGCTCCACTGACAACAAGGGGAGTCACACCCACCTGCTACATGATGCACCTTTCCTAATTTGGACAACACGCCCAGAGTTGGGGGTGTTCCCCAGAGATAAAGTTGAACTACTGACACATGCGAAGTGTTCCCAAGGGACTCTCTATAACCCATTGTTCCCCTTCTCCTTTCCACAAAGTTAGGTTGTAAAAAATAGGCAATAAATGAAAAGTGTAAAGCAATAATCACCTTTGAAGTTCTTCCCCACACATTACGGGGTGTTCTGTCTCTGTGTTATGGGTGTATAAATAGGTAGAGGTCTGTCTGCAATGAGGTGATGAGTAAAGTTTTAGCTCTATTGTCAGTGCAGTCATCTATGATCTAGGAGACTCCAGTTTGAGACCCGGTGTGGGGACCTCCTTCATAAGGTAGTTTATTCATGATCACTTATTGTAACACTTTAATTTTCTAAAATTAAAAGTGCAATAAAAACAAAAACAGGATTTTTAAGCCTCTTTCCACTTTAATTCGAATACAAATACAAATACAAATAATTTTGCTGCCTCAACAAATACAGATACAAATACAAATACTAGGACCTCTGCACATCCCTAGTACCTACTACACTGTTTTTATTCAGTCATTAAGAAATCCAAAACAAAATCAAAAAGCAGGTTTCCCAGTCAGCCCAGTTCTTATGAATTAGGAAGCAGTTCCAATTCAGGACTGGTTCTCAATACCTAACCTTGCTACTGTCTCTGCCGTTGTCCTCCCTTTCCATTCTCTCTCCCTGTCTCACCCTCCCCCTCTCCTCCCTTTCCCCCCTGATTTTGGCAGTGACCTCTCACACATACAAACCAACAATGTTTGCCTGCCAGGACAGAGCAGGAACTGCAACATTACAGCAGAGAGATGGAGGTGAAGAGAGGATGCTGCTAAGAGAAAAACAGAACAAAGAATCAAGAGAGAAGCTTACAAGTGGTTTTAAATGGCATGCCTGCATTATTACACAGAGTCTGTAACGCCTAACTGAAGCATTTCTGTTACACTTGATTCATTTAAATGTGCTAAGACTTAAATGATATTACTATTTGCTGTCTTGTCAGTATAGTCATAGAAATGCTGCACATAACTCAGCTCAGTCATTGTAAGGTTACTAGAATCTTAGAAGACTTAACAAACAACTACTAAATGAGAACTGTTATCAAGTCTGAGGCTGGTTTAAACATATGATTAAGACATCTCCCTGTGGAAGTATTCCGGGCACATCTGTTTACTGTAATGACCAACAGCTACACTATTTGTCTGACTCTTGGGTTTCCCTAAATACAGCCAGTCTTAAATCAAAGTTATGCTTTTCTATTTAAAGATAACATTATAGAGTTGCAAAGTGGGAAGAACTATTTCTGGCACTCCTGGTTCCAGAAGTAAAAATCCAATTAATTTTCCCCATCGATAATGTTATGTTACTCACAGTTTGAGCACCTCTGCAGCTTGGATTGGCATGAAACTCTCTCGGTTAAATCATCAATACAAAAGATGAAGAACTATGTTAGAAAATATCTTGTTCTTTAGTAAAAAGCCAAAAGTACCTTGGACATCAAAGTTTTGGGGCAGGAGTTCACTACGACTTCCATTGTGCATTTCAGCAAGAAACATCCAAATTTGGTCACATGTGCTGCTAATGGCAGGCAGATGCTGAATATTATAATGTTGAGAAAACTAATTTTACAATCTGCAGAGTGAATCAGTCTGCTTTTCATTCACTTTTGAGTGAATTCAGTAACTTGTTTACAACTTCAGTGACAAAGCCTTTTTAATTCATTACGCTCTGATTTGTACCTGTGGCTTCCTCTCCATAGCAACAGTGGCCAAGGCTCATGGGTATTGTAGTATTCTTAGTCATCTGCCAAAATCACAGACAAAATGTGATTTCTCAGACATGACGTTGAAATAATTGAAACTAGTGGTCATAAAATATAAATCTACAGTATTGTTATATTATCCGGTCCTGAGTTTCTATGTTCAGTAACATCAAGGAGATTGTTTACAGAAAACTTAGAAATGAGAATACAGAATGGGCAAAACACTTCAGGAACCAGTGGCCCCTTCCACTTTGCAACAGACTATTTTAAGACTATTTGAGACCAACAATATCGCTCCACTACAGCCTTAGAGAGTCCTTTGGGATAGACCTGTGTAATTTCTCGTTATTAGCTCACCTTGCTTTTACACTACATGTGCCTAAGTGCTGGGGCTCCATTGTACCGTAAGTCCAATTAAGGCACATGTTAGAGCTACAATAGGCTGTTGTCTGATCAATATGTATCTAGGGCTGGGTGTTATTTAGATTTTCTTAATACAGGTGCCAATACAATAGTGATGCCAAAAGGATACATTTCTCCATTCCTTAGTTTAAGGAATATAAACAGTGCTTTTTTACCACATTTCATGATCATTTCATCATCATGAAGAAACCAAAGAATCCCACACACTGTCTTTGGCTCTTTGGTTTCCTCACAAGTTTTTGATTCCACACACCTATCAGTAAGACTGTCTGGTGTACAAGAACTTTTTCCAAATAGAAATATGTCTAAAATTGAGACGTTTCCTGATTTCCAGACTCCTACCCTAACCCTAACCCAAAATGTGGCTAAAAAATGTGAAAACAAGACAGAAAGAAGAATCTAACCAAACACTCTATGTCAACCACTAGGCAATTTTCAATTCTTGGATGCTACAGACACATTTCAGTCCATACTCAGAAATAATTGAGGTTCAATACTCATCACTGTGTATGTGCAGCTAAATTCTGCCTTACAGCCACACTCCATGCATCAAATTTATGAGTTTCCATATAATTCTAAGCACAATACCAGGAAAAGCTACATTTCTCCTTGGTCACTGTAATTGTATGGAAATGTCATGGTCAGATTTGTGTTCTATGCAGCCACTGCAGGTTCTGATTTTTCCAGATATAGGTGTATGTTCCACACATGTCCTTCAGAAATCCTTTACCAATTCTCTCTCTCTCTCTCTCTCTCTCTCTCTCTCTCTCTCTCTCTCTCTCTATCCACAAATATATTCACGCTTTCTGAAAGCCAACCTGTCATTAAGAGAAAGAAAGGCCTCCTGGGGCCAACTAGCTGCCTCCACCATCTCCAGCTATCACACACCATTTACATTCAGTCAGATGAAAGAGGTAGAGGGTAAAAAAAGAGATAGAAAAGATGGAAGAACAAAGAAGTGGGGTAGAAAGAACAGAAAGGGGTAAAGTGAGATAGCTTAGAAAGAATAGGTTGTGATTACTCCTTTGTTTTCCTGGTGTGTGCAAGGTGTGAGAGCGTTGAATTGATTGCCGTATTTGGTTTCAAACACATTAAACATTCATGAAGCTCCATTTACTAAAGAGACCAGCAAATGTGTGTGTGTGCGTGTGTGTGTGTGTGTGTGTGTGTGGGAGGGAGAGTGGGGGTGATACACAGAACTGCTTAAGATGAACATTGCGGAGGACATGCTGACATGGAAACAGACAGTGTGTTTAAGTACTAAATCATCTTTGATGTGTGTGTGGGGGTGTGTGTGTGTGTGTGTGTATGTGACACCAGTGCTAATCATTGAAAGTAATAAGTGATTTCCCACAACATATACAGCTGGAGACATCATAAAGCCTGCTTTTACTCTTTTGCTACATGGCCCTAACATAGATACACAGAGCAGCTAGCCTAGGGCTGAATGTGTAATCTTAAAACTGCAAATATACAGTTTGGGGCTGATTTGTTCTCTTTATAAAGGACACATCATATTATCACCAATTAACAGAAACAGTTTCACCTGTACACCTGAGAAGATGTCCTCTACTTCCACCCCACCCATACAAAAACAAAATCTGACAACCATTAGTTCTACATTGATAGCATTGTAAAAATTAGGTTTGTATTGTCACATACCGTCGTAAGACAGTAAAGTGTAGTGAAATTTGATCTCTGCATTTAACCCATCCCTGAGAAGCAGTGAGCAGCCATTGTACGGCACCCGGGGAAACACTCCATCTCTAGCCAGTGCCTTGGTCAGGGCACTGACCGGAGAATTAACCTAATATATACGTTTTTGATTGTGGGGGAAACTGGAGCTCCCAGGCGAAACCCATAAAAACACGGGGAGAACATGCAAACTCCACATAGAAAGGCCCTGCCCCAGCCGGGATTCAAACCCAGGACCCTCTTGCTGTGATGTGACAGTGGGGCCTGGTTAAGAGTTGACAATTTTGAAATGACAATTGACTTAAAAAATAATACTTATGATAATTTTAAAAATAACATAGTATTTGTCTCTGAGCTCTGAATATGAGATTCCATACAATATGTAGTGAAAAGAAAAAAAAAACATATACGTCTGCAGTCTTGTTAGTGCCCCCCTGAGGCTTCAATCTGCATTACACCTCACAACAACAACGCTATTTTTGGAGTCTCACCTCTAGTGTTTAGTTTAAAATGTAACGTTACGAGGGGGTTCTTTTGTTTTGAACAAACAGTAGCGAGTCCCGCTCAACATCTGTCCTGCTTGTCGCCATTTTTGCGGACATTTCTCTGTCACTATTCTATTTCATGTGTGCAGCCAGCAGGCTCGGGGAGAAAAGAAATGAAACGAATGTATTAGCATTACGTAATTAACAGTATTCTGTTACAGTCAAAAAAAAGATGTAATCAGATTACAGATACATTTAGTCAAAAGGGGGATTATTAGCAGGATTACAATTTGGCAAGAGCATTTGTGCTTGCTTGTAGCTATGTCTCTTGATCTGTCACCGGTTGGTACGCCCACTATGCCTGCAGGGAGTGGAGGCAGAGCACTGCACACACACTGCTGCCCCCCGCTGATGGTAACTAACATTATAGTAACAGCATGAGAAGACATGCTCAGTTGTATTCAGCCCTCGGTTCAGTTTGTCATTTGCTAAACAATAATTTAAAATAAATAAATCTCTAACTGTCATCTGGTGGCTGAACACCGAAACACACACTTGCTCTGGACCTGCATTTAAACTGCCATTGATTGTTCTGTTGTCTTACTGGATTAAGTAAAAGTTATCTTATTGATATGTCTTTTCTCTTGACTTCATTTACATATTTGGTATTGAAGTAATCCAAAAGTAATGGAAAGTAATCAAGTTACAATACTTTAATATTGTGATACTTGGATTAGGTTACTGATTACATTTTTTAACAGGTAATTAGTAATTGTATCGGATTGGTTAGTTGTTTTTTCTAATACAGTCAACACACCTGAGGAGCAGCAATATGGTAGCAAGAGCAGATGCAAAGGTTCACGGTTTCTTACCAGTAAATACATGGAAAAAAGTTTTCTGGTGACCGATCTTGTTAGAAAAGGTAACATCTTTTAAATATTGGAGCATCATTCCTTTGAAGTACTCTTATATGATCATACATAACTTTGTTAGTGGCTTAAGCCTACACAGAGCTTACTACTGGTGTAATGTTAGCTCACTCAACATTGATGGTCTCATCAGAGCAAAGAAATTAATAAACCTAAGGATGACACCAGACCTATTTCAATCACTTAACAAATCAGAGATGGGAAGCAGGTAACTTTATTTTCTGTGCATTTGGTCATATTGATGAAGTTGTGGCACTACACATTAAAGATCCCCCTCTGATATGTATTAAGACATAGACATATACAAACATTAGATATTCTTTACTTAGAACAATAATGTTTGTCTTGAATGGGTTTTCCACAAAAAAAGGTTAATTACCATGTTAAAATTCTTTATATGGCATCTACTCATTCTCCCTCATTAAAAATGATAATTCCCAAATATTTTTCATTTCGGAAGTTTTCCTGCTGGACATAAGATGTCTCCTACTTAACTGCATGATCCATTCTCAGTGTACTGTATGTGCACTAGAGGCTTCAAGTTTCCACATATAAGTTAAATATTGGTCCAAGATTGGCTCCCAAACTAATTGTGATGTCACAAATCATGCTTTTAGTCCTGCCCTTTAAAGTTAGATTTTCAGTGAACACAGAGAAACTTTCCACTTTTAGCAGACTGATGTGAAAACATTCTTCTAGTGTCAAAGTTCAAACATCCAACTGCAGGGACAAGAAGAAAAACATATTTTAAGTGGAGGGAGACCTTAAATATATAAACAGATTTCAGGCTACCACCAGTATTCAGCATCACTTAATACATCACTTTTTAAAATCAATACAGCAAACACACGTCCTCAAAAGTGCAAAGTCTTTGATCACTTTGTGCAGAAGGGTACAAACACTCACTCACTCACTGCTGTTGGGATTTTTATGATAGTAAGGCCTTGTCCTAATCACACACAGTCATGAAACTACTACTACTCTATTACTCTTTGCCTACATTTGTGTTTTGTTGCTTTAATACTATACCTGCCAAGAATAGCAGCAGTAACCCAAATCCAAGCTACAAAATGTCTCCTTTGCATGTGATATCACAGACATTAAATCCATGGTCTGTAATTTAGTGGACCAGTCAACCCCCTATATAGAATATGCCATAAGTGTTTACAGTAGGCCTACAGTAGGTGCAAAAAGTGTACAAGGCTCTCTCAAGTTCCAGACACAGATCTTTCAATTAGCTGCAGGACTGAGCCAGTGGAGGAACATGGAGAGAGAAAAAAAGTGTCATGTGGAGAGCTGAGGAGAGGAAAAATACCAAGACACATAAGTAGGAGAGAAAACCAGCCAAGAGGAGTGAGTGAAGTCTTGTTACAGAAGTCAGTGTGAAACTAGACTCTGATTTAATTTGCCATGATAGAGAGAGACAGAGACAATGGGAGGAGGAGGTAAATAGATAGAGGATGAGAGTGATTTAGATGGGCATTTGATTTTTTTATTTTAATATATTATCTCTGAGGTTTTATCATAAGAATACAGTATGTGGGTAGAAAAGAAAAGTTAACAAAACATCAGTATTTGTATCAGCCTATAAAACCCATAATAACTGAACCTAGAGAGAAGTAAACAGGATGATACATTGGTGTGACAGCAGTGAAAAGGACTGAGAAGGAAAAACAGAGGACGGAAAGACCAGAAATTAAGATAAGACAACAAGAGAATGGTAGATAAATAAATGGAGGAAGTGAGAAGGGAGAAACAAATAAAGAGAGGCTAAAAACAGAAAAGCCAAATGCGGTCATTCAACAAAGAACCTTCTCTGTCATTATGTTATCAATGACAATGCAATTTAAAGGATTAGTCTTGTTTATTACAGTCTGTAGTCCTCAGTCTTATTTTCATTGTCTAACAGCATGTGTCTCTTGACATATCATCTTTTTAGTGATGTGACAGTATTTCAGACCTCAGCAAATAACTTGTTGAGTACAATGTTATCATAACCGATAGAAACGATGAACAAAACTATGAAAATAAGTCCCAAGTTGTAATAAACATGAAATTATCCTTTAAATATTGTTCATTATAAGCATAGGCAATGCTAATAAAAAATGATCATGGAAATATTATGCTGAAGCTTTGTGTGAATTACTTGGCTTGCTGATTGCTATTTGGATGCAACAGCTAACAGGTTATTTTGGTGAGAGAGAGCGAGCAAGTGACAGAGGCTGCTGAGAGACCAAGTGGGAGCGAGAGAAGCCTCTCATTACTGATTATAATGACCAACGCAAGCAGCGCTCCACACAGGTGGGAGGAGAGGAACAAACAGGTGGAGTGATTTATTCAGATAAAGCTGTGCTGAGAATAGATGCCTCAGAACCACGTCTGTTTCAGCAATGTCACTCCCTTGGCACTTCAGTGATTTTATCAACAAGACCAAACTAAATTCTTTCAGCAAATGCACAGAAATAATGGAATAATGTATAAAATATAAATAAAGTATATTTAATCAAACAGTCTAATAGCCAATTAGCCAGCCAATAGATGTGTTTAAATCGGCCTAAAATAATATGAAGTTTAGAGGCACAGTCTGTAGAATTTAGTGGCATCTAGTGAAATGGACTTGGCAGAGATGGAATAAAATATTCATAAGTGTGTTTTAATCAGTGTATAATCACCTGAAAATTAGAACTGTTGTGTTTCTGTTACCCTAGAATGAGCTCTTTATAGCTACATAGGGAGCAGGTCCCCTTCCACGGAGGCTACCATGTTTCACCACCATGTTTCTACAGTAGCCTAGAAGGGACAAACCAAACACTGCCTCTAGAGAGGGCCTTTCATGTTTTTCACATTTTTCATGAGTTTCACAAATTTTGCAAGTTTCGTGGCCACCATACGTTCTCCTATATGCTTGGAAGGGTAGGGTGAGGGGAGGGGTATTAAGTTGGTTGCAATCTGCAACCTCACCGCTACATGCCACACTGGTCCTTTAATGTGGTTAAAGTAGTAAAGTAGTCTACCTTGATTCATAAATTAGTATGATTGATTCTGACAGTATCTGTTGTCCAATAGGGATATACAGAGAGCCCAGTATTTGTATTTGTGTCTGTATTTCTTGATGCAGTAAAATTATTTGTATTTGTATTTTTGTTCGAATAAAACTGGAAAGAAGCTTAAAAATCCTGTTTTTGTTTTTATTATGCTTTTAATTTCAGAAAATTAAAGTGTTACAATAAGTGTTCAAGGATAAACTACCTTACGAAGGAGGTCCCCACAACAGGTCTCCAACTGGAATCTCCCAGATCATAGACGACAGCACTGACTACTGAGCTAAAACTTTACTCATCGCCTAATTACAGACAGACCTCTACTTATTTATACACCTATAACACAGAGACAGCACGCCATGTAACGAGTAGGAAAGAACTTCAAAGGTGATTCTTGCTTTGCACTTTTCATTTATTGCCTATTTTTACAACCTAACTTTGTGGAAAGGAGAAGGGAAACAACAGGTTATGGAGAGTCCCTTGGGAACACTTCACATGTGTCAGTAGCTCAGCTTTGTCTCTGGGGAACACCCCTAACTCCAGGAGTGATGTCCAAATTAAGAAATGTGCGTCATGTAGCACGTGGATGTGACTCCCCTTGTTGAAACCAACTGACAGACGTAACAGCGAAGCAGAGGAGAGAGATTGAGATAGCGATGTGACCGACCAGCACACTGATATTTGACGTTTTTTTTTTTTTCTTCTTCCCGAATACAAATAATTTTTAAAATATCTGTATGAAACAAATATTCATAAAAAAAACTCACTATTTATGCTTTGCCGAATAATGTATTTGTATTTGGGCACACCCCTATTGTCCACAGCTGCTTTACACTGTATGAAAAGCTTCTCCTTCATGTCATTAAATCCCTGCAGCATCTGAAGGCAGCAGGACACATGTTAAGTAATCTGCAGCCTCTATTCACTTCAGCGGTTCATATTTTATTCTTGAAATGCCTTACAATGCTAACACTGTTGCATCACATTTTGCAATATGATGTAACAATTTACAACATGAGAGAGAGAAGAAATAAGACTGAAAAAGTATTCGATCAATGCCAGCATGTAAACAGCTTCATTAAAATATTGTATTCTTTTGACCAGACTAGAAATACATCATTTGCAAACAGTTTTCACTATATATGTAACCCCATTCATAATATCACCAATGGAGTGAGACAGTTTTGGTTAGCCTAATTGTAAATAAGCTTGGAAAAGAAGGGATTGTATGAACGTGTGCTTTTTACACAAGGATGGTGTATAGTGTCTAACAAGGTTTGGGTCTTCACAATGGGAACACAACAGTGTCTTTGTACTTTAAGACTGAAATATTTCAAAGCACAGCACACACACACACACACACACACTTTATGAGTTAAATGAGGTTAGAGAAGTGCTAATGATTAAGGGTCATTGGTCTAATTTGTAACAGTTAGGAGAATCATTACCATCTGACAATCAAGTAGAATCAAGTTTCTGCATTTATAACAGAAAATGTGTAAAAAGCATTTACACAAAAAAGTATTTTTTCTTGAATTCTTGAATTTTATACTGTACCACCTTTAAGGCAGATAAGCTAATGAACTTACCTGAAGGACAAAGGTTTCTGGAAAAACAGATTAAAACAAGTTCACATGTGAAAGACTTGCCTGACATTTTGACAGTTAATTACTTTGTCTTGCCTTGTTTCTGACTCATCCCCTCTTTCTCAACCCTCCACCTTTCCTTGACATTATGCAGTTACTACCTTGTAGCATTTTGGTGGCAGTGAGTCATCCAGCCATGCTTTCATTTTTCAAAGCCTTTACAGACTGGAGAACAGTGACTGATGATTTTCTAGCCTTCCATAAGTACTTTGAGGACTTTTGCAGTAAGTTTGGTTTTTCAAAAACATATTTATTAATCTAAAATTTGGAAGGGAAGAGGGGATAATGTGTGATAGAACAGTGCTTTAGATCGACTGCTTGAAGCAATCATCTTAATTCATAATGAAAAGATTTAAATTATGAAAAGTGTGTGACGTGGGAGGAAGACATTGGGTTAGAGGCAAACCTTGTGTCTTTTATATTCTGTCAAAGAACAAATGAATTCCTCTAATGCACCCAGTCATACACACACACGCACACATACACACACACACACACACACACACACACAGGATCTGTGCCTTTAACAGAGTGTAACAACATGGAGGTTAGATGTTTCTGCAGGGCATCCTAACACAGGCGAAAGCTTGGGGAAATGTGTGTGTGTGTATGTAAGAGAGAGAGAAAGAATGAGGACAGTAGCATCTCTGCAGTGCAGCTGTGTGAGTCTGTCTCTTTTCTCACCGGATATACACTAACTCCACAGTACCTGTCTCTGTCTCTTTATTTGTTTCTGTCCAAACTAAGACATTAAATATTGGCACAAATTATTGACTACTGACACTTTGAAACCAATTATAGTTATCAGTGCTGGCTGTACTGATCAAATCCTACTGTAAAGTCATTAACACCCTTCTTACTCTCAGAACACTCTACAGACAACAAATGAGAGGAAAACCTGAATAAATTGTGTAGAAACATACTAAATACAGATGTTTCCATACTGTGACGTTAACAACCTTTGAAAACAAGAACTATGATGAAATGTATTACATTTTTCATCAATGATTAAAAACTAAACAGTGAAAGATGGACGAATGGACAAATTAATTACTAATTACTATTTTAATGCAAAGTCTGATTGACAGGGCTGGATGCATCTGTGGAATCACACACTGTAGCTCTTAACTGGTAAAGCAGTATCTTCCGACAGTTGATTTAGTTTGAACTGTTGCACTACTGTTAATAACAAGCATCTTACATTCAGTAATGTTCTGTCTCTGTCAGTAATGCTTCTTGGGCTACTTTCACATTACAGGCAATGATGCTTACCTCGCATTTTTTAGTCAGATCTAATCTTTTTATGTTGATGGTTCACATTCATGTTTGTAAGTGACATGTATCTTGCTCTGGTGTGAACACTGTTGAGGTTCTAAACTACCACAAATGCACAGATTTAACTGAAATGTGAGCAAATGTGTACACGAATAACAATAATAATGTAATTTGTGCAAAAGTGAAATTATAAACATGGATGACATGGCGGTGCTAGCATTCAGTGCTAGCACTAACCCTGAATGATGACGACAGCAATATGCAGAGAGAGGGGAGACGTAAAAAAAACACACACATTCCATTCTGACCTTTCTAAAAGCGGTCGCAAAGCCAGAGATTGGATATGAATCAGATCTAGGACCACACATGCAAGTGGCCCAGATCTAATATCAAAAAATCTGATTTGGTTTGTTCACACTTCTGTGAAAAAAACAGATCTGCGTCACTTGGAGGCAAAAAAAATCATATTTGGGCCAGTTCAGCATGTAATGTGAATGTAGCCCTGGAAGAAACAGATTTATGGACTAAATCCATCTACTACAATCCACTAAGAATTAGACAAGAAACAGTTCCTGGCCGCAATCAAACCAGGGAAGCTATGGTTATATAGTATGTGTCTCAACCACCAGGTCCCCAGGACTCACCTTGTATGAATTTGAAGATTTTTTTCACACTGGCTTGCTCTGACTTTACCCAAAAGGAAATTCTGGTTCATTACGATTTGAATGTAATTGAATGTAATGGCAATTTGAATATAATGGCAATCTTTTCTGTCAGTTATGATAACACTACTCGGAGTAGGGAGAGGAAACTCTGAAACTATTCAGAGGAATTTCTTGGATGGCACTGACCACACTGAAATGAACATGAATCTCTACTCCAGCAGAGTACAAGGTGTTGGATATTGACAACTTGTTGCAAATCCTTAAGCTTCAAATGTATATTGGCCATTTGTGGACAAATTACAGCTTTGTATTAATAAATAAATAAATTCACTTTGTATGGGAATGATTTTCGGGGGGGTCTTTACTTCTCACAGTGCAATGAGAGTAAAGGACAAACAGCCACCTATGAACTATTCTGGTACAGGACATCCAGGTAAAAGCCCAGCTTAAGTCTCCTCCTGTTTACAAAAAAGCAGGATAACAATCAGGAATTATTTAGTGTAAAGTAGAGCTGCACAAATGCGAGAGCTAAAGCCAAGGTAACTATGGCAACCACTATGCACCCACGTAAGCATTCCATCAGCTGTCCACCACAGTTATTTTGTATTCAGCAGCAGGAAACACACTCAGGGGAGCTGTCCAGTGCTGAAGCTCTGTGGGTTTGCATTAACAAGCCTCTACCGATTGCTGCTAGAGAGAAAATTAGGGAATTCCTGAATATATGATTTAAAAAGAGGCAGTAACCAAATCACTGCATAGCAACAGGAAATATACACTCTGCAGTGATCAGCCACATGATAGTTATAGACTGAGGTCTACTAACTCTAGATGTAGCTACATAAAGGCTGGTTGACAGGTTTCATTTTACTTGATTATCCTTATGATGTGATCAATTACCACATAAAAGGTAAGTGTAAATTGTGCATCATTACCATCACTCAGGCTTTCTTTACCAGTATAAGAGTGAAATGATGGCTGTAGAATGACCAGCAAGCCAACCATTGGGTGGAGTTATAATGACACTGCTACAATGCCATAATGAAAATGATTTTTCAGTAAATTACTGGCTTAGTTCTAAAGTGTTGGCTCTTTCTTGCTGTCTGTCATCCCCACAGCTAATTTATGGAGAAACTTATTTGTTTAAGTTGATTTGCTTTCTGATAAACTGCTTTGTAGCCAGTGCTGTTTATGGTTTTACTACAAATTAGATTAAGTTGTGTAAAGCTTTCAGTAGAGAGGAAGAATTCTTAATGTCAACAAATCCCATGGAAAGACCCAAACCAGCAATGTGTTATTCCATCTCTCAACACTTTCTGACCTCCCTACACTATCTGTGTCTTTCCCATTGGCTCTACTTTCTCAGAAATATATAGTTTGGCTCACAAATATAAAGATTCATTTTTTTAAATGCTCAGTAATGTCCTAAAACAGCTGGTCACTGTAGGCTTTAACAACTGTTACTCAAATAAAAGGAAACAGTGCATTTGTTGGGTACTATTTTTGGCAGCACACGAATCCACATTTGGTGCTCTAGTGAGTATTTTTGGTAGCAGGACGGTGTGCCTGTGATTGAGTCAAAATGTGTTCATGGTAATGAAGGGATGTGTCAGGCCAGCTGCAGCAGCAAACAGAGTCAGCATGAGTGTGACTAACATCCAATAAAAGCACAACTTCAGTGCTCTGCCTCAACTAACACTATGCTCCATTTGGTTTGGATCTTTTCATTGGATTTGCTCACAATAAGAAAAATATAGACCAGGCCTAGTCTTTTCTTAAGATAACAATTTTACTTTATTTTCTGACATATATATTTTTTCTGTGTATTTCACCATTTAATCAGGACCATTGTTGGCAAGGTAAACAATATCATGTTTAGTTCCCATGTAGTAAAATCTATTTGCAAACCTCAGTACAACAGATTAAAGCCAAACTTTCAACCTTATTACAGTAGTTTGGAACAACAGCCATCATTGCTTATATCAGTGTGAAAAGCACATTTCCATCGAATCCTTTGTACAACGATGAGTGGAAACTATACAAGCATTATGTTATCCTTAAAACTCAAGAGGATCTGATGGTAAGATTCTTACAAAATCATTCAGATCGAATGTTCATGCAATACTGCATAATGAACATTGATTTAATAAACATCTTCCCTATTAGAAATGTCTGTTTTAATCATAGGTTTCACAGTCACTGCTAATACACATAGGGCCAAATCCTCAAAGAATGGATTGCGCCCCCTAATAGCACCATGAATTTCTCCGTATTTGCACCACAATCTGCCCCATTTTAAGGTCCTGTTCACAAAAGATTTTGCGCTAATGATATGCTGGCGAAAACATGCCTATAATGTTTAGAAGCAGAGTGCAATTTGCCCTTGTTTTGCATCTGATTGAGTGAGCGGAGCTGTTTCCAGTATTTCAGGCTTTTCTTCACATTTCAGCACACAGATTGTTCCTTATTGAAAACTACAGAGAGCACAAAAGCCTCAAATTGTGTACCTTTAATTAGCAGAGTTGGACACACACAGAGCTCTGCAACATCACAAACCAACTTTCATGAATTTTGCTTATTTTAGTTCTCAAGTATTTTGCATCTATAACATGATCTACTGAAATGTCAAATGTCAAAATACAGCTATTAATGTGAGTCAGGTCTGAAATGTGTTAGAGTAATGTCTGAATCTTACAATAATATTCAGGTGTCACTGAATGTATCCAGGATTTCGCAGAAACATCAGTAGTGATGTTCTTTTTGTTGCCCACAGCTGGCTGTGTGTCACAGCTGGCTGCAGCATCACACAGCAGCTGAAAAGTGTGTCTCCAAACTGAAAAAGAGGCTGTGCGCATTTATGTGCACACACAGCAGTGGTAACTTCATTAACATCAGATCCGTCCCGATCTGACGATAATTAGTGTTCTGTGTTCTGCTACACATCTACACAGGTCAGCTGTTACACACAGATTCCAGGTTTATACAGTCAAATTGTTTGTAATAAAGCATAACTTTTGGATAGGGATGCACGATATTATCGGCACGTCATCGGTATCGGCCAACAAAGGCGCTAAAATGAAATATCAGCATTGGCCTTTTCTGCGAGATTATGAGAGGCCGATTTGTTGCCATCTCCTCCGCCACCTGGCTGTGCTTCCCTTCATGGACTGCTTCACCCTGACGGTCCCAGTGCTTCCTCCACAGGCTCCACTTCACTCAAGCTGCCCGTCAGACCCTCCCTTCTTCCACCGGGGCTCGGTGCTCTGGTTGGATCCACATGCAGAACCGGGGCTAACGTTAGCTGGGAGGCTAGCAGAGGCTAGCGGGCTGTGCTTCCCTCCGGCCATGCTGCGGCTAACACTCTGCTAGCCTCTCAGCTAACGTTAGCCCGTTAGCCCCGGCTCTCCATGTACAGATAGGAAACACCTCGGCTGACAGGATGTACCACTCTGTTTGGGGAAAAAAAATCTTTTTGGTTGATAACTGCAGTGATAACCAGTGTATTTGGTGCATTACTGCCACCCTCTGGTCCGGAGTGAGGACCAGAAATTAGATCCTACACATTAATCCTGTCTGTCTAATAAACTAAATGAAAACTCTACTGCTCCTCCCACTTGGCAGGTTCATTAAAGTTTTAAGGCTTCCTAAATTCTTCCTTCATATATTGTCTTTCTTGATCATACTTAGTACAATCTATGCTTGCATGCATAATAGTCTCCTCAGCCATCTGGAAAAAAATATGTGCATATATCGGTATCAGCGCATATATCGGTATCGGCATCGGCAATTGGCCACAGTGAGTTGGAAATATCGGCATATCGGATATCGGCAAAAAATCCAATATCGTGCATCCCTACTTTTGGATGAATCCTGAGCTCCATCAGAGCTGTCAGGACATTTTTATTTTTTAGTAGCTGAAAGTCCGAGATCAGCCTGCTACCCGATACTAACTTGATCCCCCCCAATGTCTGACTGAAGTTTTTGCCTCTGACATCATTGAATATCAAGTCAGTATCATTCAAGCCTC
Source organism: Thunnus albacares (assembly GCF_914725855.1). NCBI lineage: Eukaryota > Metazoa > Chordata > Actinopteri > Scombriformes > Scombridae > Thunnus > Thunnus albacares. Next base: position 1,528,233 of record NC_058112.1, read on the forward strand.
ACAGACTTGAAGATGTGAAAAGAGAGAGAGAGAGACAGAGAGAGAGAGCGAGGGAGGAGTGAGTGTGCGTGCAGTTCACACCAAATCTCTGAAGACACTCATAACTCCACCCCAACTGCGTATGATTATTAGCGCTGGTCTTTGTGAATTAGACTGTTTTTGCAACAATACTTATTTGCATAGAAAGGGGCCAGTTGCAGTGCATTTCACCCTCTGCGGGTGCTTTGTGAATTACACGCTATCTTTTTGTCTCATTTGCACAGGTTTAGCAGCCAGAAAAGTCACGCAATCCTTCTGTGGATTTGGCCCATTGTGTACTGTAGGCAGTTCTGAACATTAAAATCATTATTTGATCATCTGATATGGCTTTTGTGGGCCAAATACGGCTCAGTTTGGTCACTTGTCTTTTTAAGGAGTTCATCATGAAAAACAGTAATAATATATGTTTAACATTCAAGTATTAAACAGAGAATAAGGAGAAACATTATTGCTGGACAAAACACACAAACTGAGAAGCTAACTGAGACTGAGATATAGTCATATAAATATCACTGCACTTTCAAACAGTAACACATCCATATTTATTGGCTGGCAGACTTTGTGATACTCTTGTGATTTTAATTACTCTCATTGGCCATCTGGAGTTTAGTCTTTGTGAGAAACCTGTTAATTTATTATGAGTCTAATAATTCCTAACACATACCTGCTTCTCATAAACAGAATGAACTAGGAGTGAAACAAAAAGATAATTTAGTGGTGGGACTTGAAAAACCCGGTAATGCTTGCACACTTTCTTTAAAGCTTTGCTTTAGCATGATATCATACATACATCAATGCTCCATACAGTCTGCTGACTCCTTTGGTGCATTTAAGAAAACTCAGCTCTCCCATGAACACCTCTTGAGTACCTTAACCTTTGTAGCACTTTGTTGATTGTTGCACTTCTTTCTTGTTGCTTATGGTATTTCTTATACACTTGTGTACTTCCTGTTGTTTCTTACTTTATACAGTATATTAAAAAAACAAACTTCTGTCTAGCACTCTTTCTCATTGTACTTGTACCTGGTCAGCTACTTGAGAGTTTGAATCATGACTTTCGGATTCTCTGTCCTCTCACACTTGATTGTCTTGCCTCGTACGTCGATTTGGATAAAAGCCAAGTCTGCCAAATAACAAAATGTGGTTATTTAACTAACAGTATTATTGATTGACGTGTTGAGTCATATTTTGGACTCATTGGATAACCTGTCAGGACAACCTGTCATTAATTTTTGTCAGTTTTGGGGCTCCATACATGACAGGCAGACGAGAAAAGTAATAATCCAAGACCCACATTACAGCCCTAATCATTTCCTTTGATAATGTGCTTTCAAGGTGAAAACTACCAAACAAATGTGCAATTAATCAAGTTGTCACAAACCAACTGGCACATAGTGAATATAGCTCCTGAAGATTTTTTTTAAAAAGCTGTAAAGTAAATAGAGTAAATAGAGTATGTGACATCTTTTTTTTTCTGATATAACTTGAAGAATATCTGGGTTTAAGATGTTAATACCATTAATGAAGGCCTGTCTACAAACTTGGATAGTACTAGTGACACATTATATTTATAGTTATAATGTTTGCGGTTACATGGAGAACCAGAAAGAATCATACTAAGGACCCAGGTTTCTTTCTTCTCATCACCAACAGACAAAAACTTGGTGTCCCTTACTCTTTAAAGGAAGTTTGGTTTTGTGGTTTTTCCTTTAGTATAATTACAAATTAACTACTTACAGCACTGCTATCCAAGTCAACCTGATGAATTTGACTTTAGCTACAAAACTGTAGGCTCCCACAACCTTAATCTCAAAGAAAATGACTTTTAAGTGCAACTAATTTATCTTGAAGAAGCTGGTGGAGGGAGCAGAGGGATAAAACTTAAATAAAAATTACAGTACCTTCACGGATTCAGCTCTGAAAAAACAAGTCAAGAAAAAAAGAAGACAAGTTCAAGCTCGCTTAAAGGACTGATAAGAAAATGTTTTGTCTCACATTCTTTGTCACCCAATAAAATATTAATTCTATTATTGGATGTATTGGCATAGTATTTAGTCCCATTCATTTGGTTGTTATTTGGCTCTCAAAATCCACTGACCTTGTATGTAGGAATAAGAAATTCCTTCTCATTAGTGACATCTGTGGCTGTTAAATGAGGTGCAGTCAACACCTTAATGATCACGCTATTGCAAGATCTCTAACATTGTGTTTTGCCACGTTTCAGCAAAGCATCTCTCACTCCCAGTCAGTCAGTCAGTCAGTCAGTCATGCATTTTTTATGTTACATTACTACCCGTTCACTCATTGGCAATAAAAAACCATTAATACATGTAAATTGCTTCACAATTGTACATGTGGGACCTTTAATATGACTGCATTGTCAGGTTGCCATAATTAGTATTTGAGAGTGCAAGGCAAACACAGAGGACGGAGCAAGAGGCATATTTACAAATGTGTAATGTTCCGTGAGTACATGATAGGAGGTGGGTACAATTTGACCTTCTTTTAAAGGCCTTTCTTGCCCTTTCTATGACACATCTATCAATTTCTTCCTATGTATAAGAGTGGACACACTTCTACTGCAAGCAACATTTTTTTAGCTTTTTAAATGTATTTATCTCTGTAAAGGGTCTGAGTATGAGCTCTGTGAATAAATGTTAATAGAATAATTCATTAATAAGGTGATAATCACCGAGATTCTTGTTCTTCATTTTGATATCTTGAATAGTGATTACTGCAGTGTGTAACTGAGACAAGTGAGACAATTACTAACAATAGAATTGTTAAGAGTCACCATGTGAACAGGGGTAATATTTTAACAGAACAAATCTATTATATGAAACATTGTGAGAAGCATGCTCTCCCTGAAAAAGGCTGAATGGTTTTGCTTGGATTTGTTGTGCCCAAAACACTCAATGCTTCAACCTCGTGTATTCCCTTGTGTTTGCTATAATATTCCCAACTGCACTAAAAAAAAGCATTTATTTATTTATCTACACACAGTGATTTCACTGCAGATGAATTTATCTGTGGGCCAATGTTAGTCGCCTCTTTAATCGCTATATGCAGATATATAGGTATCAGCATGAATGTCAGCTGGTTAGAATTAGGATTGGATTAGGATTCATTAGGAAACAGTGTCTCCATTACAATGTTTGTCCACCAGAGAGCACTGACAAGTTTATTCGTACACTGAAAAATATCCCGCTCAGTACATCTCCTCGTCAAAATAAAACAAATATCAGGAGATATCTTGATGTTGGGTTTGTTAACTCTCAAATATCTACATCAGTATTGGTCAAACTCTATTTAGTACCAGATTTAGCTAGCTACTACCTACTTTCCATCTGCAGTGGTAACAACTAGAGCGTTGACTTATCTACATACTGTAGGTGTGTAACTCTAATTAGTCTGAACTAACTCATCAGGATTCATGGGAAATCATAATTTCATGTGTTATTCAATGTAAATTACACAATTGCAATACCTTTATCAATTATTATGGCTTATTGACTTACATAACCTTTCAGCTTAGGTTGTACAGATTCTAGGGATATGAAGCATTTCAAGATACTCAAAAAAATGACATCACAATAAGCAAAAATACCCATGTAGGCACTGGCAGACCATTTCTATTACAGAGTTCAAAGGGTTAAGTTCTTTAATTATACAGCAATATTACAAATTAAACTGAGAAACTATTCACAGTTAATTCCATATTATTCTCACAATTTTCTGTAATGTATAGTATTTCCGTCTTCCCCTTTTGTGTCTTTATCAGTCTACTCAGTCTGTTTATCGTTCATGCTTGTAGCTCAATTTCTGATTTGGATCTCAGTTCATGGGAGACTAGAAAGAGCCACATGACTTTTGCCCTGTTCACATTTGAGTTGAAGTGATTTTTTTGTCATGGACATTGAAATGTAGGTAAACATTTCCACTGTGTCTCTTGTGCCTGATTTGCTTGGGCCCTGACACAGAGAATAAGAACAGTCAGACCAAGTTTCAGGTTGAAAGTACTGAGTGAGTGTATGATGTTTCCACAGAGCAGGGCCAGCACTGCACTACAGTTCATATCATCAGTCATCCTCACTGGTTGACAAATGTTCAAAGGAGTCCATAAAAGACACCAGACATGATGTTCAGTTAATGATGGAGGACATGCTGTTTAATTCTTAATGTGGCTCTGTGTGTAATTTCTCTCAGCAGAGACCCACAGCAGTTGAAGCTCCAAGACTGTTCATCTTGTCCTGAGACATTAATCCACTCACATATGAACATGTCTCTGTAGCTACAACCATTTCCTAACCTACTTACAGCCACATATAAGATTTACTGTACACGCATTCTTTGTTGAAAACCTCATGTTACAGTTTCTCACTCATAGAGAAATTACCATCCGTGCTGTGAATCATCATTAATGCATCAAGAGCAATGGGAAAATCAATTAGAGCAAGCTTTTTACTCAGTTCATTGACTCACTTTATGAAATGTGAACACTGATACAATGTATTTAACTTGTCTTGTTTCTTAATTAACATTGCTATGGATATCTATGGTTGGATGATTTTGAAAAGTTTTGTTGACGTCTGGCCCTCTCCTTTAGTACATCATCAATGCACTTTTGGAGCTATGTTTTGTGGGTTTGGGAAAATGATTTTCATTCAGTTTATTTATTTTCTGCCTAAGATGTACTGTCAGAAGGATGTGCATGTAAGTTTATGCTAGTAAGTTGCTTATATGGGTGGGCTAAGCTGGCCATCTGGACAACCAGCAAGAATATAGTTCAGGATGCTGGTTCAATGGAGCCAGTGGTCCTGCAGGGAATGATGGCAACTCTCTTAGAGTTGAACATGCCTCATATCAAAGAGTTGACAATATGAAGTTATTTCTCTGCAAAAAGGCTTTGGGAGATGGAGTTTTAGATTTGTGTTTCTGAACAGTAAAGGAGTGATATGTTTTGGTTGTGATACAATTTTTTTTTCTTTTGTATTTGGTTTTTGGTTTGATTATCAACTATAGATATGTCTATTATCAATAGTTGTATTTTTAGTTGTTACAAAGGGATTTTTAACTGCAGCTCATCACCAGGCCAAACTTCCTTGACCACCACCTAAGTTTTTAAAGTTTTATCTTCCCTCCTGGTAAAGCTGTAAAGGTGTGTTCTCAGTGAATGTGAAGCAAGTGGATGTGAAAAAAAATGCAAATTTCCGGTGGGCGGCATAAAATAAGGCAAGGGTGTGTCAGCAGAAAGCTTGTAACAGAGGCTGTGTGACTCAGCATTGTGCAGAGATAAAGAGGAAGAGGAAAAAGAAAATGAAAAGAAAATGGAGGGGAAAAATAAATAACTGGACTTCTTGTAAAGTTTTGCATCCAGAAACCATACTCAGGCATTTGTTGCTGGCTAGGTATATCTGTACAGTCTCACTGGACCATACGAATAAACAAATAGACCAGTGTTCAAATTTCAAATTCATGCTCGTAAAACTAGGCATTAACTCTCAGTTCACCCAAAGAACAGTGGAATTGAATCCCCCAAAATCCATGAGATATAGTGCATAGTGTATTGTAGTACAATATGTTTTTAAAACCTTTTTATGACATGGCTACAAGATTACCTAGAAATAAGTCTCATGGTTGTATGTCTCCACCAACCAGTCAAGTTGCAGTTTACATCCATGTCTGTCCAGACTCATAAAATATTTGTAGTGAAGACTTTGAAGGAATTTAATGAAAGATATTATGTGTATTTTCCTTATATGTGTTCACATGCTTGGCCAATAAAGCTGATTCTGACAGAACACAAAGCTTCAGATATGGATGTTGCTGCAAAGAAGCTACAAATTCTAAAACATGGATGCCTCACACACATCTTCAACCCGGCAGCACAGAAGATCTACAATCACCACAGTTTCAAGGTGGGAACCAAGATTAGTGTCACCAATTCAGTATCCGACCAAATGTAAAATATGGTAACAATCTCCCCTTCTGTTCCTGAGTTATAGCTTTGAATAATGGCCAGAAAAGTATTTTTGCAGAACATCATGATGTCACAGTGAAGTTGACCTTTGACCTTTTGGATACCTTTCATCATTTTATCCAATTAGACATTTATGTGAGATGTTGTCATAATTAATGCATGAATTCTTTCGTCTTTCATCAGAGAGTTACTGCATTCATTCACAACACAGCCGTACCGGCATTTTCCCTGAAATGTTACTACATCTTGAGGTGGGAAATTGGCATTACAGATTTCCTGAATATTCATCCCTGCCCCGGTTCACACATGACCCCATGTGGGAAATGTTCCTGAATATTCCAGGGATTGACTGCATGTGTGAAAGGGGCTCATGACTATGACTGTGTGTCATGTTTTCCTTTCTGACTTTCAGTGTGGTCCTCTACATTTAAAAAAAAATATTGTACTGGATCTTTTATTTTGCTTCAGATGTTTTGTACAGTTTACTGTGTGTGTGTGTGCGTGTGTGCGTGTGTCTAGGAATTTGTGCATGATGAATAATTTCATCTGCTCAAACACTAAGCGTTGGCCCAGATGAGAAACTCTAGGATGAACCACGGACAACTCAGACTGCTTAGAGCCAAAACAGAACAAAATGAGTCTAATTGGATCACAGTAATGCTTGGAGCAAAGTGAAGACACCCCTTAATGAGACCAAATTAAAAAACAAATTTGAATAAAGATGAAAAAAAATTGCAAGACCATTTTACAACCCGTCGCTTGTAGCTGTGAGGGGCACAGAAAAAGTTTGATGCTGAAAATGCTTAGTCCGTGCCTGTAGGAGAAAATTTTAACATTCCTGTCAGAGCAGTCTGGTGAAATATCTTCATGTGAGGAAACCACCACTGAATTTCACCTGCTTAAAATAGGTTAACACAGTTAATTAAACACAGACAGCAAAAACATCACCAGTAATAATGTTTGATTCTCAATATGTCATTCAATGAACACACAGTATACAAACTGCAAAAGACATTCACTCATTTCAAAACTAAAACATGTGACCTGTATCTTTCACTTGATACTATGTCCAAACCTTCATATACACTATACAAATATTAAATGTCTCATTAATGAATGACAGCATTATTACTATATGGCAACTATCATATATCAGCATTAAATGCCATAAATTAACCAAACCAACAGCTTAGAGAGAACATTGCTCCCACATGCTCGCCTGGTTTTCATGTAAAACTTCTAAATGTGTGATAAAATGTTAAAAGTAAAAGCACCCAGGTTGTGTTTGAAGTGGCAGTTAAAGTGAAAGCACTTAAAGGACTTCAAGAGATAGTTTAACTGGAAGCACTGAAATGAGTTGAAGTGTCTGCGGAAAGAAGTTCAGTGTCAGTTCAAAAGTCAGTTCAATTGTCTACACTGACAGAAAAAAGCAGCATTGAAGGACTTCAAGGAGCTGATGCTGTAGCTGAAACACCGGAAGAAGTTGAAGTGGCAGCTGAAACAGAAGCACTTACAGAGAATTAAGTGGCAGATTAGATGTGACCAATGAAAGACATTGAAGTGTCCGTTGAAGTAAAGAAGCTAAAAGGACTTGAAGTAGCTCAGCTACTTCACCTTGTTAAGTGCCATACAAAATTTAACTACTTAAAGAAGTTGAAGTGTCTAGTAAATATTAAAAGGAGTTGAAGAAATGTTGAAGTACAAGCACTTTTTATCAGTTGAAGTGAAAGGGCTTATTGTCAGTTAAGTACAACAGAACAATAACAACAAATTGAGTCAAAAAGTAAAGTTACAATAAATCCTCAATGAGCCCATGACCCTGCACAGCATAAAGTGGGTATAGAAATGAAAGGATGGAATCCTCAACAGACAATAGCTGAGAACAAATGACCTTAAAGTGACTTTATGTGGATTAATCATCTAAAACTAAGTTGGAAGAACATTAATACCAAGGACATTTCACCCCATGGCTATGTTGCCATGACAACAGCACAAGTAAGGAGCAGCAAATATTTTTTGAAAATCATGACAGACAGTATAAGTTAATATAAACTACTGTATTTTTTTTAATATATAAATATATATATATATAAACAAAATGAAATAAAAACTAATGCTGTGCAGAGATACAGAAAATGGATTGTCTCCAGAACCACTGAGCATTAATGTTGGATTTATTTGGAAGCTTGGGGCCAGATTCTGGCTGGTTGTGAACTGAGGCTAGCTCAGCTGTTTTTCAGCCAGGTTCAGCCTGGATCTAAACACACTGGAAGCTAAGGTGGGCTGAGAGCCAGACAGACAGAGAGAGAGAGAGAGAGAGAGAGAGAGAGAGAGAGAGAGAGAGAGGGAGAGCTGGTGGCAGACAGCGGTTTGTGTGACCAGCTTATCAACACAACAGGGGCTCTGACTGAACAAATTGCCTTCTCTGTTCACTGTGATTAGACTGCCACCAACACACACACACAAACACACCCACACACACAATCACACACAATCACACAGTCACTCTTAAGATGATGTGTTGGCAATCAGAGACTAGCAATTGCAACAAGATTTCCAGCCTCATTTCTTCTCTTGAAAAGGGTCCTTCAAGGACATTGTGTGTGTGTATGTGTGTGTGCGCATACACAATGTCTTACTCAGGGTCTTGCTGTAAACAAGTTGATAAGTTAACCCTCAAGTGCTCTTTCAAAGCATCCTGATGACATAAGATTAGCAGGGACAATGTGAGTCTGATGAAGCCATCTGGGTTTAAAGGTGCTCATTTTATTGGGTGCTGATATTCATTATCTCATTTGACAATTTTCAGGAAAGAATTTTGGTAAAATTTCCAGTAATTCAATAACATTTAATCTAACAAACATATTCTGATTATGAAATAAAACCCTGCCAGTTTGATAAATAATCTGACTTACACAGTGTATCTGTAAATTCTGAAACTGACTCAAAATGAACTAAATTGAATTGATTGTTTCAATCCAAATGGATCCAATTAATAATTAAAATAGCTTAGCTTTTAAGTGACAAATTCCCAATCGATATGTCACAAGTAAATGTCATGTTTTCTGGGTCTATAGATCTGATAAGAGAACCTAAGATTACCCAAATTTATCCCCTTAGTTTCCCAAATTAAACTTAAATGCTTCCTTAAAGGTGCACTAGTTGATTTTTGGTTGGATCACAATAGAGGAGCCAGCCCTATAACCACACTTGTCTGTGAGTGACTGAGTGAGTGATGAAGTTACACCATTAGTCGGCCAGCAGGGTGTTGGAGTTTCCTCATTGGCTGTTGCTCTTTCAAAATGAATCAGCGCAAGATGATGGAAGCAGAGGACAGCAGTGTGACTCAGAGTGTTTCTGCTCCGGGCTCTGACACTCTCAGCTCTGGTGTTAAATGCAGTGAAGTCGGCTAAACTCCTGTTTAAACAGATACGTACCAGCATCTCTACTGTCTCATCCTCTACTGTCCAACATGATCGACTCTACGGCTGACAGCGCTGTTGACAGCCAGCAGGAGAGACACTTGATTTTATAACTGAACTAATACCAGGATGCAAACTTTTTATTTCTCTGATGTTTTCACATCACAAACAATGAAGAACAGCATTAAAACACGTGTCGTGCAGGTTAAACATGTAGCTGTCTTGCAGGTTAAACATGTAGCTGTTATATCAGGTTAGTGTTGGGCAGCTGCTCTGCAGGTGTGCTTGATTTGACTATAACTGCGGTAACCAGGCGGAGATGAGCCTCCTGAATTTGCACCTAAAATGTTGTCAGAACTTTCATTCATAATTTCAACTGCAGCTTCCTTAACTGGGAAAGAGGCAGGAAAAAAAGAGGCGCATGAGGGAGTTAAAGCACTCTAAATAACAATCACTGACAAAACATTCATACCATGAAAAACGAGAGACATCCGGAGAGTGAAACAGCTGAAAGAGTGGGTTTTTAGAGCCTGTTGCTCAAAATGATGCGCATGACTGTGCTGAGACTGAACCAACCCAGTAATTTGTGAGCAGTAAAACTAAAACAATGAGCTACAACTGTCTAAGAAGCTCTGTAGAGCTGAGGAGAGCAATAGTTGGTTGATTGTTGAATCATCAACAATCCAACCAAACTAACTCAGTTTAACCTTTCTCTTATTTTAAAGAAAATTTTATGACAAATGATAAAAAAAAATAAGAAGCACAGCTGAAGATGACAAATCAGATGAGGTTTGAATTTAAGAGGAAAAAAGCTTTCCTCAGACAAACCTGTACAGTCGCAGCAGAAATCATGTTGACTCATTCATGCATGAGTCAGGGCTCCATTTTCTCTGTGCTTCTGCAGTTGACAGCCAGGTGTGACTTTGAATAAAAGAATTCCGACACGAGTAAGACAATCCATTTCTCTGAGAGTTGGAGGCAGATGGTGATGCGTGACATCATAGGGCTGTAAGAAACACGATGTGGACTATGAGTACAGTCAAATCAGCTCTCATATCCAATTCTGAATTGAGCTGAAAATGTCAATTTTGACTTCAGACTGGAAGTGCTGCTGTGTCCATTTCTCTGAGGTTTTTACAGCCAAACACAAGGCATGACAGCTTCTCATCTATCTGTCAAGGCGGTAGCTACTACAGAGCTGGGGTTAATGACGGTCATTTACTAATGAGCCATACATGAATATAGTTGAAGGTTTTGCTGTGATTTTATAATTATGACTTCATAAAAATGTACCACTCTTTTCGCAGGATAACAGTCTTGTCACACTGTAAATGAGGTTTGCTGGCAACACAAAACGGCATTATTCTCATGTTTGATGTTATTCTATATCAGTTTTGAGGTTCTATTAGATCGTCTGAGTATCTCTGTCTGTGCTTATGTTAATCTTAAGAATGCAAACACAGGCTCATGCTTGAAATCAAGTACACACATGATAAAAATCCAAGGTTCCTTCAGGTATTTTTCCTGTTAAAAGGGAACATATATCAATGAAGTACTATACAAATACTGGGGTCTCAGTATCTGGTATTAATAAAATGAATTAAACCCACCATGGATAGTAGGTACCCTGTGAAGACACTTCAATTTGTAAGTCAGCCCAGTGGAGATGTGACAATTAAGCTTGGACAGTAATAGCAGAGTGAAGTGTCCTGGGTGGGGCTGTAGTGTACAGTAAACACACCCACCTCTGAAAATGTGAAGTTAGGTTGACACTAATCCCTCCAGGGTGTGTGAGCAGAGTTTACACAGGTCGGTACTGCTGATTATTACGGGTGGGGGTTCATGCACAGAGGGCCTAGCTTAGTGTAGCAAATAGCCAAAACATTCAGATTACAGTGAACTGTGAACTTTGACTACTTATTTAAGTCTGTTGCAATACTCACACAAACACAACTGTTATCAGAAAAGCAAATACACACTCCTTGTTGAATTTTGTGGGAAATAAGTTACAGCTCTGACAGAAACTAAAGCTGGAATCTGCAACAGAACCGTGTTTCATTTGAAACATATGTATCAAAATGTTCCCCTTTCTGTCAGCATGTTTTAAGACATTGTTTGAAAGACGCCACCCTGTTTTCTGATCTTTTCCTGTTGTAATATGCTGTTGAAGCAAATTCAACTTTGTAAATACCTGTTGTCTTTCTAAATACGATATAATGCATTTCCACAGCACTAATACCATCACAATAACAGAGTTATATCAAACTCACCACTTTCTAGTCTCATTTTTTTTTAATTCATTGCAATTGGTTCTGCTTTGTCATTTTTTTCATTTTGGTGTTATACCATCAATAAAACGCAGCACTTCCTGCGCACGTTTCACATTAAAAGCCTTGAAGTGGCTCCGAAGGCAAACATCTGAGGGAGGAGTTGAGTTTCACTGACAATAGCTTAACAGTGATCAAAAGGTATGAATGTCTGTTACTCTCTGTCAGCCTTTGCCAGCCAGTCTCTTGGGGACCGGCCAGTCCCTTAAATGTGTCTCAGAGGAGATGAGGAGAAACTAGGCTTCAGAAGAGCTTGGAGCAAAGGAACCACAGGTGTGTCCTATGCAGAAGTTTTTTACCAGACTGTCAATGATTCTCTCTACAATCAGACTGTCTGTGATTGTTCAGCTGATCTTCTGGGAGAGACTGCTGTGGGAACAGCTGCATTACTGCAATATCACAGAATGCATGCATGATTGCAATATATTAGGCAATCTAGTGGAAACTGGAATAACACAGAAATGGCAGCTCTGATGTTCTTCATTGCTTTTTCATAACAAAAGAATTATTAGATGTGTATATTCAGATGAATGTTGATGAATATATCATAAAGATGCTCTTTGCAGCTTTTTTAATTTTTTTATTTGTCATTTCAAGTTCATCTCACCTCCTTCAGGAAAAATGAGGCAGCATATTCAAATATGTGTCCTATGTAGCCGCACAGTCACAATTGTTATCAGTCCTGTAATGTCAGCCTGAGCATAGAAGGGACAGACTTACTGTACCTTTGGCCTTTCACAAACAACTTATTGAATAGTCTCTTGGAGTTATTTCTATCAGTGCCACCCTGATACTGCAATAGATCTATGAAAGATATTAGAGCAGCAGGCATCAGGCAATAGGGTTTTTTTTAATTACATGATTTTATACATTATAGGACAGTTAAGATGCTGTGTGTCAAAAATAATTGTTGTATCCTTAAAATGAGGCTGGCATGAAGATGTCACGTTTAGTAACTACAATTCATCCATTCACATGTCTCTTTATCACGTCCCTCACTTGCATCCCAGTAGGGTCAAGCTAAGACGGGAGAAATGAAAAGAGCCCACTTACTGCGTCACTCCCCACATCCTGCTGTGCTGAACTTGGTGTTTCCTTGTGTGAGTGATGATACTAATTTCCTTGCTATGGGGTTGATGGACTCAGAGCCTGCAGGTGGACGCTGGGTGGAAGGTGATGTTTGAAATGCATTAGGAACAGCAGCAGCAGCAGCAGCATAGCTTTCAAGTGAGAGGTGTAGCAGCAGGCATGCACAGAGTGAGCAGAACACTGATGGATTAAGTACACTACCGTGGTAAAAGGATGTGTTGGATGTATGTCGCAGTGAGAAGAGGAGCAGTAGACTCGAGTTTACAGCTGTACTGGCGTTCCAGTTTCCCTTCTTTTACGGCAGCAGCAGTAGTTACAGTTGTATTAGTAGAAGAGCAGCAGCAGCAGCAATACGCACTCCAATCCTACAGAATGATGATGGCATTGGCTTTACTTAACTAATCCATTCTCTTAACCTAGAGAATGAGTCTGTCAGAAAGCCTATCAAACATCAGGAATATGCACAACCAACAGGGGGTTCTGTTTGCCACTTTCCCTTCACAAATCCAGGAAGATAATCTATATTTATCCTGAGGAACAACACATATCACACAGGCCAGGCTGATAATAGAAGCTTTATGGTACACTTTACATTACATCCTTGTCACTATCCTCCATTATTAACACCGAACTGATAGCACAGACTGGAACACTATAATCAATGCCTCTGCGCCGACAAAGAAGTACAGTGTGTGTGTGAGTGTGTGTGTGTGTGTGTGTGTGACCTTATTATGTGTGGGCTGCAGAGGGAAGTGATTCATTGCCATGAACCACAAGAATTCATACATCAGTGTAACCTACACACTGTCTCTCTCTCTCTCTCTCTCTCTCTCTCCCAAGCACAAACACACACACACACACATACACACGCACACATAATATTAAGACTCATGCGGCATACTGAAACACTATAAATCACACATCATCACCCTCTGCACACACACTCAGAGTATGTAACTGGCAATCACTGAGATATAACCCCCCCACCCCCCAGAGTTTTTGTTTTTTTCATATGTGAAACAGGTGGAAAAAAAGTTTTGACAGGATCATTTTACTTTTTTGGCAGATTATTATATTTTTTTGGTCAGGATCATTTTTTTGAGTGTTTGTTACTGTAATACTCAGTTCGGCCACAAGAGGGTGAGGTGCCTCACTACCCCATGTTCTAAATAAAACTAAAAGCATTCATGTTTTCTTCAAGGTGAGTTTTAATTTTTCCATGCACTCTAAACACATGGACATATATTGTGTGTTAGCAAGTTCTGTAACATTACTGCCATGTCTTTCTTTTGGATAGATATGTATTTTAATTGGCGCTAATCTGCCCTTAGCTTTAGATATACTGACATTAGCCCCTAGCCCACTAGCTAGTGAGTATAGACCATATTGTTCATGGCTAACCAACAGCTACAACCTAGGTTAAGTTGACTGCATAACTAACGTTAGTTTACTGTAACATTAGTTAATTAGGTAACGGGGACACTTCACCCATTATTAATGGGATGTTTTACCAACAAAGATTTTTAAAAAAACAACCTTATGAGTGGGACACTTGAACACTTTCTAAGGGAATAGGATCATTTTGTACATTTAATGATAGCGATACACAACAGAATAAGCACTTTGGATACATTTTGATTTTGACAATTTAAATTAATATTGTTATTATTCATAGTTATGATATAAAATCGGATGCTGTTTATTGAATATTGCAATTATAGTGTGATGCTTTTTCTTCGACGGTCCTTCAGTTGACAGTTAAACCATTGGTACTTAGACAATTGGTTCTCCAACCTTTTCGTGTCAAGGACCATGGACCCCCATTTGATAAGATTATATTGATAAGATTATACTTAGAAAAATGATCCTGACAACAACAACAACAAAAATTCACCTGCCAAGGCTTTCACCTGATTTCACAGATGAAAAAAAAGTAACTTAGAAAGATTATCCTGGCAAAACTTTTTTTTCCACCTGAAAACAATTTAGATAAGACTTGGATCACCAGAATTTTTTTTTTTTTGCCTCTCAGAGCTTCCGTGGAGAACACATGACATCCCTACAGACAGCTCAGCACTGTGATTGTGTTTTCTTTATCAGAAGGCCGCTTTAAACCACGTATCATCTAATAAAAACAGCTAATTACTGTAAAAGCCCACCTTGCTTTGCAGCCTGTGCTGTTGGCCTTGTAAATACTGTAACATTAGACATCCCTCTGACCTGGTTGTGATCCATAATTCCGGAAATTATTGACAATCCCAGTCAGTGTTAGTGCATTACTGAAGAAAATATTGACGCATTTCTCATTTTAATGATAGAAAGTGCAGCAAGTATAATTGACAGCATTTTAATATTGACATCAGCAGAGCATTGATCCTCAGACATTGATGTTCTGTCATAATGAGTTTCATAAACAGCTCTGTTAGATACATAAAGATGAAAAGGAGGACACTCATGTTTTCAGCAATGACACTGTCAGGATTGTACGGCCTTGTTCAAAAGGTGCAGGATGGAAACATTTTCAATGAAAGTCAATGAGGTCAGAGCGACAGAGAGTTTATTTCACTGCAGAATATTAACGCTAAATATTATTTTGGTTATTTAATAGCGGCACACAGTGTGACATGTTATTGTAGGTTTTTTTAAATGCTGACATGTTTACGCACAAAAAATTACACACATTACTAAACACAATTTTGGAATCTTCTTTCATTTGTATAATTCATATTAATTTGTATATTCAGAGATCTATTATATCTGGCATGTAACAATATAAATATAAAGCCGAATTTCAACCAAAAATGAAATCCACATGTATTTTCCATCGAATGCCAAACTCATTTTGTGTCACACTGGTGCTGAAATGAAGTCTAATAAATGTGGAAGATGAATAACAGGTGACACATAAAAAGATCATGTCTGATCCCTCCTGATCTCTCATAACTTTAAACTGAAAACTTGGTTTCAGCTCTTATTTATCTATGAAATGAAACATTCAGGTAACAATAAGCAACAATTTAAGGTAATAACTGGGAGAAAACTTTTTTGGTATTGTTCGTAAGGATTTAAACACTTTAAAGCTAAGCTTTTAAGCATCATTATACTGTTAGGCCACTCAAAGACTCAGAGTGCTAACACCACTAACAGCATCTCAGCCGTCAATGAGGAGAAACCTTTAAGACTTCTGTGCATTCTATCTTCACAAGCATCTTAATGCAGGGGCGTGACAGTACGTGTTTTTCATCCTGAACCGTCATGGTATGGACAATACAGTTCGGTGCATGCGAAGAATACGCTTCATGATCCAAACAATTACTGTCAAAATAGTTTAATAATCCACTTAGTCTGATGTGTGGAACAATAATTTTAGAGTGCGAGTTCCACCCATTACGTTTTGACACCACACAATTAGCTATAGCATGCTAATGGGTGTATGCTAGTCAGCTTAGGCAAGTTAGCCAGGTTACCCTGTAGTGTCACTGCCATCAGAATGACAAACAAGAGACCCATAACACTGAGCGAGTGCAACACTATTATTAAAATATGCTCCGTTATCCCTGTAGAGAAACGATACCGCATCTTCCCATCCCCCTCCCCTCTCTGTAACGGTCGCCTTTGAGTGAAGCCATTCAGAACAACTATAAACACATTTGATTTCTGACGTGGTCAGACAGCACGTCATAAGAACCAGTTCTGTGAGAGAAAAATGTAATTAAAAAGTATTAAAGTAAAAGTAGTGGTTTTGGTCCATATTTTTTTATTTACCCTTCATTTAACCAAGAAGTACCTTGAGATTGAAATCTCTTTTCCGAGGGAGACCTGGCCAAGACAACGAACCAGTTACAGTTTAAATAGACATAAAACACAACAGATAGGGAATACAAACATCAAACACACAAGGAACAGACTAAATCCAGCTCAAATAAGACAGTTGCAATTCTCAGTTACATAGACTTTTAACATGGCTTTAAATTTTTCCATACATTATGTGTATTATTATATATGGCATCATTATATTATTAATACTGAAGCATCAGTGTTTAAACAGCATGTTACTGTTGTAGCTGCTGGAGGTGGAGCTAGTTTACACTACTTTATATACAGTTAGACCTTAAATCAGCATAAAACAGCTGTCAGCAGGTGTCCTGGCTCCTTGCAAGAAACAGAAAACTTGTTATTTTTCCACTGCAGCACAAATAAACTGTTCCAGTAATAGTTCTGAACAATGAGCCATAGTTGGAGGTTTACATTTTTCAAAATAAAAGACCAAAATATTATTGTCTACCTTTTTGTTTCTGCTGTTCTGAAATCGTACTGATCTCAGGGTACAAACAGGCTATACTAATCCTCTGATTTGTGGAGCTTGTTGGAGCCAAACACAGCAAACACAAGCTCTGCAGATATGACTCAGCACTCGAAAAAACTACTTGTTAACATTACACTATAAATGTGGAAATAGTAGTTTAGCAAAATAATCTTTCTAGCTAAGGAAGTAAAGTACCTTGATTTTTAGTGACTAATATATCTCAGTCTTTGCTAGCTCCAGGTTGTGCCTCTTGTGTGTTAGTGTTACATTCAAGTCACAGAGCTAAGCATCTGCTTCTCTAAAACCTAAATACTGTGTGAAGTTTGAAAAACTCAAGTCATATCACATTTACTGCTGTTCTGAGAATCCTCAGACACTCTTCTAACCATCTGTATAAAAAAAATATTCCATCTGCTGCACAGTAAAAACAAAAAAGATTTTTAACCATTTTTCCAAGTTGAAACAGTTTTCTAATCCAAACAATGGTAGCTACCTAGATAGGAAACAGAACTGCATCCTGGGAAAAGAGTTAAAAATATTTATTTATTGTGCAGCGGACAAAATATTTTTAGAAGAGTCTTCAAAGTTCTCCTCCACTCAAAAATGTTCTTCTTGCTCCTTCAGGTGGATGTTTGAGCTTCACTGTGCAGGATAATGTATGTGATAATGTAGAGACACTAGAAGGATGTTTTAATCTGCTGAAGGTAGAAAGTTTCTCTGAGTTCACTGACAATCTGATTTTAAGGGCCAGGCCTACGAGCAGGATTTGTGAAATCACAATTTGTTTGGAAGCAATTTTGGTCTAATATTCAACTGATGCCTCCAGTGCATATACACTAAGAATGGACTTCACAGTGAAGTAAAAGACATCTTGTGTCCAGCAGTTCAACATGTCATTTTAAGGATTTTTAAGAGTTAATTGTACTTTTTTTTGTGGAAAACCCATATTAGACACACATTATTGTTCCAAGTAGAATATTTTTATATGTCTTAATACATGTCTGGATGGGATCTTTAAGGATTCTGGAAATACTTCCAGAACAGCATTAAATATTATATGACATTCTGGGTTTCTGGCAGAGTATCTTTCACAGAAATAGATACTTAGCTCTGTGACTAGAATGTAGCATTAAAGATGTATTTGAATGGTGTAATTATTTATTTATTTATTTTTATTGTGGTTTGTGCTTAAGGATTTAAAGTTTGATTTCAGTTGAAGTGTCCACTTTCAATAGCAATTTTTTTTTTTTTTTTTTTTTTTTTTTTTTTTTTTTTTAAGAAGAAGCCTGTCTGTATTGTGTCCCCTTCGTTTCTGAAACCAACCCTACACCTGCTTTTAATCCAGCCACTGGTGGCCCTTTCCACACGCTCAATGTTCCCTCCTCCTCCTCCTCCAATAGCTGCATGTCGCTAATCAGCATTAATGCATTGACCCGGTGACACAGCAGCAGCAGCACCTGGCATCATTTGCTATCTGATAGGGGGAATTTGGGAAATTGAGCATCCATCTACCCATCCATTTTCTATCCCTGTTTATCCTGTTCAGGGTCACAGCGGGGCTGGAGCTTATCACAGCATGCATTTGGTGAGAAAGATCACATAGCTAACACTTATAGACAAACACATACATATTTTAACCTGTGTATTTGTATATTAGACTATAGGTCCAGACTGTTGATGTACGTATCATGTGACATTTGGTCTTGAATGTTATGTTTGCGGCTTCCTTGGATTTTTTTATTGATCTTTATTCCCTATTTAAATAAAGAGTTAAATAACAGTGGCGCACATGGCTCACACAATTCTAAAAATGTCTTTTTAATTATTTCAGTCTGCTCCCCACTAAGTGCTGATGAGCCCAGAGGAAGAAAACAGCCAACTAAAACTCAGTGTCACATTATCGCTTTAACAGCATCTCAACCCCAGACTGTCTAATCCTTCTCACATCCTCACACATACACACACGCACACACACTCACGCACCGTCACTGACATGATGTGGGTTGTCACATTGATGTGGTATATAATGGCTGCTGATGTTATTGGATATTTTAACATAGTGTAAGTGCAGTGGCTCATTCATTCTGCTTAGGCCTCAGGGCAAAGAAAAAAAGGTGACTGGCTAGGTCACAACACTGAACGCTCACCTTGTTTAATATCATAAAGTTAATGACATTCCAAACCATTCTGCTGATAATCATTAAAAAACATGAGTTATGAACACACTCCACTTGAATGATATAACAGTTTATGAAGCTTCCATAATTTGCGAGGCTAATATTATCATAGTGTGACAAGCACTGAATGCTAGGGTGCTGTGGTTTTAAGACAGCCTTCCTTTTGTACCTGTAATAGATTTTGATAATCTCTCACAATAACAATAGCATAACAATGTGGCAGAACAAGTGAAAAGTGTATTAAAACATCCTTTTGAACTGACTTACACCATCACAAAGTATGTCAAACTCTTGAACTTAAACGCATATTACGCAAAAGTGCAAAAACATCACACTGAAAAAAGCTGAATGTAAATATTTTATCTTTTGAGCACGTTGAGATTTGTGTGACTGAGATTTTTGCCTCCACTCCAAGACAAAGGAGGTTAGAGGAATATCATTTGTACAACTCAACAGTAATGCGTTTATGTAGCATGTGGCTCAGTAGAAAATAGTTCCAGTAAAACTGTTTTCAACAAGGTAAAATGTATTTTGCAATGCTTTAAGCATTACAAACCAAACTCCATTCAGCTCCATTGTGTTGATCATTATTTTATGCCCTGACAACTGTCATTTACATTTTCAAATTCTTCTTGAGCAGCTGTGGCTTAGGAGGTAGCAGCTCATCCACTAATCGGAAGATCAGGGGTTCGATTCCTGGCTCCTCCAGTCTGCATGTCAAAGTGTCCTTGGACAAGATACTTAACCCCAAATTGCTCCTGATGGCTGTGCCAGCAGTGTTTGAATGTGAGTGAGTGATTAGATTCCTCTGATGGGCAGGTTGGGACCTTGTATGGTAGCACCTGTACCCATTCAGTGTATGAATGTGTGAATGTGACTTGTAGTGTAAAAAACATTTTGAGTGGTCAGAAGACTATAAAGGTGCTATACATGTATTAAGGCTAAATGGTATCAAGTGTGACATAACCACCATACGGTCCAATTAAAATAATTTATTTAAAATGTAATAATAATTTATTTGACAAGTCAATTGGGAACAAACTGTTAAAGGATACTTTACAACAACAGCTTGAGTTCCTCACCTGCAGGACACTTAAGTTTAAGGGTTGCAGTTTAGGATGGTCCCTGCGCACTTGTCTCACAGTCGGCTGTACATAGAGACCAGTTTTGAGACCAGCTTGAAGGACGGCTCATTGTGGTGAAAATTAGGTTGTGGCTTGTTGTCTAACTTGCTGCCTTCAGAAAGAGGCGATGTTTCTTTTTTAACGTTTTGCTTATGAATTATTGATCCTGGAAGTTCAAATAAGTCTATCTACTGTGTCAACGACTCATTTGTTGTTTACACAACTCACAGGGAAGGCAAAATGTTGCCACACTGGTGACTTCAGCAAACCAAGAGGATTTTCCACTCCAGCAGTGGCCACAGTGTCTTGAAAAGTAATGCAGCTGCACCGGTTTTTTCTTCTTTGGATGCAATAGTGGGAGAATCAGCGATCCTTCTTTTGATTTTGAAGGTCAAAATTGAACGCTCATTTCAATAATCTGAACACATGGGAAAATAACCAAACCTATCTGCATGGCTTGATACCACCAGGGGTCTTGGCCAGATCAATTACTCTCCTTGTGCAATGTGTTTAGTGTTTTTATGCTGTAATATAACATGGTCCAGTTTTACAGTGTAGTAATCTGATTAAACACAAATGAATTGAGGAATATGCAGCATGTAAGCACAATGTCAGATGACATAATGAAGGGTTCCATAATGAAGGAACCCTCTTCAAGACAGAGCCCCTGTGATGTTAGCTGATATTGTGTTTTATTGGTGCATACATATTCCCAAACAAAGCTTTCCGCCATCATAATCAATAATAATAATATCAATAATAATCAAACAATTAATCAAAAACCAACTGCCACACATTGAACCTGGAGATGTTGTAGACCCCGGGATTCAGGAGCCCCAGGACAGTTTGCCTCACTTTGCCCGTCCCGCCTTGCCTAAAGGTAAGTGAGAATTTTATTTCAAAAATCTCAACTTCCTGCTTTAACTGGAAAGAAGAGGCTACTGGATTTTGAATACCAATATTGATATTTGAGAGTTCAAAAATCTGATATAATATTATAGCGGCCCTTATACATTCACCTTTTCTAACTACACCTAGAGAGGCCATGCTCACTAGCAGGCACTCACTAACATGTAGCGTCTAACTTCATTAGTAAGGGATACATTTGAAAATTTTAACCACAAATAGCTTATTTCTATGGAGGTCAAAAGCACTTATCATGAGTCACTGTAGATAACAGTGTCTGCTAAATGAATGTGATGTCATGTAATAATGATATCAGCCATGCAGATTTACTGTATCAGCTGGGTTCCAAGAAATATATTGTATCTCCAAACTCAACACGGAAATTGGGGATTGGCATGACTGAAAGTAGGTGTTACAATGGACTGAATCATTACAGGTAGAGTCAGTCATTCTGGAGAAATATGGTTGATATTTGAACTTAACACCCAAACAAATACACCCCTCCCTTCGTGTTCCCTCAGAACCTCTGCCCCACAAATTCATGGACGCACATTGCCATGGGAACGACCAAAAGAGAAATATGACAGAATCCAGAGCGATGTGTCAGCTGTACAGTCACTTCTGTTCCTCTCACACTTTATCAGGAGCGAAGAAAACATTTCGTCTTGTGAGCACAACGGTCCTCAAGAGCTGAGAGGACAGTGGCTGGACAAACTGCCTTCACCAGGCAGGGAACGGACAACTAGTGGACCATGAAGAGATATTTGCTGAATTTAACAAAAAGTATATTGAACAAATCGTTCTCCAGAATCACTGACTCTACCTTTAAGTTAGAAAAATCTCTCAAAAGCATTCGGATCAATGTTCAGGGACTTTTCGATGACTGGAGAACTGTATCAAAGAATTCTGGGAAGCCTACCAATTGTGTGTCCCCACAGCAGTGTAAACAAACAGCCTGACCTTGTTATTTATATTAAGCAGCAATGGTTACAAAGAAGTTACACTGACAAATGGAAGTGTGTTAACCCTGGGACCGCAGCACCCCACTGAACAATCTGACTGCCAAATGTCAAATCTTAATGGATGCACAAAATAAAACCCAGCTTTTTGTTTTCAGTCTGTGAAAAGCAGGCAGGAAGTGATGGAGGATGTGTGTGTGTGTGTGTGTGTGTGTGTGTGTGTGTGTGTGTATGGGAGCTGTCCATGTATGTAGTGCTGATTTCAAATGGTACAGTACTTTCTTCCTTGCCGTGTGTTTTGCTGTTATATTTGATCCTTTTTCTTTCTTTGTCTCTTAGATGTGCCACCTCCTCGCTCTTTTTCACCCAACCCACTTGTTCACACACACACACACGCACACACACACACACACTCTCTCTCCTTCTGTCCTTGAATAGTCTCTGTCGCTCTTTCTGTTTTACACCCCTCTCCCACTTTTCCTTCTCCACACATTAAATAAACACAACGCTTCCTTATCACAGAGTGCCTCTCATTTTCTGGGTTTTCCACTCATTTCACTAAATTCTCTGTGACTAGTGGGAAAAACAATCGCTCAGCGTGAAAGCGGGCCTGTGTTGTACTCTCCTACACACAGTGGTGGGTGGAATGCAGGACTCAGGACTCAATCACTGCTGCTGCAGCTTCTTTTTTTTTCTCCAAATATTCTCGCAAGCAAAACGGATCAATAATGAATTGAGGTTTTGTTCTCACAAAATAATCAGCGTCTATCACACCAATAACCTCTTTTAAGTTCTCTCTTTCTGCCTTTTCTCCGCAACCTTGTAAAGAGCTATTGATAGTCTCATTTAATCCCCTTCTTCAAGGAGTGATTTTACAGATACAGCTCCTGTTTTTTAGTTTTTCTCCATTTTATTTTCCAATCGTTGCTGTACTGTGTGATCCTAATGTGCTGTGATGTCTTGACTGCTGCCAGCTGAAAGGCTTCACACAGTATCTGAGGGAGAGACAGTGAGGAAGACAGAACAAGCAAGAAATTCTTGCAGTAAGAAGAAGAAATGTAGTTGTACCATCCAAAACACAAGACCAAAAACTGCCACTGCAATGAACTTTACACAGCAAGATGCAAGTCTTCAAATGTTTTTACTTCTTTCTCTTCTTATTTGCTTTTATTGATCCTTGATTTGACTTTGTCCTGGTGCTGACTTTGTCATTTGCATGTAAAGCACATTGAACTATAATCCTTGTATGAAATGTGCTACCTGATGTTTGCAAAGCCCCACAAGGAGTTCAATACACACTCTCAACCAAACCATTTTAAGAACCACACAAGTTTTTTCATGATTTCATTTCTTTTCTATACATCACTTCACTCGGACACCATAAGTCAACAAAAATGCAGATGCTCTATTATTAAAGAGCATTTTTAAATGACTGTATTAGTTAATATATACACAATAAATGTGGATCCTTTCTTTACTCACAAAGAGCAGTGTACAATCATTCAGGTAGCAGCTTCTCTGTTTTTGGCTGTCACTGGCAGTTGCTTTGACTGGTTAAAATGAGAAACAACAGCAGCTGCAGATCATACCAGCTGTTGTTAATTAACATTAACTCTGAGTAGCTTGATGGCAGGCCAGAGTGTTTTTGTAATTACAATAACTCTAACTCCTTATGTCCACTGGATCTGCCTGTCTGGTGTTCCGGCTGCAACATGGCTCACTCGCACCTCCGTCACTGTTTCAATGTCCACTGGAAACATTTGAGAAGTAGAACATCTGTTCTTCAGCAGCCACATGTATAATATAGTTCAGAGTTGTTTTGCCGACATTTGTCTTGTTTTACAGCATATTTCCTAAATGTTTTGCAGCTCCTTTAGATGCTTGTGGCTTTACTTGAATATGACAATCATGGCAAACTGGATTTTTATTTGTTTTGTCAGATGATGTGATCATAAAATAATGACTATCTGCGGCACGGCATTTTGATAATCGCCGCTGGTTAGTATTTTGTATTTATGAACCTTCATCAAATTCACATTACCTCCGGTATCTGATGCCAGAAACAGAAAAAATTATAAATGAGACCTACTGTATCTTGAATTAAGCTGCATTAAGACACAGAGTATGTAATCATATAGAGCAGGAGACTGAACATATCCCTCCCTCTCTCTGTTCATTTTAAGTCAACTGTCAACTGTCAATAAAAACAGGCATTTCTATATATTCACAAGTGAATTTCACATATTAGAGATGCCAGTGTGGAAAAGAGACTCATGCCTCATGAACCCAGTGGTCACACACACGCCGGATTGTCTCCGGAATCCACAACAGAACCGGACACATGTGCTTGCTGTGGACATTGTGGTTAACAGAGTAAAACATCTTCTCTAGTGATACCATCAGTTGATTGCGTCCCATCATAGAGCAGCACAGACTGCAATGAAAGCAGAGAGACTAAACAGACGAGGTGGTTTAAATATCTTCAGCTAAGATGAACATTCGTTCATAGGCGTGCTGCGAAAAACAAATCATTGGATAAAAATTGAGAGCTGCGGCCCCAATGTGCTGATGACATTACAATGATCACCATCAGATTGATTTTGAACTCTTCACTATATTACCATAGAACAATAAAGTAATTATGAAAGTATGAGTTTACGCTGTGACCATTCTCCTACGCACACCACAAAATTCTGGGTTTCCCTCTCTTCATGCTCCACCGCATGGAAGCATGAGGAGAAAATTCATTCGACTGTGAGCAGCACCAAGGTCGAATTCACATGGACACAGAAAAACGATCTGAACAAAACTCAAACTAAGATGCAGAGGGGATTTTGCTTTTCAAGGAAGCAGTGACAGCGCACATCTAAAGCACTCACACTCAGGACGCTGGTGCCGTTGAGATGCAGAATGCAGCGGGAGATGGGAAACTGACGAGTAGAGACGGTCTCTGTGTGCATGTGTGTTTGTGTGTGTGTGTGTGTGTGTGTGTGTGTGTGTGTGTGTGTGCATTTGTGTGCATGTGTTTTGCAGGCTAAACAACAGAGTACAGAGCAGAAAGCATGGGAATACAGTGGCAGCCAGTTCCACTTCCTTCCACAACAAGGATCTGATGGACTATAGCCTGTGAGTGCCAGGTGAAATGTTGCTGGAAAATCCCTCAGAGCAGAAACAAACACACACACAGTCACAGACCAACACTACTACAAGGTGGCGAAAGGAATTTCATGTAAAAATTGTTGATCTTTTATCTTAACACCCTGTCAACATTGTTTTCTACTTTCACACCAAAAAAGCACAGTGAAGTCAAGTGAACTGAGCCTGAGCCATACAGTACAGAGAGTCCCTGAACAACAACACAACACAACACAGTTTTTACTATGATGCAATGAAGCCATTATTTCCCATTAACTCATGCCACTGACAATGTATACTTTGCTGTCAGAATATATGCTATATAATATTAGCTGTTTGCAGTCCAGTCATGTATTGTTAGTAGGGATGGGTATCAAGGACAGGTCTTAAACTGGAGCCAGTTCCTAACTGGTCAGAACCAAAATATTGATAAGTTCCTGTCAGTGTGGTTGTCCGTATTTGAACCTCAGTCATTCATTTGTTTAAAGGTACATTTTCAGTTAGTCTTCTGTTAAACAAAGCTTTCTACACATGTCAAGCCATCTGTTCTATGGCTTGACATGTGTAGAAACCCATCTGAACCCGTCCTGTTCAGATTACCTCAAATCAATCTTAAATACAATACTTACATGCCCATATGAAAGTTGAAAGAGTAACGTACCACTGTAATCATTCCTTTGTAATGCCCCTACATTAAGAATTGTGAATGATTAAAATTTAACAGCACCGACATGGCGAACGCTTTGTACCACATCTCCAACCTGCTGATGAAATCTACAGCAGTTTTAATGTCCTGCTAGAAGCTCACCTGCTGCACACCATGTTAAACTGACAGCTGGGCTACAGATAAACTCCACCATTTAGCAGCTAGCTCTGCTAACTGGTAGCACTAACTTCTGTCATGCCACAAGCTAGCATGATGTCAGCTCTGGTGTACTGTGTTGGTGCCTTTTTTTAATGGTGCACATCCTGTTTATCCGAAATGACAAACACAACATCAACTATTTGCTTTTCAGCTGCAAGATTAGTTTGGTTGTACTGTTACCAAATTATTGGACATTTTCACAGTGATGTTATAATCAATGTCTTTAGACTGATTTTTCTTATCTTTTTACAGCTTCACCTGTCTAGAGAGGAATTTGCAGTGGTATAAAGAGGACAAAGACTCAATGAAACTCAACAGTTTGAATCTCCTGAAACCTGAATTCAGCCTCAAGCTTCTCTTTAAGCTACTTCAAAGTTAGATAAAGCCCATTTTGGCCACATTTTCAGTGCAAACTTAATTTTTGAAATGTTGTTAAGGACAAGTATAAATGGTGTTGTATTTCAGTTGGTGTATATGTCATTAGATATCATACATCTGAAAATTTGGAACATATGGAAATGCACAAGACATATACTACATACATCAACCACAAATGTATGAAAAATGTATTATTCTGTGTTACTTAATGGATTCAGCTCTGACCCAAACAGAAACATCTGATTGTGAATGCTGAGCACTTTCAAAGCAGGTGACGCAAGGATGTATGTGGAATATCCTACAGGTGGCCACTCACAAATTCAACATGTGAGATGGACTTAACCTTTTACACACGCCTGTAGTTCAGTTGTGAACAATCTTGACATAAAAGATTTTCTTGATCGCCTAACCAAAAAATCCCATCAAACCCTGTGGATACATTTTGGTTTTGGGGTCTTTTTGTGCCGTTCTCATCCAAAGAAAGGAGGATTTCTTGAGAGAAATTCAGCCGTCTGGGATTCTCAGACTTGCTTCCCGAAGAAAATGGGATATCTAAAGTGATTTGGGTCTATGATGGTTTGTATTCAGTGCCCACCCAGGGAAGATCAGGCTTTCATGGGTATTTGGATGAATGCTTGGCAGTTCATCCTAAGGAAACTGACATTTAGACTTAGATTTGTGCTTACGAGCAACTGAGTCATGACTGGTTTTTATCATCCAATGAAAAAGCTATTTGGAGATATCTGGGCTTATTGCCTCTCAGGCTGTGCTGTTTCCAGTCATCAAAGGATATAAAAAGGAGGTATTTAGGGAGATACTGCAGCAAGTAACGGGGAAGAGAAATAATGATATTTAAAGGCACAAAATCAGGAAATGCTTTTCTGCTGCACTTTATTAAAGAACCGGGCCTTCCATATCATCTTCCGGATGCTCATTCAAAGTAAAAAGGCTATAAACATTTTAGGCTTCTATGATTATCCCCTGTTTTTTGGACTGATTCATGTGACAAAAAACAGGAGGTTTCCAAGTAATCTTGCTCAAGGTCAAGGTGACAAAGCACAGTCTGCCTTTTATCAGCAATGTTGACAAAGGTTAGCCCTCCTCAAGTTAGTTAAACCATCTATCTTTCAATGGGAAAAATGCATTCCTGTTGCTCGTATTGATGGTCAGAGTCATGGTTCACTCACTTACTGAATGTTGGACCATGACTAGGCAACAAAATTTAGACAAAATTTAAAACCTCCTTGAACTTTTCATATTACGACGAAATTAGCTTGGAATCACTGAATATTGCGTATTCTTACTCTACATTAAAGGTGTCTGCAGGAATTCAAAATAGATCACAATAAAACGAAAAATAGATACGATTAAAGTGTTTAAAGGCTTTTTTAAAGCTAGTTAGCTGCTGAGTGTGCTCAGTGTAAAGCAGTACATACAGTATAGATTAGTTTACACAGATATAGAGTAGATGGATATATAGAATACTACAGAAGAGTAAACTGTGATATCCAGTCAATTAAATATTCTCAAGCATTCTCAGCATCCAAAAATCACAGATTTTCATATTTTCCACAACAATGACTGTTCTGTTTTCTTAATAATAAAGAACTGAATTGTCAATATAGCTTAACTTCAGTTTTGGGTGAGGGTAAATTATTGTGGGTACGGGTTTTTTTAATGCCCATGGTTTTATTTATTTAAAGTTTTTAAAAAGGCCCTCATTGAGTCCACCTTAATAGGAATGATGTAAAGTTTATTTTTGTGTATTTTAAAAAAGACAAACACCCATTTAAGCCAAAAAGCCCATTTTCAAAGCATGGATCACTGATTTTTCGCCCAGTTGAGGAATAACTGACGTCAGTTTAACAGTAGCCCATAATATCCCAACTATAGATGTGTCTCATAAAGGATTTCCTCTATTCTGCAGGTGAACATGAACGTGTGCGGGTTTTTTCCACCCCAAAATTAATGACATAAGAACCCAGATTCTGTAAACATAACCAGGGTAACAACAGCGTAAGTGTATTTCCACTTGCAGCTCAAATAAAACCATCGACACACAGCAAGGACGTTTCCGAGAGCTTTGATCTCCAGCGACAGCAGCACTTACATAGAGGTGATGTTCTGGAAAAGGTCCTCGATGCCCCCGGTGCTGTTCCCGGCGCTCCCGGTGCCCTGGAACGACAGCAGCGGGAAGAATTTGCTGTTGTCGGACTTATTGCAGTAGATCTCGGTGGGCGAGCAGGTGCAGGTGGGCGGACAGTCCAACAAGGAGCTCAGGTAGTTATGAAAGAAGACACTGAGCAGAAAGAGAAGCCTCCAGCAGCACCATATCCTGGGAGGGCGACGGACGCCGAATGCGCCAAATAACGCACCAAATCCATCCATGCTGTCACGATTCAAGTCCCCAGATTTCTTCGCAACTTTACAGCGCAGGAGCGATGATAAAAAAAGACTCAAATCCTCTATTCAAGGTCCGCTCCGCGCGTACGTGGGTGTATGAATGCGTAACCGATATTCTTACTTTATTTCTCTCAATGGAGTCCAAATGTTAAAATACAAAAACATATCTCCCTTCATGTGCGTCCATATCCATATGTGTATGTGGTTATGTCAGAGATTTTGATGATGCCAGTCACGGCTCTCCTGCTCGTTTATAGCCCGCAAAAATCACCGCTGGGAAGGAAAGACAAAAAAAAAAATGAAAAGAAATCCCGAAAATATTCCAGTTATATGACATAAAGGAGTCTGAGCGCGTGCAGTCCGATTCTCTTTTTCTTCACCTTCTCTCTCTCTGCATCGTTTTATGTCATCCCTCCATCTCTCTCTCTCTCTCTGTTGCTGCTGGTGCCAAGCGCTGATGATGGTGGAGAGACACAGAGAGACACAGGGAGGCAGAGAGAGAGAGAGAGAGAGAGAGAGAGAGAGAGAGAGAGAGAGAGAGACTCTATCCTCTGAGCTTCAAGTCCCACCTACTGGGCAGAGTGGAAACTGACACATGCCCGCGCACATAGTGGTACACGCGCAGCGGCTTTTGTTGTTTTGTGATGGTCGTAACTCCATAATGTATTAGTAGCAAAAATAGTAACGTCATCCCATATGAAGTTAAGCATTCTGTAACATTTTTGTATGTTTAAAGGAAATGCCCATCACCTACTGCTTCTTTTAAAATGTCATCCCATAAACCAAGGCTGGATACCCAGCCAGGCAATTCACAGAGATTCACTGTGTATGAATTGGTTGTATGTAATTTGATTAATTGCAAAATGTGCATAGGTAATTGTTTTTTTGTTGTTGTTTTTTTTTACAAAAGTACTATATCAACTAAGGCAGGTGCTGTAATATTACCTACTGTAATCCTGTGACCCTGTCTTTATGGAAATATGAACCATGAGCACCATATAAACTAAAAGTGTATTTTTTCAAATTGCCTTGAACTAATCGATACACAGAAAACTAGGGGACAGGTTGGTTTGTCATTAACATACCCATCATGGCCAACACTGAAGGTAACATTTCTGCATTTTGGGTACAGGAAAGTTTCATACTTTGGTCCAGATTGGGAACTTTTTTAAACCAATATGAAATTTCTGATGAATATTATTGGTTCCCAGAGGATGAATCTTAAATCAGTAATATTTTTTTTTCTTTTTTCTTTTTTTTTTTTTTTTTTTGGCCACCGAACAAGCTATAAACATAATACTCAAATATTATCACCACATAAAGTTGTTACAGCAATTGTGTTGCTTTTTTACACATTCAGCAGACACAGTGCAATATTCATTCTCCCCATTAGCTCTGTTATATCTGG